>NC_074672.1:9825974-10425974 GCF_029448725.1 Salvelinus fontinalis
GTAGAACCCACTGTAGAGCAACAACCACACACTGTAGAGCAACAACCACACACTGTAGAGCAACAACCACACACTGTAGAGCAACAACCACACACTGTAGAGCAACAACCACACACTGTAGAGCAACAACCACACACTGTAGAACACACTGTAGAGCAACAACCACACACTGTAGAACACACTGTAGAGCAACAACCACACACTGTAGAGCAACAACCACACACTGTAGAGCAACAACCACACACTGTAGAACACACTGTAGAGCAACAACCACACACTGTAGAACACACTGTAGAGCAACAACCACACACTGTAGAACACACTGTAGAGCAACAACCACACACTGTAGAACACACTGTAGAGCAACAACCACACACTGTAGAACACACTGTAGAGCAACAACCACACACTGTAGAACAACAACCACACACTGTAGAGCAACAACCACACACTGTAGAGCAACAACCACACACTGTAGAGCAACAACCACACACTGTAGAACACACTGTAGAGAAACAGCCACACACTGTAGAACACACTGTAGAGCAACAACCACACACTGTAGAACAACAACCACACACTGTAGAACACACTGTAGAGCAACAACCACACACTGTAGAGCAACAACCACACACTGTAGAACAACAACCACACACTGTAGAACACACTGTAGAACACACTGTAGAACAACAACCACACACTGTAGAACACACTGTAGAACAACAACCACACACTGCAGAACACACTGTAGAGCAACAACCACACACTGTAGAACACACTGTAGAACACACTGTAGAGCAACAACCACACACTGTAGAGCAACAACCACACACTGTAGAGCAACAACCACACACTGTAGAGCAACAACCACACACTGCAGAACAACAACCACACACTGCAGAACACACTGTAGAGCAACAACCACACACTGTAGAACACACTGTAGAGCAACAGCCACACACTGTAGAACACACTGTAGAACGACAACCACACACTGTAGAACACACTGTAGAACACACTGTAGAACACACTGTAGAACGACAACCACACACTGTAGAACACACTGTAGAACACACTGTAGAACACACTGTAGAGCAACAACCACACACTGTAGAGCAACAACCACACACTGTAGAACAACAACCACACACTGCAGAACAACAACCACACACTGCAGAACACACTGTAGAGCAACAACCACACACTGTAGAACACACTGTAGAGCAACAGCCACACACTGTAGAACACACTGTAGAACGACAACCACACACTGTAGAACACACTGTAGAGCAACAGCCACACACTGTAGAACACACTGTAGAACGACAACCACACACTGTAGAACCCACTGTAGAACGACAACCACACTGCAGAATGTACGATCTCACACACACATGGCAGCAGACTGGTAACACACCGCAGAAAACCACCACACACTGCGATCACTGACTGTTTTAACCATAATCTCTAGTCTGTAACGTCCTTAATCTGGTGATGGTTTGTCTAACTGACCTTTGTCAGTCAGCACTGTTGTACTGCGTTTGCAGTAATCATGAATGTGGCTGGCAATTCAGTGTGTTTACCCTACCGTGTTTGAAATGGCTATGGCTGCATCCCAAATGATACCATATTTCCTACATAGTGTACTACTTTTAACCAGAGCCTCCTGATCAAAGTAGTGCACTACATGTATATAGGGAATAGGGTGCCATTTGGGACAGTACCTATGTGAATCCATTGGGATGATTTGGGTGCTCATGCTCATGTCAACCTCCCTCTTTTTTTAAAAATCTACTTTTATTCAGACATAATGACACACTGACAAGACATAATAACTTTGAATGAATCTCACTCACTCTCATCCCCATTCTAGGCGTTGTGTTGGGAATGCTGCTAACATACTATATTTTGTTCTTTTTTGGGGTGATCCCTTTTTCGGCTGTACGTGTCGTGTCTTTCATTAAAAAAAGGAAAGCGAAAAGGTAATATGAATCAAAATGGGACGGGGCCAGGGGGAGGGGCGATGGATGGATCAATTCCAATCAGCTTGCTTTTTCACCTCTTCTGTTGTCTGTTTGTCCTCTCTCCATCTCCACAGATAGAAATATCCTTCTGTTTTTGACCCAGAATAAAGTTGCATCTACCTGTTGTGTGTGTCCGTTTGTGAGCATTTGTGTCCGTTTGTGCGTGCTTGCCTATTTAATGTCTGAGTGTATGAGGAGTATGTGTGTTGTTGTGCGTGATTGTGACTATTAGAGAGTGTGTGTTTGTGTCTATGGTCATGTCTGTGATTGTGATTGTGATTTGTCTGCCTCTACCTTTGTGCTCTCCAGGTGTACCAGTGAACAGCCGTGTTTCCACTAAGATCCAGCAGCTGCTGAACACTCTGAAGCGGCCCAAGAGACAAGCGCTCAGTGAGTTCTTCCTGGATGACTCCGAGGAGATCGTAGAGGGTAAGAACCACAGAGGACCTGTTCCAAGACTTAGGTTCCATAAAATACAATACTTCCATTCTGATACTTACAGTACCTTCAGAAAGTATTCACACCGCTTGACTTTTCCACATTTGAGTTCGAGTTTATTTTATTTTTACAGGGACAGTGCACAGTAATCAACGTTTCAGTAAAAGTGACGGTTTTAGCCAGCCAGCTAATTTTCAACCGCAGTCCCTGGGCAGGTTATTAAAAACAATTACACTATAGACAATCATTGAGCAGTGAGCACACGCAGAGCAACATAGAACAAGCAAGACATAGCATACAGACAGAGCAACATAGAACAAGCAAGACATAGCATACAGACAGAGCAACATAGAACAAAAAGCAGCAAGACAATTTTGTTGTGTTACAACCTGAATTTAAAATGGATTAAGAGATTTTGTGTCAATGTCCTACACACAATACCCCATAATGTCAAAGTGGAATTATGTTTTACAAATTAATAAAAAATGAAAAGCTGAAGTGTCTTGAGTCTAAGTATTCAACGCCTTTGTTATGGCAAGCCTTAGTAAGTTCAGGAGTTCAGTTGCTTAACAAGTCACATACTAAGTTGCATGGACTGACTCTGTGTGCAATAATAGTGTTTAACAAGATTTTTGAATGACTACCTCATCTCTGTACCCCACACATACAATTATCTGTAAGGTCCCTCAGTCCAGCAGTGAATTTCGAACACAGATTCAACCACAAAGACCAGGGAGATTTTCTAATGCTTCGCAAAGAAGGGCACCGATTGGTAAATAAAAAAAGCAGACATTAAATATCCCTTTGAGCAAGGTGGAGTTATTCATTACCCTTTGGAGGGTGTATCAAGACACCCCGTCACTACAAAGATACAGGCGTCCTTCCTAACTCAGTTGCCGGAGAGAAAGGAAACCGCTCAGGGATTTCACCATGAGGCCAATGGTGACTTTAAAACAGTTACAGAGTTTAATGGCTGTGATTGGAGAAAACTGAGGATGGATCAACAAAATTGTAGTAACTCCACAATACTAACTTAATTGACAAGAAGGAACCGTGTACACTAAGGCACTAAAGTAATACTGTAAAAAAAATTGTCAAAGCAATTCACTTTTTTCCCTAAATACAAAGTGTTATGTTTTGGGCAAATACAACACATTACTGAGTACCACTCTCTATATTTTCAAGCAAATGGTGGCTGCATCATGTAATGGGTATGCTTGTAATTGTTAAGGACTGGGGAGTTTTTCAAGATACAAATGGAATGGAGCTAAGCATAGGCAAAATCCTGAGCACAGGGAAACCTGGATCCGTCTGCTTTCCACCAGACAGTGGGAGATTAACTCACCTTTCAGCAGGACAATAACCTAAAACACAAGTTCAAATCTACACTGGAGTTGCTTAACAAGAAGACAGTGAATGTTCCTGAGTGGCCTAGTTCGTTTTGACTTAAATTGCTTGAAAATCTATGAGAAGCCCTGAAAATGGTTGTTTAGTAATGATCAACAACCAATTTTACAGAGCTTGAAGAATTTTGAAAAGAATAAGGGGCTATGGTTGTACAGTCCAGGTGCGGAAAGCTCTTAACAGTTATTGACCCGTGTGTGAATATTTATGGAAATGAGCTCTTTCTGTATTTCATTTTAAATACATTTGTAACAATTTGTAAGAACATGTTTCCACTTTGTCATGTGTTAATGGGTGAGGGAAAAAAATAATGTAATCCATTTTGAATTCAGGCTGTAACACAACAACAACAAAAAGTCAAGGGGTATGAATATTTTCTGAAGGCAATGTACATTCCAATACTTACATCCCATTGAATACAATGCATTCTTCCTTCCTCCCTTCCTTGAAAGAAACATATAGACAGTAGACATTTAACTCACTATACCCCACTTTATTATTCTCACCCTCATCCCCGTCTCCTCCCCTCTCCGTAGTGCCCCAGCCGGACCCCAACACCCCCAGGCCAGAGGGCCGTCAGATCATCCCAGTGAAGGGGGAGCCCCTGGGGGTGGTCAGTAACTGGCCCCCGGCCCTTCAGGCAGCCCTGGCACGCTGGGGAGCCACACAGGCCAAGAGCCCTGCTCTCACCGCCCTGGACGTTACCGGGAAACCCCTCTACACGCTGACATACGGTTGGTCTCACCGTCTTAAATACCACTCGGCTCCCTATTCCCTGCTATATAGGGAGTAATTTCCAGCTAACCCACTTAATTTTGTATTTTGCCTTTTATTTAACTAGGCAAGTCAGTTAAGAAAACATTCGTATTTACAATGACGGCCTACCAATAGGAAAAAGGCCTGCTGCGTGGATTCAAATAAAACATGTAGATATAGCACATCACAACGAGAGAGTCACCACCACACTACAAAAAGGAAGGGCTAAGATGACAACACAGCCTGGCATCAACACGGTAGCAACACAACATGACAGCAACATGGTAGCAACACAACATGGTAGCAGCACAACATGGCAGCAGCACAAACATTGTTGGGCACAGACAACAGCGCAAAGGGCAAAAAGGTGAAGATAACAATACATCACGCGAAGCAGACACAAGTGTCAGTAAGAGTGTCCATGATTGAGTCTTTGAATCTAGAGATGGAGATAAAACGGTCCAGAAAGCTTGTTGGACACTAAGAAAACATTGTTGTAGAGCGTTAAACACAACATCTCGGGAGGGACCAGCTGAGTGTTAGACTGTATCATCTGCATATAAAGCTTGCTACTGCCTGAGCTATGTTGTTGATGTAAATTGAGAAGAGCGTGGGGCCTAGGATCAAGCCTTGTGGTACTCCCTTGGTGACAGACAGGCACTGCACTCTTTGAGAGAGGTAGTTAGCAAACCAGGCCAAAGACCCCTCAGAGACACCAATACTCCTTTTCCGATCCACAAGAATTGAATGGTCTACCATATTAAAAGCTTTGACCAAGTCAATAAAAATACAAACATTGCTTAGAATCAAGCGCAATGGTGACATCATTTAGGACCTTTAAGGTTGCAGTGGCACATCCATAACCTGAGTGGAAACCAGATTGCATACCTGAGAGAATACTGTAGACCTCAAGAAAGCCAGTCAGTTGATTATTGACAAGTTTTTCCTCCAATACTTTTGATAAACAGGGCAAGATAGAAATTGGCCTATAACAGTTAGGATCAGCTTGATCTGCCTTCCAAGCAATGGGAACCTCCCCAGAGAGGAGAGACAGGTTAAAAAGTTCAGAGATAGGCCACTGTCCCACGGTCGGGTAAATAAGCAAGTTCGTAGTCAACAAAGCTCGCAGGAGTCATAGGGCAAGTAGCGTAAAGCACATGAAAATAATAAAAATGACTTGGGGCTAGCCATTGTAAGTTCAAAGAGTCACTCACCCCAACAAATTAACTTGAGAGAGTAGCTCTATGAGCTCTATGAGTCCAGTAGGCTATAAAAGTCTGAGAAAAAATAAATAAATAGTAGGCCTATACTTGTTAATTAAAGCGTTTGAGTAAGTTCATATAATAAGCTTCACAAGTTAATTAGCCTACATATAATTCAGATCAGTCCAAAGTCTGCGGTATGTGCGTTTGTGCTGGAGGCCAGCGAACGCTCAGGAGAGAAGGGGGGGGGGGGGCAGACCAGGGCAGACGGGGAACAGATCGATGGGTGGGATCCAAACAGCAGTGCAGCAGGCAACGGGAGTGGGTGTCACACCTGCTTGGGAGAAGCTTTTTTCGGGAGTCTGAGTAGGAGAGGAGGCGTTCAACCTTACCAGACAGGTGCGCATTAGAGCAGAAAAAAACATCCAACGCGAAAAGCTTGTTGGGAAAAAAACATGGTCAAGTTGGCTTGAGTTTCGATATTCGCCAGACATTCGGGCCTTCAAACAATCAATAGCTCGCAAACGATTTCCTGAAACGTGGGTGTTCTACACGCAACATGGTAGGGGGCTTCCCAGTCATTACAAGTGCAACATGAAACCCACAGACCTGAAGGACGCTGCAGCCGAGGTGGGAGGAGGATTGCGCGTGTCTCAGATCTGACCTCTTTAGTTTATGACTCGTGCTACCGTAGTTCATCGACACCAAAGATCACACTCCTCTCAGTCAATCTATGGAGAGCTCAAGTCGTTTTAGTCTCCTCTAAGAAATTGCTCTTGTGACCACGGTGTATCTCTCTCTCCCTCAGGTAAACTGTGGAGCCGCAGTCTGAAGCTGGCCTACACTCTGTTGAACAAACTGGGCACCAAGAACGAGCCAGTGCTGAGACCTGGTGATAGGGTACGTGGTCAGAACACACAGCCAATCAGACGGGATATTCCTTGACCACTTTGATTGATTGATCTTCATTCAAAAACGTGAAACGTGTCTTCTAGATGCATTGCACATGCACAGGCGACACAACGCACAATGTAAGATGTTCCCGTTGTGACGTGCGGTGCTCTTTCTGAAACTGTTCTGCGTGTCTATGTCCCCTAGGTGGCGCTGGTGTACCCCAACAGTGACCCTGCTATGTTCTGGGTGGCCTTCTATGGCTGTCTCCTAGCAGAGGTCATCCCTGTACCCATAGAGGTGCCACTGTCTAGACAGGTAAGGGACAAGGATGTTGAGTGTTTTATAGTAACATCATTAGTTAGCTATGTAGCTCAATCTCATGGAATATTTGGTTCCTGACAAATAACCAAATCAAATCAGAGTAGCATGAATCCAGCTTTCAGTCACTATGCAGTAGACATGGGCCAGTTCTTACCAGCTATAGCAACACAAACAACATAGCTAGATCCAAGTGGTCACCTGACTCATTACAGACCGATAGTGGCAGTATAGATTTTCTGTCAATTTGTAATGGTTATTTTTGTGTTTCACATCCCAGGACGCAGGCAGTCTTCAGATTGGCTTCCTATTGGGCAGCTGTGGGGTAGGCCTGGCCCTGACTAGCGAGATCTGTCTCAAAGGACTGCCCAAGACACCCCAGGGAGAGATCATGCAGTTCAAAGGTCAGCACACACCACAAAATGCTCCACTGCAGTTGTCACCCCACTCACTCTCTCTCTCTCTGGGACTCATTAGCTAGGCACATTAGGAGGAGCCCGTTGCTCATTATACTGTTTATCTGTGGGTAGATGTACATCCATTGTACCGTATGAACGAAACAAGGCCTACACAAATGGTCCTAATACCACCTTTTTCAAAGCTCCAAGGTTTTGATCCACAGTGGATCTTTGTCCAGTCGTCAACCTGACTTCTAGTATTGTCCTGTGTCCACTGATGAGGATGTTGTTCTGCCTCCCAGGTTGGCCCCGTATGAAGTGGGTTGTGACAGACACCAAGTACCTGACCAAGCCCTCTAAAGACTGGCAGCCCCACATCCCCACCGCCAACACAGACACTGCTTACATCGAGGTGAGACCAGCGTCCTTGTGGGAAGTATACAGACCATTTATGCGTGTATTTGACAGATTTTTTAAAAAGAAATACAAAAAAATTATAATAATTATGCTCGTTTGTCTTTCTGTTTATGTTGTGCATCGCAGATTTATTTAGTGAATTAATTTAACTCTATGACTGATTGTGTGTTCTGCTCTTCCAGTACAAGGCCAGTAAAGAGGGGACAGTGATGGGAGTAGCCGTGTCTAAGATAGCCTTGTTGACACACTGCCAGGCCCTGACACAGGCCTGCAACTACTGTGAAGGTCAGTACATGAAAAACACACACGGACACATATTGTTTTAGTGACAATATATCTACTCAAGCCCTCTTAGTAACCTAGATACACGGAGATGACCCAAAACGAGTTTGTTAATTATGCAAGGAGGAACATGAAGAAGCTAAAGGAACAGAACCCTTTGGAGGAGGTTAGGGTGAGGTCTTCACCACGAATACTCACGCTCAGGTTAAATAATTGATCAGGCCTGAGGCCTCTTCTCCTGTACGCTCTCTGTCTCTTTCTGTCTGTCTCTCTCTCCTCTACTCAGATCATCTGTTAGACAAAGGGAACTTTAGCCTCTGTGTCTCAGAGAACATTAGATCCTGTGAGGGGGAATCCACAGAGGCAGGCAGCAAGACTGTTCCTGGAACACGGTGTTTCCCTGTCCATAATTAGTTTACTTTTATTGTAGCCTACAGACTTATCATGTGATATAAAGCTATTATCAAGTGCCCTGTGGCAGCCTAGCTATATGGAGAAGCTGCTTCCGCTATCCTTATGTGTCCGTGTAACTGTTGGAATCCTCCGTGACTGTAATGTGATTTGTGGATTGAAATCAAGTATTTCAATTGAGTGTGTGTGTCCTCTCTCAGGAGAAACGTTGGTCAACGTGCTAGATTGTAAGAAGGACATGGGATTGTGGCACGGGGTGTTAACCAGTGTGATGAACAGGATCCACACCATCACTGTACCCTACGCTGTCATGAAGGCCTGTCCCATGTCCTGGGTGCAGAGGGTCCACATACACAAAGGTAAGGCTACAGTTAGCATTTGTATTGTAAACTGCATAGAGACTAGCATCCTAAACTTCATACTATGGATTAAGGTAATTCGGGTCGGGTTCATTAGGAGACATTGTAGCAAAATGTTTTAAGATGTTGTCTGCTGGGAAATGAAAACAAGCATTTATTTTCTTATTGAGCAAATTCAGATATTACCTCTCGGTTTCACTCTGTTTTGGAACGTTTCTTCCATTTTGTGCCTTAATGAACACAACCGAAATGTGTGGAGTTGGCATTAGCGCTTGTGTCATTAACTACTATGTGTGAGAGGCTGAGCTGTCCCTACTATTCCTCCCTCCCTGCAGCACGTGTGGCCTTGGTGAAGTGTCGTGACCTCCACTGGGCTATGATGGCTCACAGGGACCAGAGAGACACCAACCTGTCCTCCATACGCATGCTCATAGTAGCCGATGGAGCCAACCCCTGTGAGTCACACACACGTGCGCGGGCTACAGACACATGGACGCTTTGGACACACACACACACACACACATAGGGACCAGAGAGACACCAACCTCTCCTTAACCTTTTCTGTGAGTCGCATATACATGGCAGCCAATTTATCTATTCCCAAGACTATTATTTGTCCCTACAAAGGTGCACTGTGATTTAGTATTTGTAAGCTACACTGCATCCGCCGGTCAACAATCATACAGTGGCTTGCGAAAGTATTCACCCCCTTGGCATTTTTCCAATTTTGTTGCCTTACAACCTGGAATTAAAATGGATTTATTGGGGGTTTGTATCATTTGATTTACACAACATGCATACCACTTTCAAGATGCAAAATATATTTTTATTGTGAAACAAACAACACAGAAAAACAGAACTTCAGCATGCATAACTATTCACCTCACCAAAGTCAATGCTTTGTAGAGCCACCTTTTGCAGCAATTACAGCTGCAAGTCTCTTGGGGTTTGTCTCTATAAGCTTGACACATCTAGCCACTGGGATTTTTGCCCATTCTTCAAGGCAAAACTGCTCCAGCACCTTCAAGTTGGATGGGTTCCACTGGTGTACAGCAATCTTTAAGTCATACCACAGATTCTCAATTGGACTACAGGTTGTAATGCAAGAAAATAGGAAAAACACCAAGGGGGATGAATACTTTTGCAAGGCACTGTATCTAACCTTATCAAAGTACATTGGAAGTACAGAAACGTTTGCATTGTCTGTGAATATTGACACACACTCTGTACTGTATTTGTGATGTCTTTCAGGGTCCGTGTCGTCGTGCGACGCCTTCCTCAACGTGTTCCAGTCTCACGGGTTAAAGCCGGAGGTCATCTGCCCCTGTGCCTCCTCTCCTGAAGCCCTCACTGTGGCTATCCGCAGGTACCACACTGCACCAGTTCACAGCTACTGATGCACCATATATATATATATATATATATATATATATATATATATATATATATATATATATATATATATATATATATATATATATATATCTATACTGTACATACAACCTCTAAGGAAACATGCACGCAACCCATTTCCAGTGCTCATGTAGTATATGAACAATAAAGTCATCTTCTTCACATCAATTGAGAAAACGTATGTCTCGTGTCTCCATAGCTCTCTCACACTCTACCCTACTTTCTTTGCCCTTACTCTCCCTCGCTCTCCATCTCCCCCTCCCTCCCTCCCCTTCCAGGCCTGGTGCCCGTGGTGCAGCCCTCCCAGCCAGAGCCATCCTGTCCATGGGCGGTCTGAGTCACGGGGTCATCAGGGTCAACACAGAGGATAAGAACTCTGCCCTCACTGTACAGGACGTGGGCCATGTCATGCCTGGAGGTTAGCCAACTGACTTCACCGTGCACCACACTACAGTACACGCGTTTATATGCTATTTGTGTACTGTTACGGTTCAATTCCTTTAACAGTTGTTCCTCGCTGACTTACTTTAACAGTGGGGCTTTTACTGTCATGTCAATGTCTCTCCCCTGGTGTTAAGTCTACTTGGCTCAGTGTTCAAGTCATTGCTTCAATAATACATTGATTTTATATCGCGCTTATCTTGGACACAAAGACGCTTCGGAAGTTAGTTTCTTACGTGTGTGTGCTTTTTGTGTTTTAGCCCTAATGTCATTGTCCTCTTGTGGTTCAGCTCTGATGTGTATCGTGAAGCCAGACGGCCCACCGCAGCTCTGTAAGACCGATGAGATCGGAGAGATAGTGTTGAACTCCAGGGCTGGAGGAACCATGTACTACGGCCTGCCTGGAGTCACCAAGAACACCTTCGAGGTGAGGACTATTTACTGAACCCTCTCATCAAGCCTCTGCGTCTCTGGTGTGGTGTACTGGCACTGTTGTGTAGCCATCAACCTAAAAAACAGACTCCTCTGTCAGAGCGTTACACTTCTAAAAGCTCTAACCTATGGTTGCCGATGGTCTCTACTCTTTAAACTGAGTCGAGGAGTTGTGTTGACAGTTAAAAGTGTTGTTAATGTGATGTTTTTGAAACGACGGTCATTATGAAATATATTTAATACAGGCCCCTTCCGTAAACCCCATAACTGAACGTGTGTCCCTCTGTCTTCCGTGCAGGTGATTCCCGTGAACCAGGCTGGAGCTCCGTTGGGAGAGATCCTCTTCACTAGGACTGGCCTGCTGGGCTTCGTAGGGCCGGTAAGACCACATTGAGTCCCCCTTGGACTTTCCTCCAAGTTGTAGGACTTGCCATACTGAGCTAGCCTGGGTGTCCTTTCTCTTGCCAACTCCTTATGGAATTGTCCTGCCGTACAGTCTGGCTGAATGATAACAAGTTCACGCTTATAGTTTGCAGTGAGGCCAGACGGTTTGGATTTGACACCTATGGAGTTGGCAATAGCACAAACAGATCTGGGACCAGGGTCTCTACTGATCTGGTGGAATAGAAAAATACCTATCTAGAATTGGCTTCTTTAGTCTGTTGATGTGCAGTAGGTGAAGATCTTCTCCCTCTCTCCACAGGGCAGTCTGGTCTTTGTAGTGGGAAAGAACGAGGGGCTCCTGACGGTCAGTGGTAGACGACACAATGCTGATGACCTGGTGGCCACCGCCCTGGCTGTGGAGCCTGTTAAAACTGTCTACAGGGGGAGGTGGGTGTCAGGGGGCTCAGGTTTCTCCTGTGAATGTACACATGCTGTGTTCAAGTGTGCCTTTGTAGAATTGTGGTTTGAGGAGGGAGGTGAGATATACAGAAGCCTCTGGGTCCTGTTTAGTAGGCACGACACTGGAGAAAACGTTTTGGATCCGTTTCAAATGTAGTCTCCGTGTTGTGCTGACCTTAAGTGACGTAAGAGCGGCGTGAGGGCGTGGTATTAAAGTGTGCCGTGCTGTGTGGGGTCGCGCTGTTCTTCCTCTCGGCACCGGGGCCAGGATCACTGTGTTCTCTGTGGCGGTGTTCCCTGATGTACTGTGTGTTGTGTTGTCAGAGTACGTTGCTTTTGGTGTTGTGTGTGTGTGTGTTATGGTAGTTCACAGGGTTGTGTGTTATTGCCGACTGACCCTCCCTCTCTCTAATCTCTCTCTCCCCTGGTGTAGGATTGCTGTGTTCTCAGTGACCGTGTTCTATGACGAGAGGATAGTGATCGTAGCAGAGCAGAGGCCTGACGCCAGTGAAGAGGACAGCTTCCAGTGGATGAGCAGAGTACTACAGGTACCCTGTCACATCACCTCCATGTCATCTATGCATTCATCTAGAATAGCATCTGTCTTTCAGTTACAGTAAGATGGACGTATAGCTGGGTATACTATCTTCTATCGATATGCACACTGTTAGTTAGTACACCTCGCTAAACATAACCATTATGCTGTGTTTTCCTCGGCAGGCCATAGATAGTATTCATCAGGTGGGTTTGTACTGTCTGGCCCTGGTCCCGGCCAACACGTTACCCAAGACCCCGCTGGGAGGGATCCACATCTCTGAGACCAAACAGAACTTCCTAGAGGGGAATCTGCACCCATGTAACATCCTCCTCTGTCCACACACCTGTGTCACCAACCTGCCCAAACCACGACAGAAACAACCCGGTAAAGACAATGGGCCTGAATGTTGGGGGAAGTTCAGTTCCCTGAACTGGCGCGATTCGGGATTGTATCTCGCATCTTGAACTCTTGTGTGTTTGTATACAGAACAGGGTGATAACGATTGTCAGGCCTAATGTCTCAGTCTTTGTGTATCTCTGACTCTCCCATCCTCCTATCCTGTATAGTTGGTGTGGGCCCGGCCTCTATCATGGTTGGTAACCTGGTAGCGGGGAAGAGGATGGCCCAGGCTGCAGGCAGAGAGCTGGGCGTGCTGGAGGAAGAGGGCCTGGTCAGGAAGGTAAGACCTTAACGTACCGGGTGAGGCTGGCACCTACTGTCTGTCTTCTCTCCTAAACAGACTGACGCCTGGAAGAAACCACATCACAAGTGATTATACCAGCATTGACTAAACCTTATTATTGTACAAAAGAGCTTGGCCATGCAGGATCCTTATATCTGGTATGGAGTCAGGGAGGGGTGACTATTGCTGATTTCCTGTCCTAAGGTTGTGTTGTGTTCTGTCTCTACTGTCGGTGGCGCTGGTAGCTCTGTTCTTGGCCCACCATGATGGTAAGTCTATCGCTAGCTGAGCTGGGTGTCGCTTCTGCTCATGTTGCCTGTGTCAGATGTGCTGCTTTGCAGTGATAGTCATTTGTGTGTCCACCCCTGCTGCTGGCTGTGGTTGAGGAGGGAATCAAGCGCAGCATGGTACCGTCCAGGGAGCAACAGAGAACTCACTATATCAGTGTGTGTTTTTACTGTGGCTGCTAGCCTGCTACTGTAACTGCTCTCCCTCCCCAGTTACAGTGACCCTTACCGTCCTGTTCTTGTACCCTGGTCTTTGGTTGTGTGATCGGCCCTGAAAAGTCCTGAACTGAAATCGTAATATCAGTATTGAATGATCCTGACTGCTCTCACAGCTCACCCCCTCTCTCGACTTTCTCTCTCTTCTTTCTCTCTCTTCTTTCTCTCCTCTCCCGTGCTCTCTCTCTCTCTCTCTCTCAGCACCAGTTTCTGTCTGAAGCCTTACAGTGGAGAGCCCAGACCGACCCTGACCACGTCCTCTATGTGCTGCTCAACGCTAAGGTACGACACACACATTCATGTTCACATGTTTTCTTTATGAGCTTATAAGCATTAACACGGTCGTGTTTGGGAGGTAGTTTGGAACCATGCTCGCTTGATGAGTAACAGCGTCTGGAAGATTTGCGGTGCCTTCAGCTCAGTGGGCTGATAGTCGGGTACCATGTAGGAGATCAGGGTTCGAACCCCGGTCAGTCACAATTGCTAGACTTTCCTGGGAATTTGAGCTGCAGCTGTTCTGTTGTGTATATGGTATCTGTTTCCCCACCTCCATCCTGCAGGGGGTAGCGGTGTGCACGGCCACGTGTAGTCAGCTGCATAAGAGAGCAGAGAAGATAACCTCAGCCCTGATGGAGAGAGGAGGCCTCAACACTGGAGACAACGTAGTGCTGCTATACCCCCCTGGTGAGGAGCTACACACACTCTCTCACACACACACACACACACACACACACACACACACACACACACACACACACACACACACACACACACCTGACTGCTGCGACTGGCCTTCCTCACCTCAATTAAAGTTAGTCCTCAGAATAGTCAGTTATATGCTATTGTTAAAAGCCCCCCCATCTCTCTCTCTCCCTCCGTCCCTCTACCCAGGCATTGATCTGATAGCTGCCTTCTATGGCTGTCTGTACGCGGGGGTGATCCCTGTAACAGTGCGCCCCCCTCACCCCCAGAACCTGACTGCTACCCTGCCCACCGTCCGCATGATCATCGACGTGAGTCAACTAACAGCTTTATAAAAGATGCTTGGCCTCAATGATCAACATAAAATGTAGACATGCATATAGTTGTACAATGAAAACTTTGGCAAGCGCTGAAATGTTCTTGAAAAATGAGTCCCCATCTACTCTTAACGTCCCTGTCTCTGTCTTTGTTAAAGGTGAGTAAAGCAGCCTGTATCCTAACCACCCAGCCCCTTATGAGGATCCTCCGGTCCAGAGAGGCTGCTGCCAGCGTCAACGTCAAGACCTGGCCCACTATCATAGACACAGGTACTCATCTGAAATATTTGGTGGCGACCTATTCAAAGCTCACCGCAAGGAGAGAAGTGAAGTGAAATGAAATTCAACAGCTTTTAATTGTGAGAGTCGTACCTTTTGAGACGGTCATATCTTTTCCTAAGTTCAATCACTCACTCCCTTTCTAGACGACCTCCCCAGGAGGCGGCCCCCCCAGCTCTACAAGCCCCCCACAGCAGAGATGCTGGCCTACCTGGACTTCAGTGTGTCCACCACAGGCATGCTGACCGGGGTCAAGGTAAAGGCTCTGCAGTAACACGAATACACAAAAAGTATATTTGCTCAATGTCTATGTGCACTTAAATACTGTATCCACTCGGAACACACCATAGTAACTGTTTTGCACATTATATATTGAAATGCATCTCTCTCTTTTCTTTCTCTGTCTCTCGCTCTCCCTTTTTTGTCTCTGTCTGTGGTGTGTATGCGTGTGTCAGATGTCCCACTCGGCGGTCAGTACTCTGTGTCGCTCCATCAAGCTACAGTGTGAGCTCTACTCCTCACGCCAAATAGCCATCTGTCTGGATCCCTACTGCGGCCTGGGCTTTGTACAGTGGTGCCTCTCCAGGTAAGACCTGACTTCAAATAGTGTGTATGTATATATACAGTTGAAGTCGGAAGTTTACATACACCTTAGCCAAATACATTTAAACTTAGTTTTTCACAATTCCTGACATTTAATCCTAGTAAAAAGTCCCTGTCTTAGGTCAGTTAGGATCACCACTTTATTTTAAGAATGTGAAATGTCAGAATAATAGTAGAGTGATTTATTTCAGCTTTTATTTCTTTCATCACATTCCCAGTGGGTCAGAAGATAACATACACTGAATTAGTATTTGGTAGCATTGCCTTTAAATTGTTTAACTTGGGTCAAACATTTTGGGTAGCCTTCCACAAGCTTCCCACAATAAATTGAGTGAATTTTTGCCCATTCCTCCTGACAAAGCTGGTGTAACTGAGTCAGGTTTGTAGGCCTCCTTGCTCGCACACACTTTTTCAGTTCTGCCCACAAATTTGCTATAGGATTGAGGTCAGGGCTTTGTGATGGCCACTCCAATACCTTGACTTTGTTGTCCTTAAGCCATTTTGCCACAACTTTGGAAGTATGCTTGGGGTCATTGTCCATTTGGAAGACCCATTTTTGCGACCAAGCTTTAACTTCCTGACTGATGTCTTGAGATGTTGCTTCAATATATCGACATAATTTTCCTGCCTAATGATGCCATATATTTTGTGAAGTGCACCAGTCTCTCCTGCAGCAAAGCACCCCCACAACATGAGGCTGCCACCCCCGTGCTTCACGGTTGGGATGGTGTTCTTCAGCTTGCAAGCCTCCCCCTTTTTCCTCCAAACATAACGATGGTCATTATGGCCAAACAGTTCTATTTTTGTTTCATCAGACCAGAGGATATTTCTCCAAAAAGTACGATCTTTGTCCCCATGTGCAGTTTTATGTCGGTTTTGGTGCAGTGGCTTCTTCCTTGCTGAGCGGCCTTTCAGGTTATGTCAATATAGGACTCGTTTTACTGTGGATATAGATACTTTTGTACCTGTTTCCTCCAGCATCTTCACAAGGTCCTTTGCTCCTGTTCTGGGATTGATTGGCATTTTTCGCACCAAAGTACCTTCATCTCTAGGAGACAGAACGTGTTTCCTTCCTGAGCGGTATGACGGCTGCGTGGTCCCATGGTGTTTATACTTGCGTACTATCGTTTGTACAGATGAACGTGGTACCTTCAAACGTTTGGAAATTGCTCCCAAGGATGAACCAGACTTGTGGAGGTCTACTATTTTTTTTCTGAGGTCTTGGCTGATATCTTTTCATTTTCCGATGATGTCGAGCAAAGAGGCACTGAGTTTGAAGGTAGGCCTTGAAATACATCCACAGGTACACCTCAAATTGACTCAAATTATGTCAATTAGCCTATCAGAAGCTTCTAAAGCCATGACATAATTTTCTGGAATTTTTCAAGCTGTTTAAAGGCACAGTCAACTTAGTGTATGTAAACTTCTGACCCACTGGAATTGTGATACAGTGAATAAAAAGTTAAATAATCTGTCTGTAAACAATTGTTGGAAAAATGACTTGTGTCATGCACAAAGTAGATGTCCTAACCGACTTGGCAAAACTATAGTTTGTTAACAAGAAATTTGTGGAGTGGTTGAAAAACTAGTTTTAATGACTGTGTATGTAAACTTCCGACTTCAACTGTAAATATATATATATTGATTGGACAAGATTTGGAAAGGCACACACCTGTCTATATAAGGTCCCACCATGAGAAACAACATTTTCTGGTCTGGTGAAACCAAGATTGAACTCTTTGGCCTGAACGCCAAGCATCACGTATCGAGGAAACCTGCCACCACCCTTCAGTGAAGCATGGTGGTGGCAGCATCATGCTGTGGGGATGTTTTTCAGCGGCAGGGACTGGGAGACTACTACGTTCATCTTTCCCTTGATTCTGACTGTAGTACAGAGAGATAATTGATGAAAACCTGCTGGCAAGAACAGCTCAAACCAAAGAGAAATGACAGTCCATCAGTACTTTAAGACATCAGTCAATCCGGAAAATGTAAAGAACTTTGAAAGTTACTTTAAGTGCAGTCGCAAAAAACATCAAGCGCTATGATGAAACTGTCTCTCATGAGGACCACCACAGGAAAGGAAGACCCAGAGTTACCTCTGCTGCAGAGGAGAAGTTCATTAGAGTTACCAGCCTCAGAAACTGCAGCCCAAATAAATGCTTCAGAGTTCAAGTAACAGACACATCTCAACATCAACTGTTCAGAGGAGACACTGTAAATCAGGCCTTCATGGTCAAATTGCTGCAAAGAAACTACTACTAAAGGACACCAATAAGAAGAATAGTCTTGCTTGGGCCAAGAAACACGAGCAATGGACATTAGATCAGTGGAAATCTGTCCTTTGGTCTGATGAGTCCAAATTTGAGATTTTTGGTTCCAACCACCGTGTCTTTGTGAAACACAGTAGATGATCGGAGCATGGAGCAGGAGGTGTGGGGGTGCTTTATTGGTGACACTGTCAGTGATTTATTTAGAATTCAAGGCAAACTTAACCAGCATGGCTACCACAGCATTCTGCAGCGATACACCATCCCATCTGGTTTGGGCTTAGTGGGACTATCATTTGTTTTTCAACAGGACAATGACCCAAAAACACACCTCCAGGCTGTGTAAGGACTATTTGACCAAAAAGCAGAGTGATGGAGTGCTGCATCAGATAACGTGGCCTCCACAATCACCCGACCTCAACCCAATTGAGATGGTTTGGGATGTGTTGGACCGCAGAGTGAAGTAAAAGCAGCCAACAAGTGCTCAGCATATGTGGGAACTCTTTCAAGACTATTGGAAAAGCATTCCAGGTGAAGCTTGTTGAGAGAATGCCAAGAGTGTGCAAAGCTGTCATCAAGGAAAAGGGTGGCTAATTTGAAGAATCTCAAATTTATTTTGATTTGTTTAACACTTTTTTTGGTTACTACATGATTCCATATGTGTTATTTAATTGTTTTGATGTCTTCACTATTATTCTACAATGTAGAAAATAGAAAAAATAACGAAACACCCTGGAATGTCCAAACCTTTGTGTGTGTGTGTTGTGTGTGTGATATATATGTTATATAGATATATATAAAAACAATGTTTTATTATTATTTAAGGGGTGGATCAGCTTTAATATTGCAGATAGATTGTAGCTTCCATCAATGTAATTGTCTGCATCATTTCTGATCCCCCATATATTTTTGGATAAATATATATTTTTTCCTTATTATTTTCCAGTAACCCCATCCTCCCTCCCCTAATTGGAGTAAACTAACGGACAACAATACTTAGGCTTCTACTTCCAACTTATACATACTATATACATTTTACGGACTCAGTATATTTTTCATTAGTTATATTGTTTCTTTGTTTTTAGTCCCATCCTTCAGCTCCACTCAACCCCTCCCATCTATCTCTGAACACCGTCCAGTTTTGATTTCTATTTGCCATATATGTTTCAACTATGCTGAGATGTTTCACAAAGATTCTGAACCTTTCTATTCTCATCGTTTCTACAGATTATAAATGAAAGATTAAATGTTTTGCTAAGAGTATTATTATATTATTCATCGATTGACTATGACTTTTCAAATCACCCAGCTGTGCTATTTGCATAGTTAGCTCCAGGTAAATGTTGTAATTCTTCAGCTGTTCCTGAACCTGCGACCAAAAACAAGCTACATATGGACGGTACCAAAACAAGGGATCTAATGATTCTGTCTCTTCGCAGCAAAATCTGCAGAGCTGGGATGGTTGTATCCCCCATATATATATGTATATAACATTCTATCGGTTGCAAGAATTTGGTATGATCAAAACTATTTTGTTTGTTTTGAATCTGGCGTCGTTGTGCCATGGAATCGGTACATTGGAAATCTCTTCCCAGCTATTTGCATCCTGTATGGCACAGCTGTCAATTTGTTGGTACTTAAATGAAATATAGTTCAAATAGTATTGGTTTTCTTTAAAATACTTGATCTGTGCTTGATTGAGCTTGTCTGGCTAGCTCAATGTAACCAATGGAATAGTGCAAACGCCGCCCATTCAGCACTTCAGACAAGCTCAATCAAACGATCCAAGTATTTTAAAGGCAGGCTGCTTCCATCCCAGTGAGTGTCTGTGTGTATTTAAGGGTGGGCATTGTAATAGCAAGATGATCAATTTCAGTATATATTCTAATGAAATACTCTACCGTTGGTGTGTCTAGTGTCTACTCAGGTCACCAGTCCATCCTGATCCCTCCTATGGAGTTGGAGGTGTCCTTGCCTCTGTGGCTGAGCACCCTGAGCCAGTACAAGATCAGAGACACCTTCTGTTCCTACTCTGTCATGGAGCTCTGCACCAAGGGCCTGGGAACGCAGACTGACGCACTCAAGGTGAGGGACACACACACGTACCCTTTTCCACGCTACTGAGCTGAGCCAAGTTGAGCTGTACTGATGAGGCCCTGGTTACAAATCCAACATAGTTGTTGAAACCGTGCTGGAAAGGACAATATGAAAAATAAAATGAGCTGAGCCAGAATATTACAGTTTGGGTCATGAAAGGATACTTCTTAACCCCCGCATGTATCAGTGGCTGAAAGTGTGTATTTTCGTATTGCAATGTGACCAATACATAACCATGTGTATGTGACAAATAAAATTTGATTTGATTTGATCTGTATGTGTTTATATTTCCAGGCGCGGGGTGTGAACCTGTCGTGTGTGAGGAGCTGTGTGGTGATAGCAGAGGAGCGTCCCCGGCTGGCACTGACCCAGTCCTTCTCCAAGCTGTTTAAAGACCTGGGTCTCTCCCCCCGTGCGGTCAGCACAGCCTTTGGATCCAGGGTGAACCTAGCCATCTGCCTACAGGTGGGCCCCAGCACACTCTCTCTCTCTCTCTCTGGCTCTCCCTAGCTTTTGATGTCTAACCCTCTCTCTCTCTAGTGCTCTCTATCTCCACGTACCTTCTTTCCTTCATTTTCTCTCTTTCTTTCCCTCCCTCTCTCTTTCTTTGAACTTCACCCCTGTCTCACACAACCACTCATTAGACTAAATATATAACCCCACACCTACTAATTTACTGCGTCATTAGGTCTAGTTACAGGGGTTAACCTCAGGTAAACATACAGCTTAAAATCCTCTCTGTTTCTGTGCTAGGGAACTGCTGGACCAGACCCCTCCACTGTCTATGTAGACATGAAGTCCCTCCGCCATGACAGGTAAGACGAGGCATAGCTGACATTTACGAGAGCTCAGATGTTTTAACTGGTCAGGTCACGTTGACAGGGAAAACATGTGGTGTACACTGCAGAGCCAGAGACCATAGTAGAATGCAATTTACTAGTGTTGGATTTCACTTTGTGTCGGAGACATTGTTAGTCTCATTCCCTGTCTGTCTTGTCCGTGTCTCTTCCAGGGTGAGGTTGGTGGAGCGAGGTGCCCCCCAAAGTCTTTCCCTCATGGAGTCAGGCACTGTAAGTATCCCCGGGGTTTCTGACAGTATGTGGCTGTATCACTGTTGATCAGGGTAGCTAAGTGGTCAGGTTACACATGCTGTCCTGTCATCATGTTCAGTCATCGAGCTGCTGTACTGAAGAACGAGTGGACTTGTTCAAAAACATTGTTCAGATTGATGAAACCGTGGGGTTGTCTGTTAACCCTAACCGAAATCTCTTGTCTCCAGATTCTTCCAGGGGTGAGGGTGATCATCGTGAACCCGGAGACCAGGGGACCGCTGGGGGATTCCCATCTTGGAGAGGTGAGTTGGCAGACGGACAATAGAGTTGAAGGCATGGCAGCGTTGAGGAATGGCTGAAAATGGTGTTATCGCACAGAGTTATTGCATTGAGTATTGCACAGAGGATTCCACCCAGTTTCTTGTCCTTTTTTTTTTAAACGAATCCACTATCCGTTCAAATCCCATCCCCCATTTCCTTGCCTTTCACTTTGCTTTCTTTTTTCTACCTCCTTTGCATATTTCCCTCTCCCTCTCTCTGTTTAGATCTGGGTTCAGAGTCCCCACAGTTCCAGTGGCTACTACACCATCTATGGAGAGGAGAGCTTGCAGGCGGACCACTTCAACACACGGCTGAGCTTCGGAGAGCCCCACACCCTGTGGGCCAGGACGGGATACCTGGGCTTTGTCAAGAGGACCGAGCTACTGGGGTCCACCGGAGGTTAACTACCCTTCTAATGTAACCATCCTAGCATTGAGCATGTTATGGACTCTGCCAAGTTAGATATCCTTCTTGGGATTGTGGCGATTCTCACCCTGTGCGTCGCTTGCTACACTAAACCAATCTGAGAAGTTCCACTTAGTCATGCAAGGCGTGATTAGTCAGTTGATTGATCATTCAGTAATGCAGACGAAAGGATTATAGCGCCTTCCAACCAGAACCATCTTCCCCCCCCCCCTTCTTAGATCGTCATGACGCCCTGTTTGTGGTGGGCCAGTTGGATGAGACGTTGGAGCTCAGGGGGCTTCGCTACCACCCCATCGACATCGAGACCTCTGTGTCCCGGGCACACCGCAGCATCGCTGAGAGGTACGATACACACCGGTCTGTTCTGTTGTCTGCTCAGACACACACAGTAAATGCATGCTGACGGGTGTTGTCACACACAGTGCCTACATGCTTCACTGAGTGTGTATACTGTGTATATTTCACACCGCAGAATCACTGAGAGGTGAGATGGGTGCACACATACATGCATGTGCACAGCGTGCAGCACTGTGAATATAGACTCATGTATAGCTGCTGTCTCTGGGTGGCACCAATAGCACACACAGTTCAATTTCAATGAATGGGCTGAATGTGATTGTGGTGACTGTTTGTGGCTGTCTCTTGTCTGAGAACGAGTTACAGCGATTGGATTATGCACACAGATGAAAGTTAGGATCCCGAAGCTGTAACTCGCACTGTTTTGAAGCTGAGTGTTGTACCTGATGTGTGACTGTTGTGGTCGCCGTCTCTCTTGTCTCCCAGAGCTGTGTTTGACAGTGACATATATTTTTGCTATAACCCACAATACCATGCTCTAAGCCAGTGGTTCTCAACGTGGGCATCGCAACCCCTCTCAAGGAGGTTTTGGGGGGTCGCGAGTGTGAATACATATTTTTCATACACTACCGTTCAGAAGTTTGGGGTCACTTAGAAATGTCGTTGTTTTTGAAAGAGAAGCACATTTTTGTCGATTTAAAATAACATCAAATTGATCAGAAATACAGTGTAGACATTGTTAATGTTGTAAATGACTCTTGTAGCTGGAAACGGCAGATTTTCTATGGAAAATCTACATAGGCGTACAGAGGCCCATTATCAGCAACCATCACTCCTGTGTTCCAATGGCTAATTGATCATTAGAAAACCCTTTTTGCAATTGTTAGCATAGCTGAAAACTGTTGTCCTGATTTAAAGAAGCAATAAAACTGGCCAGAATAGAAAGAGGAGTGGGAGGCCCCGGGGCACAACTGAGCAAGAGGACAGATACACAACTAGTCTAAAGAAGGCCAGTTTTATTGCTTCTCTAATCAGAACAACAGTTTTCAGCTGTGCTAACATAATTGCAAAAGGGTTTTCTAATGATCAATTAGCCTTTTAAAATGATAAACTTAGATTAGCTAACATAATGTGCCATTGGAACACAGGAGTGATGGTTGCTGATAATGGGCCTTTGTACGTCTATGTAGATATTCCATAAAAAATCAGCCGTTCCCTGCTACAATAGTCATTTACAACATTAACAATGTCTACACCGTATTTCTGATCAATTTGATGTTATTTTAATGGACAAAACATGTGCTTTTCTTTCAAAAACAAGGACATTTCTAAGTGACCCCAAACTTCTGAACAGTAGTGTATGTTAATAGGATACATATAGCCTGCCATTTATATTTGATCTACCTTTGCGTGTATGATCTGGTTTCTAATATAGGCCTATGTTATTGTACTAAATGATTGTCTCAAAAACATCTCATCTGTGCTTCAGAACCAAGAAGTTACGCATCTTGATTGTTGACCAATGACAGACATCATCATTGGCGCGCACATTGGTGTAAAGTACTAAAGTAAAAATACTTGAAAGTGCTACTTAAGTCGTTTTTTGGGGTACCTTTACTATTTATATTTTGGGCAACTTTTACTTTTACTTCACTACATTTCTAAATAAAATAATGTACTTTTTACTCCATACATTTTCCCTGACACCCAAAAGTACTCGTTACATTTTGAATGGCTAGCAGGATAGGAAGATGGCCAAATTCATGCACTTATGAATAGAACATCCCTGGTCATCCATACTGCCTCTGATTTGGCGGACTCACTAAACACAAATGCTTTGTTTGTAAGTTCTGTCTGAGTGTTGAAGTGTGCCCCTGGTTATCCGTAAAAAAAAAAAATTTTAAACAAGAAAATGGTGCTGTCTGCTTTGCTTAATATAAGCAATTTGAAATGATTTATTCTTTTACTTTTAATACTTAATACTTAAATATATTTAAAACCAAATACTTTTACACTTTTACTCAAGTAGTATTTTACTGGGTGACTTTCACTTTTGCTCGAGTCATTTTATTTTAATTAAGGTATCTTTACTTTTACTCAAGTATGACAATTGGGCGGGTTTATATCCAGATTAGCTTACATCATTTTCATTGCCAGACAAAAACATAGTAGACCTACATTGATATTATCCATATAAAACACCCGTGTGGCTCAGTTGGTAGAGCATGGCGCTTGCAACGCCAGGGTTGTGGGTTCATTCCCCACGGGGGGACCAGGATGAATATGTATGAACTTTTCAATTTGTAAGTCGCTCTTGATAAGAGCGTCTGCTAAATGACGTAAATGTAAATGTAAAAAAACACTGTTTATAAATCTACTACGGAGGCACCTTTACCAGAGCAGTAATAGGCTACCTGGCGATTTTCATTGACACTTTTTATGTTTCAGATAGGCCTAGTTTTGGCTACTGGCTATATGTCTAAAGATAGCTGTGCCATCGCACTGCCTTCAATATTATGGGTTGAAGATGAAACATATTTTGGCGCGTTTTATTACGGTACTGACTATCCTACCGATCCTCGACTTTGGCGATGTCATTTACAAAATAGCCTCCAACACTCTACTCAGCAAACTGGATGCAGTCTATCACAGAGCCATCCGTTTTGTCACCAAAGCACCACTGCGACCTGTATGCTCTCGTCGGCTGGCCCTCGCTACATATTCGTCGCCAGACCCACTGGCTCCAGGTCATCTATAAGTCTTTGCTAGGTAAAGCTCCACCTTATCTCAGCTCACTGGTCACTATAACAACACCCACATCAGCTATCTGAGCAGCTAACTGATCTCTGCAGCTGTACACAGCCCATCTGTAAATAGCCCATCCAATCTGCCTACCTTATCCCCATATTATTTTTATTAGATTTTTTGCTCTTTTGCACACCAGTAAGTCTACTTGCACATCATCATCTGCACATATATCACTCCAGTGTTAATTTGCTAAATTGTAATTACTTCGCTACTATGGCCTATTTATAGCCTTACCTTCTCACGCCATTTGCACACACTGTATATAGACCCCCCCTATTGTGTTATTGACTGTACGTTTGTTTATTCCATGTGTAACTCTGTGTTGTTGTTTGTGTCGCACAGCTTTGCTTTATCTTGGCCAGGTCTCAGTTGTAAATGAGAACTTGTTCTCAACTTTCCTACCTGGTTATATAAAGGTGAAATAAATACAAATAAAATAGAAATTTGTGAGGAATAAAAGTGCTACCCAGTTGTCAACGAGTATCTACGGGCAGGCGGCCCTCCAAAGTGATAGCACACGGTGCAGACGGAACCTGCTTTCCATCTGGTCCTGCAACCTCCGCTATGTACAGACAGCCCGTATAACTCTGGTTCCTCTGGACTCCAGAGAAGGGACATGCTAACCCTAGTTGATATTGGCTGCTAACATGAATGACTTTCAGCTAAAAATGTAGGTATAAAACCGGGTTTATTTCTGTATCTTGCGTTTTGAAAATGCATCGCAATTTATGGCTGTAATGACAGGCTACATTTCCAAAGCGATTGAGCGTGGGGTGTCGCAAGCTTCGAACTACTGCAGGTCGTGGGTCAAAAGGTTTGAGAACCACTGCTCTAACCCACTGAGCCATTGGAACCACAGTTGAATGTTAAACTTGAATAGTGACTGACTATTTGTGCATGTCTGTCTCTCTGTCTCTCAGTGCTGTGTTCACATGGACCAACCTCCTGGTTGTAGTGGCTGAGCTGGCCGGGTCGGAGCAGGAGGCCCTGGACTTGGTGCCTCTGGTCACCAACGTAGTTCTGGAGGAGCACCACCTGATCGTGGGCGTGGTGGTTGTCGTGGACCCGGGCGTCATCCCCATCAACTCCCGGGGAGAGAAGCAGAGGATGCACCTCCGGGACTCGTTCCTGGCCGACCAGCTGGACCCCATCTACGTGGCCTATAACATGTGAGATGTGAGGAGGAGGGCCAAGCCCCAGACACACTGGGGTGAAGGCTGGCTATGGGGGTCCACTGGGGTGAAGGCTAACTATGGGGGTCCACTGGAGTGAAGGCTGGCTATGGGGGTCCACTGGAGTGAAGGCTGGCTATGGGGTTCCACTGGAGTGAAGGCTGGCTATGGGGGTCCACTGGAGTGAAGGCTGGCTATGGGGGTCCACTGGAGTGAAGGCTGGCCATGGGGATCCACTGGAGTGAAGGCTGGCTATGGGGGTCTAAGAATGAGTTGATGGACAGAGAGAGAGGCGGGGGTGTGGGATGGACTGCTCCTACTGAGAACGGACCTCTCACATTCACTCATCTGTCAGTGGGACAGCGTGGCAGAACAGGAGTGGCGATGGTGAATGGGCGTGGACTTAGTTTAGCCACCCTGTTAGTGTCTTCTGCCTAAGTGCGTGCTCTCTCTCTCTCTCTCTCTCTCTTGGCCAGAGTCTACTCTACTATGTTTATTGAGTTTTTGGGTGGGAGTGAAGCTACAGCATGTCCGTCTGCATGGGTTTGAGCTGCTTCTTACTGGTGCTTATCCAACCACTCCCCGCCTCTCTCTGCCAGAGGAGGAATAGGATTGGTAACTTCTCTTTGATTGACATTTAGGTCCAGCTATCAAGGAGACGTTTGCCAATACCCTCATCCACTGTCTCTCCCCTCTTCTCTCCCGACTGCTCCGATCAATGATTTTATCCCCAGAAATAAAGATTTTTGTGCATCTTGTTTTATAGAGGAAGACAAAAACTGTAGAGATTTGTTTATCGTCTCAATCCATTCCATGGTTTGTTTTTAGTTCAGCCTGTACCTTGCGCTCTCCTTTCTCCTGAGGGGTCCACAGTCCGTCATGTTTGTCAGGATGGGACCGTGGAGCCAATGAGACGAGCTGAAAGCTTCCCCCCCCCATGCACTTTAACCTTTCCTTGTCCTTCCATAATCTGTCCTGTCTCTCCTAGCCTGGTCTCAGATCTGTTTGTGCCGTCTTGCCAACTCCTCATGTGACAATGACCGTAGGAGTTGGAAAGACAGTGCGAACAGATCTGAGACCAGGCTTTGTGTGTGTCCCAAATGGCACCCTATTCCCTATATAGTGCATATATGTCTCCTGGGTAGTCGATGTGAAACTGACTTCCTCTAACCACCATTTTTCATGATAAAATTCAGATCAACAACTATTCAAACAATACAATACCGCCAGCAAGTACAGCTCACTTCAGGCAAACAGATGCCTGCACCTCTGTAGCTGCACTTACTTTGCGAGCTGCGATCGATCGGTCATCGTACATTTCTGTCCCACACATCTCTAAGTTTGTTTTAACGGCTCACTGCTATGTTACAAGCTTTCCGACTTGCTGGAAGAAATCACTTTTAAAACCCACTTTGAATTGGTATGGAACGAAAAAGGATGTGCAACAAACCTATCAGCAGCAAACTGAAACGACAAAACGGACAAGCTGTTTATTTCTGGACAATATTCTAAGTCCTTGGATGTATGAGCGGGAATGACAGTGATCTCATCGATCATGTAAAGAAAAGGAACTCCTGTTTAACTGTAACGCTATTCAATGGGCTTACGTTTATATGTCTGTGCAGCGACAAGACACGGTAAACTGGTGTAGATATTTACCTTTAAACATCTGTATTCACTATAGTGCACCATACAGTAATGAATTGTAAATAATCATTATTTAAATATCAAGCAAACACAATACCAGTAATATGGAACAAATGATTTCTGATAAACTGATTATCTTATTGGCTGATATCACGGAGGCTCCTATACCGAGTCACTATATCTTAGCTTGAATAAGTATCAGTCAGTCAGTCAGTCGACTGCTAGCCTCTGTCACGGGCTTTCAACAAGCCAAGCCTGGCGTCCAACAAGCCAAGCCTGGCGTCCAACAAGCCAAGCCTGGCGTCCAACAAGTCAAGCCTGGCGTCCAACAAGCCAAGCCTGGCGTCCAACAAGCCAAGCCTGGCGTCCAACAAGCCAAGCCTGGCGTCCAACAAGCCAAGCCTGGCGTCCAAGGCTAGTCAATTGCTAAGCTTGTTTCTTTGTTCTGTACTGTCCATTGAGCCACAAAGGGCATCTTCAACTCTGACTAACTTCACGAGGCTACATCGGGGTTATCAGGAGACTGCTGCCCTGTGCCTTTCTATTGTGTTAACATGAACACGTAACATCTTCAGAAATCAACGACTTGGTGTATTACCAAAACAGTTTGCAGTGGGTATAAGATGAGAACACATTCTTGCCTTATAAAACCTGTGGAACTTTTAACATTTTAGTTTTTATTTGTCAAAGGCTTTCATTTTATTGCTGTGCTTGTGATGAATAGAAAAGGGATTGCGGAGGGTAAAGTTGAGATGTTGACTGTATAGCATAGTGTATATTTTAGAGGTCAAAAACTGTATAACTGGTGTTACTGTGTACATTGACATGATGAACTTATTCTTAATGTTGATAAAACTTGACTGATCTTTCATACTTGACAGCCAATTTCTGCATTACTGACATAAAAATAGGCTAAGTAACAAATTGCAAAATTCAAAAAAGCATCTTATGGTTTGGCAGGTGGTAACAATTTGCACTTTCCCATATCATTACTGTGTGTGTGTGTGTATGATCGTATGGTTTAAATGGTGACATTGTTTGTCTTTCCTTGTGCAAAAAAAGTTTCATTGCCCTTTTTAATTAAATGAACATCAAAATATTGAACAATATTTTAGTTCCAGATTGTTTTTTTTTATGTCAAATTCACTGTACTACAATTTTTATCAGTTGATCAACCACTTTTTTTTTATCCAAATGAGACATTATTGATTTAAATGTAATTCTAATGGTTTTTCATGCAAGGTTTTATGTTCTCTTTCTCATGAACTCAACGATCCTACATTAACAGCACAACTCTGTTGCAAAACGAAAGCCTTGTTTGATTTGGAAGTAGTTTAGACTACTTGAATGACAAGACAAACATTGTCATTTATAAGTCCATCTCTTGAGTGAAGTTGAAATTGAATGGTTCATAAAATAAATGTATTGAACTTGGACTATTCTGTGGTATTTGGATTTTTTGCAAGTTGCTACTGTATAATTACACCTTCACATGTTTTAAACATCTTATCTTACAGTGGTGTGACCATAGAACTAGAATGAGTTTACCAGTCAAATTGACACGATGAGAAGTTCCAAGCCTGTTCTACTCATTTTATTTCTATGGGTGGGACAACATGTTGCCCTGCCATGTATTCAACACACATTGGTGCTATCCAAAACTGGAAACGGTGAATAGTTTAAAAAAAAATCTGCCCATGGATAAACCATCAGAATTGCAGACATTTCCTATTGATTTTTTTTCTCCACTGTACCAATTGTAGTAAAATTTAAAACAATGAAAGATGTTGTAATCTTTTAGTCAGTATTGAAAGCCCAAAATGTACTGTACTTTTGTAGTGATAAAAACGTTATCTTTCAGATAAATGTTTCTTTGTTAACCTCAAGGCTTGAGGTCTGTTCACTATGCATAAACGCTATGCATCAGTGGTGCAACTCAGAAAAGAGGCATAATTATGGCCTATTTGACCAACGTTTTGAGGAGTTGTTAATGGGGATCATTTGTTGTCTATTTGGTTTAGCAAAATGAAACGATAAAAATAGGCTTTTGTCAGCACTCCTCTGTGCCCTGTTTCCCAAAAGCATCTTGCTATGTTCATCATTAGAACCATAGGATGGAAACAGTAATGATGAACATAGCCTTAAGATGCCTTTGGGACACCGGGCCCTGCTCTGTGATCTGTAAAGCCACTAGTCTATTTTCAGTTGCTTGTCTCTGCCCACTTGGAGTCTGATTGGTGTGATGACCTGTCAGTAACTTCATTTTAACATCAACAGCCCATCCACTTCTGATTTTTTTTTTTGGGGGGTGGGGGGGCTCATTCGCTGAATGCCCAATAGTGTTGAACCGAGATGCTGTGGCGAAGACAAGTGAAAAGACAACTGTAAAAAGAGACTACAAAGCCATAGTGCAGCACCATATTATTACAGAGAAAAGTTACATCTCTCCACCAGGGGTCAGCCAACCCTCTTTCTCAGCTGAATTTTCTAGTCGTTTCTAGATGTCTACAGTGGTTGCCCCATTTCCTGGCTTATCTTCATCTCTTCACAACTTCATACCAAATGTAACTTGTCTGAATATACAGTACCAGTCAAGTTTGGACACACCTACTCATTCAAGGGTTTTTCTTTATTTTTACTATTTCTACATTGTAGAATAATAGTGAAGACATGAAAATTATGAAATAACACATATGGAATCATGTAGTAACCAAAAAAGTGTTAAACAAATCAAAATAAATTTCAGATTCTTCAAATTAGCCACCCACCCTTTCCTGACAGTTTTGCACACTCTTGGCATTCTCTCAACCAGCTTCACCTGGAATGCTTTTCCAACAGTCTTGAAGGAGTTCACACATATCCTGAGCCCTTGTTGGCTTCTTTTCCTTCACTCTGCGGTCCAACTCATTCCAAACCATTTTCCACTGGTCTAATGTCCATTGTTCATGTTTCCAAGCAAGTCTCTTCTTCCTATTGGTGTCCTTTAGTAGTGGTTTCTTTGCAGCAATTCGATCATGAAGGCCTGATTCATGCAGTCTCCTCTGAACAGTTGATGTTGAGATGTGTCTGTTACTTGAACTCTGTGAAGCATTTATTTGGGCTGCAGTTTCTGAGGCTGGTAACTCTAATGAACTTAGAGGTAACTCTGCGTCTTCCTTTCCTGTGGTGATCCTAATGAGAGACAGTTTCATCATAGTGCTTGATCGTTTTTGTGACTGCACTTGAAGAAATGTTAAAAATTCTTGAAATGTTCCTTATTGGCTGACCTTCATGTCTTAAAGTAATGATGGACTGTCGTTTCTCTTTGCTTGTTTCAGCTGTTTTTGCCATAATATGGACTTGGTCTTTTGCCAAATAGGGCTATCTTCTGCATACCACCCCTACCTTGTCACAACACAACTGATTGGCTCAAACGCATTAAGAAGGAAAGAAATTCCACAAGTTAACTTTTAACAAGGCACATCTGTTAATTGAAATGCATTCCAGGTGACTACCTAATGAAGCTGGTTGAGAGAATGCCAAGAGTGTGCAAAGCTGTCATCATGGCAAAGGGTGGCTACTTTGAAGAATCTCAAATATAAAATATATTTTGATTTGCTTAACACTTTTTTGGTTACTACATGATTCCATATGTGTTATTTCATAGTTTTGATATCTTCCCTATTTATCTACAATGTAGAAAATAGTAAAAAAAATAAAGAAAAGCCCTTGAATGAGTAGGTGTGTCCCAACTTTTGACTGGTACTGGAATGTCTAACCATTTGAAGCAGTAGGCTATGTGGCGAGCTATACTTTGACGATGCAAAGCAGTGTCGTATTTTTGGATTTACCATTGGGCCCTGTTCCTTAACATTTGGATGCAAATTTGATCCACAAAGGTGTTGAATACAAGGGGGTTTTCATGTTCATAAGTGCAACGTTGTATCACAGTGTGATGGGATTAAAACTTTTATGACTGACTATTCTCTAAATTTGTAATGCCTGTGTGTTAGTGTCATTGTTGATTGCATCCATGTTCCCAGCTTTGACTATCAGGTAGGTCGAAAGGCTACAACAAAAACCGCAAATGAAAAGTTACATTTTGGAAAGAGTCATAACTAAAGTAGCTAAATAGTAGACATTCAATATATGATGACATGTATATTTACCAATACTGTGGTGTATGAACACATACGGCAACTGTCAGTATTCAGTCCTGGCTGATGATGATGGCGCCTCCACAGTGATGCTGGAAAGGATCTGCTGCCATCAGTCAGTTCATGATAGAGACTTGCCGTGGCCAAATAATAGGGTCAACTGTGGTGCTTTCAAGACAACTGGGAACTCTGGGGGGAAAAAACTAAGTCAAATCACGATGTCAGTGACCTTCAGGTCAGAACGTCGTAGCTCTAGAAAGATACAAGTGTTTCCGACTTGGAATTCCGATTTATTCCGACTATTTTTCCAGAGTTCCCAGTTGACTTGAACACACTGAAGTCGGAGACTTCCCAGTTTTAAACGATGCATTGGAGTGCCACTAATAAACCGACCACCACCATAATCACCATAGTCAGGTGGCATCATTGTTGATGGTGTCTGGTCTCGTTCCACAATTTACTAAAAAGGAAGACAAGAACCATAATGCTGAGTTTGTGCTTCAGCTTAATGGCAGACAACCTCTCCATTTGATTTGGTAGGACTACAAAAGGGATGGGCAACTTTGATGGGGGTGGGGGCCACAAACAATCAACTCCTCACGAGGGCCCGCAGTTGCTCGCAGGTCTGCATACCCACATCTACAGTTGAAGTCGGAAGTTTACATACACCTTAGCCAAATACATTTAAACTCAGTTTTTCACAATTCCTGACATTTAATCCTAGTAAAAATTCCCTGTTTTAGGTCAGTTCGGATCACTTTATTTTAAGAATGTGAAATGTCAGAATAATAGTAGAGAGAATAATAGTAGATTTATTTCAGCTTTTATTTCTTTCATCACATTCCCAGTGGGTCAAAAGTTACATACACTCAATTAGTATACGGTAGCATTGCCTTTAAATTGTTTAACTTTGGTAAAATGTTTCGGGTAGCCTTCCACAAGCTTCCCACAAAAAAATTGGGTGAATTTTGACCCATTCCTTCTGACAGAGCTGGTGTAACTGAGTCAGGTTTGTAGGCATCCTTGCTCGAACACACTTTTTCAGTTCTGTCCACACATTTTCTACAGGATTGAGGTCAGGGCTATGTGATGGCCACTCCAATACATTGACTTGGGACTTTGTAGTCCTTAAGCCATTTTTCCACAACTTTGGAAGTATGCTTGTGGTCATTGTCCATTTGGAAGACTCATTCGCAACCAAGCTTTAACTTCCTGACTGATGTCTTGAGATGTTACTTCCAATATATCCACATAATTTTCCTTCCTCCTGACGCCATCTATTTTGTGAAGTGCACCAGTCCCCCCACAACATGATGCTGCCACCCGTGCTTCACTGTTCGGATGGTGTTCTTCGGCTTGCAAGCCTCCCCCTTTTTCTTCGAAACATAACAATGGTCATTATGGCCAAACAGTTCTATTTTTGTTTCATCAGACCAGAGGACATTTCTCCAAAAAGTAAAATTTTTGTCCCCATGTGCAGTTGCAAATCATAGTCCGGCTTTTTTTAATGGAGGTTTTGGAGCAGTGACTTCTTCCTTGCTGAGCGGCCTTTCAGGTTATGTCGATATAGGACTTGTTTTACTATGGATATAGATACTTTTGTACCTGTTTCCTCCAGCATCTTCACAAGGTCCTTTGCTGTTGTTCTGGGATTGACTTGCACTTTTCGCACCAAAGTACGTTCATCTCTAGGAGACAGAACGCGTCTCCTTCCTGAGTGGAATGACGCTGGTGTTTATATGCATACTATTGTGTGTACAGATGAACATGGTACCTTCAGGCGTTTGTAAATTGATCTCATGGATGAACCAGACTTGTGGACGTCTACAATTATTTTTCTGTGTTCTTGGCTGATTTCTTTTGATTTTCCCATGATGTCAAGCAAAGAGGCACTGAGTTTGAAGTTAGGCCTTGAAATACATCCACAGGTACACCTCCAATTGACTCAAATGATGTCAATTAGCCTATCAGAAGCTTCTAAATCCATTACATAATTTTCTGGAATTTTCCAAGCTATTTAAAGGCACAGTCAACTTAGTGTATGTAAACTTCTGACCCACTGGAGTTGTGATTAAGTGAAATAATCTGTCTGTAAACAATTGTTGGAAAAATTACGTGTGTCTTGCACAAAGTAGATGTCCTAACCGACCTGACAAAACTATAGTTTGTTAACAAGAAATTTGGGGAGTGGTTGAAAAATACGTTTTAATGACACCATCCTTGCATACGTGTATGTAAACTTCCGACTTCAACTGTATGTTGTAGTGTTAAAGCAAGTCTCTTGCAATTCTACACATTTGCCATGGGGCGGAGAGGAAAATTAGCTGTTTTCATTTCTACACATTTTTCCATAGGGTGGAGAGAAATGTTTGCAGTTTTTAATATGATATCTGAGTAAAAATCGATTATGATAACAAGTTTAGATTGCCAAGTTAGCTGGCCACTAAACTATCTAAAAAATGTTAATGACATGACTAATTGACTGATTATCAGTGACTGACATAAAAAGAGAAAAACTGCTGATGCACAAGCAAATTTTGTATTCTACTATTCTCACTCAAAACAGTAAGTTGAGTACCTGACTGAGTTCCAAATTTCAGATTTCTGCATAAAATGATAATCAAATTTGATCTGATCTTCATCTAAGTCACAACAATAGACAGACATAGTGTGCTTAAACTAATAACACAAATTATTGTATTCAGTATAGACAACAAAAAAACATATTTTAAACATTCACAGTGTAGGTTGGAAAAGGTATGTGAACCCCTAGGCTAATGACTTCTCCAAAAGATATTTGGAGTCAGGTGTCAGCTTACCTGGAGTCCAATCAATGAGACGAGATTGGATATATTGGAGCTGCTTTGCCATATAAAAAACACTAACAAAATTTGAGTTTGCTATTCACAAGAAGCATTGCCTGATGTGAACCATGCCTCGAACAAGAGATCTCAGAAGACCTAAGATTAAGAATAGTTGACTTACATAAAAGCTGGAAAGAATTACAAAAGTATCTCTAAAAGCCTTGATGTTCATCAGTCCATGGTAAGACAAAGTGTCTATAAATGGAGAAATTTCAGCACTGTTGCTACTCTCCCTAGGAGTGGCCGTCCTGCAAAGATGACTGCAAGAGCACAGCGCAGAATGCTCAACGAGGTTAAGAAGAATCTTAGAGTGTCAGCTAAAGACTTACAGAAATCTCTGGAACAAGCTAACATCTCCGTTGACGAGTCTATGATACGTAAAACACCAAACAAGAATGGTGTTCATGGGAGGACACCACAGAAGAAGCCACTGCTGTCCAAAAAAAACATTGCTGCACGTCTGAAGTTTGCAAAAGTGCACCTGGATGTTCCACAGCACTACTCGCAAAATAGTCTGTGGACAGATGAAACTACAGTTGAGTTGTTAGGAAGGAAGTTTGGAACACTGTGTGTGGAAAGAAAAAGGCACAGCACACCAACATCAAAACCTTATCCCATCTGTAAAGTATGGTGGAGGGAGTATCATGGTTTGGGGCTGCTTTGCTGCCTCAGGGCCTGGACAGCTTGCTATCATCAATGGGAAAATGAATTCCCAAGTTAATCAAGACATTTTTCAGGAGAATGTTAGGATTTCTGTCCGCCAATTGCAGCTCAACAGAACTTAGATGACGCAATAGGACAACAAGACTTGAAATCAACAACAGAATGGCTTGAACAGAAGAAAATACACATTCTGGAGTGGCCCAGTCAGAGTTCTGACCTCAACCCGATTGAGATGCTGTCGCATGACCTCAAGACAGCAGTTCATGCAAGACATCCCAAGAATAATGCTGAACTGAAACAGTTTTGTAAAGCGGAATGGCCCAAAATTCCTCCTGACCATTGTGCAGGTCTGATCAGCAACTACAGAAAACATTTGGTTGAGGTTATTGCTGCCAAAAGAGGGTAAACCATTTATTAAATCCAATGGTTCACATACTTTTTCCACACTGTACTGTGAATGTTTACACGCTGTTCATAAAGACATGAAAACGTATAATTGTTTATGTGTTATTAGTTTAAGCAGACTGTGGTTGTCTATTGTTGTGACCTGGATGAAGATCAGATCAGATTCTTTTGACCAATTTATGCAGAAATCCAGGTATTTCCAAAGGGTTCACATACTTTTTCTTGCCACTGTTTATATAAGGCCTATATTTTGTGGGGTGGGGGTAGAAATTGATCCAAGGGCCTTCGCGCGGGCCACCAATCCAAGGGCCTGCTCGCGGGCCACCAGTTGCCCATCCCTGGCCTACATAAAGCTGATTGAGATGGGGCTGCTGGGAAAATGTTACTACACAAATGAATCAATTGAGCTATGGATGAGGCCTAACTTCCACGATCAGTAGCGGTACGTGGGTAAAATCACTGGGGAAGCCAAGCCAGTAAAGCCATATTACAAGGCATGTTGTGATATTTACGTTGTTTGCTCTGTAATCGTTCATACGCCACCATGATATAGGCCTTCAATAAGGCGCCGACAACAAAAAGACGACAGTCACAGAGTAGTGGAATAAATTCCACTATACGTTTGTTTCATCACAAAGCCGGAGAGCAACATCTGTCCAATGAAGTCCACAAAGCAAATATTGCACGTAACAAGCAGTTATATGACCTGCAGCATAGTGAAGCAAGTTCATGTTTTCGTCATTTTACAAAGAAACGAGCTACTGATTTAGAACCACGTAGTTACGGCAAGTCAGCACAAAGACAACAGGAGCACTGCCTCCGCTATTCCAGGACCATTTGAACTTAAACATGAGAAAATCAACAATGCTATATACTATGCTTAGTTTAATACACTGAAAACAAGCATAAAGATACCCAAAAAAAAGTCTTTCAACAATGTAGCTTAATATAATGTGGCTATCCATGGTACTGATTGGTGTGTGTGTGTGCACAAGCAAGCGAGTAAAAAAAACAAAAGTTTAGTTGAACCTAGATAAAATGCTTGCTAGCCTAACTTCCTCGCATGGGCAAAAATGAACCAGCTAAATTAGCTAGTGACTTGACTTTTTGTCAGGTGTTAGTTGTGCAGAGGTGAGAACGGAGTCAGGCGCAGGACACAGAACTGAGTAAAATAACTAACTTTACTCGGGAAAATAATCCGGGAATAAATCCACGCAGGGATCACAAACCCTAACACAAAAGACGAACACAAACCAGGAACACTCACGCACAAGACATAATGGGAACCAGAGGCTTAAATAGGGAAATAATAATAACTTATTGGGAACCAGGTGTGTACACTCAAGACATAACAAATGGAAAACAGAAACATGGATCGGTGGTTACCTATCACATTTATAAAGTCAACTTATTACTCATAACCTCGTATCATATCATCATTCTGAACAGTCGTAACCTCTTTGCATCTGCAAACTTCCGAGCCTTATGATTCAGTACTACACAAATTGGTTTAATTATTTATTTACTAGCTAACTAAACGGTAACACTGGATAAACATACACACTTAATACATTAAAAACAGGTTCCTAGCGGACTGACAACAATATGGCTGCTTGTTACAAAAGACATGGAGAGAGAGGGACAGAGACACTTAACGTTGGTACATTTTAGATACTACTCTCACTTATAGCACTCCTATGCTTTACACACCAACCGTCACCCGCTTGAAGTAAGAAATCCTGAATGTATTTACGTGAAAATGCCTTGGTTTGCTGTGTATCTCTCTGAACTGGGCCGCCTTGGAAAGGGGTTGGGCCTTTTCGTGGCACGCTTGTAAGGCTCTGATTGTCCAAAAGGGATCCCCACCTGTCTTCTACTGTTGTTCTTCTCTGCAGTCGTCCGGTATCCGGTGACTTGTTGTGTAGTCCTGAACAGAACTACAGAGTTGATTTTCCTTCCATTCGCTCCTGAAGCTTCTTTGAAGATAGGCCAGCCAGCCGTGTAGATGGTTCCCAGTGGGGTGATGAGAATACGATGGTTTGAAAAGAGTAGTAGAATGGTCCCACTTAAATTCTCTTTTGAAGATACTTTACTTAGGACAGCTAATCAGCCGTACCAGTGATTGTACGGGAGGTGACTTTATCATCTCTACCTCGTGTTGAGATTGAGTTCAAACTACTTTAAAAGTGAGCTGCAGCTCTATGTCTCTCTGGTCTGATAGGTTAATTCTTATCTCATAATTTTATGTAGTTTGTTCAAAAGGGCAGTTCCTTCAGGCTGACACGCTCTCTGACCTCACTCACAGGCGTGACTTGTCACTGTGCAAAGTTATGTAAAACTATTATCTCTTATGGTTCCAAATTTCATGTCCCTCTCTTAACAAAAATACTCATAATTTTTCATATTTCATGCACAACGCATAGAATGGACACTTCACACATATAGTGGGTATATACTATCCAAGTTACAGTATTTCCTTTATAACATTTTTAATGACATCACAAAATAACCAAAATGACATTAGTGTTCTTTGGATCGCCTCTGACCATTCCCCACATCCTAAGTTAGAAATATTGTTCTAGTATTCGCTTTAGAACGTGTTAGTTACGTGTTAGAGTTTCGGCAGGAGAAGTCTTCTTAAAACAAAGGCACATTCCTCTGGTGAACATTGGAAAGGGAGATGCTGAATGTTCTGTCCTTGACTTACAACAGGGCGTGAGGTGTTAACCCCCACCAGTTCCCTCCTCCCCCCTCTCCAGGTGAGGGGGGGTCTGGTTGAAGTTATTTATTGCAAAGCTGATCTGACCTATTTGGATCCTCACAGGACAGTCATGACACTAGTTAACGTGAGCCTACTAGGCTACATCTAGGCTAACGTTACATATTTAAGTGATAATGCCCGAGATGCCGGTGTTTGGAGGATATATTGGCACGGGTGTTGTTAGGGCCAAGACGAGGTCGAGGGCCGGCAAACCATGCCAATATATCCTCCAAACCCTGGCATCGAGGGAATTATCACTTTTATACATCGGGTTACCAACATATTCAAATAATGATTGACATATTTTCATTAAAAATTTTATTTTGATTCATTTACTTGTAATATTTCATCCCACAAGATATAGTCCCGACACAAATCTAGGGTTGCTTCCTAACCCGGCTGGTTGTTTGTTCAATCGGTTCGGTTGCCAGAGACGCGACCCAGTCGTTGTCTTTTTGTTCTGTATCTACGGATGCATCCCAGTCGTAGCTAGCCCAACTACGGCTAACTTAGTCACTTCAAACAGTGCAGCCAGAAGAACAACAATGTAGCTTCATTTGCATTTGTTAAAGCTGTTATCTAGTGACATTTATTTCGCTACATCCATAACAATGAGCTAATGATGCAAGATTTCACCTGGCATAGAAATGTACTCTCTCGTCGGGACACTGTTGTTCAAGAGCTAGCCAACAACACAGATACCTGTTTTCTATTGATAGTTATTCGTATACACTACCGGTCAAAAGTTTTAGAACACCTACTCATTCAAGGGTTTTTCTTTATTTTTACTATTTTCCACATTTTAGAATAATAGTGAAGACATCAAAACTATGAAATAACATATATTGAATCATGTAGTTACCAAAAAAGCTTTGCACACTCTTGGCATTCTCTCAACCAGCTTCATAAGGAATGCATTTCAATTAACAGGTGTGCCTTCTTAAAAGTTAATTTGTGGAATTTATTTTCTTAATGCATTTGACCCAATCAGTGTTCTGTGGGGTATACAGGGGGTATACAGAAGATAGCCCTATTTGCTAAAAGACCAAGTCCATATTATGGCAAGAACAGCTCAAATAAGCAAAGAAAAATGACAGTCTATCATTACTTTAAGACATGAAGGTCAGTCAATACGGAACATTTCAAGAACTTTGAACGTTTCTTCAAGTGCAGTCGCAAAAAAACATCAAGCGCTATGATGAAACTGTCTCTCATGAGGACCACCACAGGAAAGGAAGACCCAGAGTTACCTCTGCTGCATAGGAACATTTCATTAGAGTTACCAGCCTCAGAAATTGCAGCCCAAATAAATGCTTCACAGAGTTCAAGTAACAGACACATCTCAACATCCACTGTTCAGAGGAAACTGTGTGAATCAGGCCTTCATGGTCGAATTGCTGCAAAGAAACCACTACTAAAGGACACCAATAATAAGAAGAGACTTGCTTGGGCCAAGAAACATAAGCAATGGACATTAGACCGGTGGAAATCTGTCCTTTGGTCTGGAGTCCAAATTGGAGATTTTTGGTTCCAACCGCCATGTCTTTGTGATACACGGTGTGGGTGAACGTATGATCTCCGCATGTGTATTTCCCATCACAAAGCATGGAGGAGGTGCTATGGTGTGGGGGTGCTTTGCTGGTGACACTGTCAGTGATTTATTTAGAATTCAAGGCACACTTAACCAGCATGGCTACCACACCATTTTGCAGCGATACGCCACCCCATCTGGTGTGGGCTTAGTGACTATCATTTGTTTTTCAACAGGACAATGACCCAACACACCTCCAGGTGGTATAAGGGATATTTTACCAAGAAGGAGAGTGATGGAGTGCTGCATCAAATGACCTGGCCTCCACAGTCCCCCGACCTCAACCAAATTGAGATTGTTTGGGATGAGTTGGACCGCAGAGTGAAGGAGAAGCAGCCAACAAGTGCTCAGCATATGTGGAAACTCCTTCAAGACTGTTGGAAAAGCATTCCAGGTGAAGCTGGTTGAGAGAATGCCAAGAATGTGCAAAGCTGTCAGCAAAAACTTCCGGCGCCGAGAGAGATGGCCGCCTCGCTTCACGTTCCTAGGAAACTATGCAGTATTTCGTTTTTTATATGTTATTTCTTACATTGTTACCCCAGGTAATCTTAGGTTTTATTACATACAGAGGAACTATTGGATATAAGAGCAACATCAACTCACCAACATTACGACCAGGAATATGACTTTCCCAAAGCAGATCCTCTGTTTTGCCCACCACCCAGGACAATGGATCGGATCCCAGCCGGCGACCCAAAACAACGACGCCGTAGAAGGGGCAGATGGAGCGGTCTTCTGGTCAGGCTCCGTAGACGGGCACATCGCGCACCGCTCCTGAGCATACTACTCGCCAATGTCCAGTCTCTTGACAACAAGGTAGATGAAATCCGTGCAAGGGTAGCCTTCCAGAGAGACATCAGAGACTGTAACGTTCTATGTTTCACGGAAACATGGCTCATTCGAGACACGCTATCGGAGTTGGTACAGCCAGCTGGTTTCTTCACGTATCGCGCCGACAGAAACAAGCATCTTTCTGGTAAGAAGAAGGGTGGGGGTGTATGCCTTATGATTAACGAGACGTGGTGTGATCATAACAACATACAGGAACTCAAGTCCTTCTGTTCTCCTGACTTAGAATTCCTCACAATCAAATGCCAACCGCATTATCTACCTGAAGAATTCTCTTAGATTATAATCACAGCCGCATATATCCCCCCCAAGCAGACACATCGATGGCCCTTAACGAACTTCATTTGACTCTATGTAAACTGGAAACCACATATCCTGAGGCTGTATTTATTGTAGCTGGGGATTTTAACAAGGATAATCTGAAAACAAGGCTCCCTAAATTCTATCAGCATATCGATTGCGCTACCAGGGCTGGCAAAACCCTATAGATCATTGTTATGTTATTCTAACTTATTCTAACTTCCGTGACGCATATAAGGCCCTCCCCCGCCCTCCTTTCGGAAAAGCTGCCCACGACTCCATTTTGTTGCTTCCAGCCTATAGATATAAACTAAAACAGGAAGCTCCCGCGCTCAGGTCTGTTCAACGCTGGTCCGACCAATCGGATTCCACGCTTCATGATTGCTTCGATCACGTGGACTGGGATATGTTCCGCATTGTGGCGAACAACAACATTGATGAATACGCTGATTCGGTGAGCGGGTTTATTAGCAAGTGCATCGGTGATGTCGTACCCACAGCGTCTATTAAAACATTCCCAAACCAGAAACCGTGGATTGATGGCAGCATTCGCGCAAAACTGAAAGGGCGAACCACTGCTTTTAATCAGGGCAAGGTGACCGGAAACATGACCGAATACAAACAGTGTAGCTATTCCCTCTGCAAGGCAATCAAACAAGCTAAGCGTCAGTATAGAGACAAAGTAGAGTCGCAATTCAACAGCTCAGACACGAGAGGTATGTGGCAGGGTCTACAGTTAATCACGGACTATAAAAGGAAAAACAGCCCGTCGTGGACCAGGATGTCTTGCTCCCAGACAGACTAAACAACTTCTTTGCTCGCTTTGAGGACAATACGGTGCCACTGACACGGCCCGCTACCAAAACCTGCGGGCTCTCCTTCACTGCAGCCGACGTGAGCAAAACATTTAAACGTGTCAACCCTCGCAAGGCTGCAGGCCCAGACGGCATCCCCAGCCGCGTCCTCAGAGCATGCGCAGACCAGCTGGCTGGTGTGTTTACGGACATATTCAATCAATCCTTATCCCAGTCTGCTGTCCCCACATGCTTCAAGAGGGCCACCATTGTTCATGTTCCCAAGAAAATAAAATGCAAATTAATTACTTAAAAATCATACAATGTGATTTTCTGGATTTTTGTTTTAGATTCCGCCTCTCACAGTTGAAGTGTACCTATGATAACAATTACAGACCTCTACATGCTTTGTAAGTAGGAAAACCTGCAAAATCGGCAGTGTATCAAATACTTGTTCTCCCCGCTGTACATTACTCTTACAGAATTTCCACTTGGGCAATTTAATCAACCTTTTGGATGATTTTATTTTTTAAACTAAGACAAGAACTTATAGCTGCCTTTTTCCAACAAAACCTAGGTACAGCAGATCCATTTATTATATGGGACACTTTTAAATGTGCCTTTAGAGGCCATGAAATTCTATGCTCATATTCAAAACAAAATCATAATAGGTCAATAGAGTTCATAATAGAGTGACTAACAGTACAGATAGATAGCAATTAAAACGGTACCATAGAGGCACAGAATAAGCAAGAGGAAAAACAAAAAGAACTGGAGGAACTTATTCAAGAAAGATCTAGTGTAATATATTGTAAAAATAAAGCGAACTGGATGGAATATGGGGGATAATGCACCAAATAATTTTTGAATCTTCAACATAGAAACGCTAGTCACCCATCATTCACCAAACTATCTTTTGAAAGAGGAAGCAAAGTACTTTAAGCATATGTCTTTGTTTCAGTCTTCTCCATCTCCACTAACCAAAGTTAATTGTACGGACGTTTTTTCTATTAATAATGAACAGCTGTACAGAAAGACTCACGTGAAGGCGAAATTACAGGAGAAACTTCTTGATGAAATTAAAGCCTTTTAAATCCGGGGAAACTCCAGGGCTGGATGGCATACCAGTTAAGGTACATTAAACATTTTTGGATGTACTCATAGGACCGTTATTAGGATGTTTTAACCACTCCTAAAAAAATGGTAGATTATCATACTCAACAAAAAGGTCTGATTTCACAATTACTGAAACAATATATAGATCCAGTCCATTCAATAAATTGGAAGCGCCTTACACTTTGGTGTTGTGATGCAAAAATTCTAACAAAATACCTAGCGCATAAAATTAAAAACGTATTGTCGGATATTTTTCAGCCTAGTTTTTTTTATATGGACGATACATTGGAAATAATATAAGACAAGTACTGGAAACTGAAAAATCTGAAAAATCTTGGATACCAGGCCAGGTATTCATAACTGACTGAAAAGGCTGGAGCGAAGGTTCACCTTCCAACAGGACAACGACCCTAAGCACACAGCCAAGACAACGCAGGAGAGGCTTCAGGACAAGTCTCGGAATGTCCTTGAGTGGCCCAGCCAGAGCCCAGACTTTAACCCGATCGAAGATCTCTGGATAGACCTGAAAATGCTGTGCAGCAATGCTCTCCATCCAACCTGACAGAGCTTGAGAGGATCTGCAGGGAAGAATGGGAGAAACTCTCCAAATCCAGATGTGCCACGCTTGTAGCATTATACCCAAGAAGACTCAAGGCTGTAATCGCTGCCAAAGGTGCTTCGACAAAGTACTGAGTAAAGGGTCTGAATAGTTATGTAAATGTAATTACCTGCCGTCCTGTACCTGCCTGACTCTGATTTGGATAACGACTCTTTGCCTGCCTTGACTTATCTTTGCCTGCCTTGACTTACCTTTTGCCTGCCCCTTGTTCTATAATAAACTCTGAGACTCGTACTATTCACCTCCTGTGTCTGCATCTGGGTCTTAGCCCAAGCCTTGATAATTATAGCATTTCTCCTTTGCCAAGATAATCCATCCACCTCACAGGTGTGGCATATCAAGAAGCTGTTTAAAAATCATGATCATCACACAGGTGCACCTTGTGCTGGGGAAAAGAAAATCTGCAGTTTTTTCTAAAATCTGCAGTTTTGTCACACAACACAACGCAACAGACGTCTCAAGTTTTGAGGGAGCTTGCAATTGGAATGCTGACTGCAGGAATGTCCACCAAAGCTGTTGCCAGAGAATTTAATGTTAATTTCTCTACCATAAGCCGCCTCCATCTTTGTTTTAAAGAATTTGGCAGTACGTCCAACTGGCCTCACAACCGCAGACCACATGTAACCACGCCAGCCCAGGACCTCCACATCTGGCTTCTTCACCTAAGGATCGTCTGAGACCAGCCACCCGGACAGCTGATGAAACTGAGGAGTATTTCAGTTTGTAATAAAGCCCTTTTGTGGGGAAAAACTCATTGGCTGGGCCTGCTTCCCCAGTGAGTAGACCTGGCTCCCAAGTGGGTGGGCCTACGCCCATCCATGGCTGCGCCCCTGCCAAGTCATGTTAAATCCATAGATTATGGCCTAATGAATTCATTTCAAATGACTGATTTCCTTATATGAACTCAACTCAGTAAAATCTTTGTAATTGTTGCATGTTGCATTTATATTTTTATTCAGTATCCTGCAACCAAAAACAAGCTACATATGGACAGCACCAAAACAAATGATCTAATGAGTCTGTCTCTTCGTGAGCAAAGTCTGCAGGGGTGGGATGATTGTATCCCCTATACAGCGCATTCGGAAAGTATTCAGACCCCTTGACTTTTTCCACATTTTGTTACGTTACAGCCTTGTTCTAAAATGGATTCAAATGTTTTTTTTCCCTCATCAATTTACACACAATACCCCATAATGACAAAGCAAATACAGGTTTCTAAAATGTTTTGTTAAATTATATAAAATATATATATCACATTTACGTAAGTATTCAGACCCTTTACTCAGTACTTTGTTGAAGCACCTTTGGCAGCGATTACAGCCTCGAGGCTTCTTGGGTATGACGCTGGCACACCTGTATGCCAAGGTGTGCCAAGTCTGAGGTCCTGAGAGCTCTGGAGCAGGTATTCATCAAGGATCTTTCTGTGCTTTGTTCCGTTCATCTTTTACTCAACCCTGACTAGTCTCCCAGTCCCTGCCTCTGAAAAACATCCCCACAGCATGATGCTGCCACCACCATGCTTCACTGTTGGGATGGTGCCAGGTTTCCTCCAGACGTGACGCTTGGCATTCAGGCCAAAGAGTTCAATCTTGGTTTCATTAGACCAGAGAATCTTGTTTCTCATGGTCTGAGAGTCCTGTAGGTGCCTTTTGGCAATCTCCAAGCAGGTTGTCATGTGCCTTTTACTGAGGAGTGGATTCCGCCTGGCCACTCTACCATAAAGGCCTGATTGGTGGAGTGCTGAACTCTGGAGCTCCCTGACCAAGGCCCTTCTCCCCGATTGCTCAGTTTGGCCGGACAGCCAGCTCTAGGAAGAGTCCTGGTGGTTCCAAACTTCTTCCATTTAAGAATGATGGAGGCCACTGTTTTCTTGGGGACCTTCAATGGTGCAGACATGTTTTGGTACCCTTTCCCAGATCTGTGCCTCGAGACAATCCTGTTTCGGAGCTCTACGGACAATTCCTTCGACCTCATGGCTTGGTTTTTGCTCTGACATGCACTGTCAACTGTGGGACCTTATATAGACAGGTGTGTGCCTTTCCAAATCATGTCCAATCAACTGAATTTACCACAGGTGGACTCCAATCAAGTTATAAAAACATATCAAGGATGATCAATGGAAACAGAATGCACCTGAGCTAAATTTCGAGTCTCATAGCAAATGGTCTGAATACTTATGTAAATAATGTATTTCTGTTTTCTATGTTTTATAAATTTGCAACAAATTCTATAAACCTGTTTTTGCTTTTCATTATGGGGTATTGTGTGTACATTTTTGTTATTTAATCAATTTTAGAATAAGGCTGTAACGTAACAAAATGTGGACAAAGTCAAGTGGTCTGACTACTTTCCGAAGGCACTGTAATGGAGAACACAACTTTATTCTCATAATGAATTCATGAAGGAAAAAAAATGAATAAATTAACCCCTTTTTTTATAATGCATCATATGCAGACATATAACGCCTTAGTTATGAGACAGGCATAATGCATGGGGTAAGCACAGGGAGCGACTATAAAAAAAGTTCAAAATGGTCTACGTCCCAAATCGCACCCTATTTCCCATGAGTTCTGGTCAAAAGGAGTGCACTATAAAGGGAATAAGGTGCCATTTTGGACACACAAATGATGGCCATCTCACCTGACATGTGTCAACCCCCCCAGTCTCAGAGCCAGCACAGATCATACCATCCTTGATGTAACTGTTGTACCAGTCTATCCGATTACAAGTGTTTCTCTCAATCAGCTTCTCCTCAACTTCCTGCAGTATGCCCATCGGCTTTTCTAAAGAGAGACCAGACACACATGCTGTATTCATCTAGTGCTAAATTCAACATTCAGCACTGTTGTGCCCTTGAGCAAGGCTCTTATAGTCTAGTCCCAGATCTGTTTGTGCTATCATGTCAACTCCTTGTCTTAACCCCTAACTGCTCTTCACCCAGGGGCACTGAACTGTGGCTGACCCTGTGGTCCTCTCAAATGGGTGTCTTTGTGTTATACGGGGGGTTGAGAGCAGTGCATGAGACCAGCTTCAGATGTAACAGTTTGATTAATAAAGGTAATATTGTAATTTCCTAATAGATCCCACACAAACCTTTGAAATAAGTGCTGCCCCAGCTACTGACAAAACACAGGTTGAGGTTTAAATTGAATTCCTCCATCTCGTCTTCCACTGTACAGACAGGCTGGACAAAGTCAGTGTACTCCAGTGGAGAGCAGAGACGCAGCAGAGGTAGGTCATTGGAGAAGCTGGGGTGGTGAAACTTCTCATGAGTTCTGACCTCTGTAACATAGCGCTGTTAGCACATTGAGTTCTGCCAACATGCGTAGACTGGACATCCTATGGGGTCTAGGTGCAGCAGAAAAGAGAGTTGGGGTGAACAACAAAAATGACTGTATTTAGCAGAAAAGTGATAGCAGCTTTTTTACATTGAGCAACGACTAAGGAAAAATGGCAGCGTGTGTCGGTCACTAATGTCATTTCAAAGTGTTATAGCATTGTCTTATTTGGGCTAAACAATTAACAAAATAGTAATCCGAAAGGTGTAGCCAAGCCTGCATGTATCAGTTCCACTGTTAATTACCTATATCAAGTAAATATACCTTTATGCCTTTTTTGGATTTAGCTGCTTTACAGTAATTCTTCGAGCCTATACCAATATATATGTGTGCTCTTGCCAACTACATTGCTGTCGTTGTCCAGCCAAACGCATGGCATAACAGTGAGTGACAAGGAGTTGGCATGATAGCCCAATCGGACTGGCACTCAGGCTAGGATTTCTCTAATAGAAATATCTACTAAATATAGGCTGCCTATTCTTGCAGGCCTGTAAATGACTCACGGAACGACTGTGCAGCAGTGAGCACCCAGAGGTTGTTGAGGATAGTCCCGCCACAGAGGTGCCACGACTTCACTTGCACGCTGGCCTGCCAAGGCCAAGCACCCAATGGTGCATCACGCCCTCCAACAACACGTGACGCTCCTGGAGCGTCTGCCAACGGCCGCTGTCAGCATGCGATCATGAACAACACCGAATATTAAACGTTTAGAATGTACATTTAAGTTTCAGTTAAAGTTTTGATTTACATTAGAAATGGGGAAGATCTCCCATGTGTCAGTTAAATAGGATCAGCGTTCGCGTCATCGCCTCGGAATGTATTGGCAACTTTGAGTGAGCCACATTCAGGCCACGTTCAAGCATCGTTTAGCGCGGGCTCCAAGTGCAAACCCTAGCCTACTCGTTGCGAACAAGTCTACGATTTACTTCCGTGTGCTGAAACTTCAGACAACAATACACTCCCTTACAGGGCACATAGAAAGATTCCAAATGCCCTAAAGTCCATTATTTGAGTAAGGACATGTAGGCTAGATGGACTAAACTGACAGGTGGATCCAATAGGGGGTTCATTCATTGATTTCTTCATGTATTATTTCAAAGTGTAGAGGTGTCGGCATTGTGACGTTATACCACGTTTGGTCACTCTTTGATTAGTACTGCAGGCTGTGCGAGAGGTCACTTGAGTCAATAACCTACTAGGTCTGTAAAAAAAAAAAGGGATAATGTTGATACCCTTGAACAATATTATAGGTTTATCCTACCATAGCCTGCAATATAATTTCTGATTTTGCATATCCTTATTTGCAACGAATTTTAGGGCCTATTTCAAGTTTCTCATGTAATCATTTTAGTAAAACATTCCTGTAGATCTATGCCAACAACTCATTACTTTGCCCACCATGTACAGTAAGTAGTAAGCCGCGTATCATCCATCAGAAAGAAATCTTACAAGACTGTAAAAAGTGGTCCACACCATGTTCAGCTGATGGTGGCTTTGCTCATTGGCTTCATGGCTTTGCTCATTCAGTTGCTGTGCCTATGCTGAACGTCTTATAGGCTCGTCTTTTTAACGATTTCACATCTCGTGGAGGTATTTGAGCAAATGTTACATAACAATTTACCTGTTTATCATAGGCCTATTTTTAAGCGAAGATGAATGGTGGTGGTGGTCACTGATTTCTTCAGTGAAAGGCACTTGGCGACACTCCCTTACATTTCTGCTGAGAGTCATCAATTATGCAGCCAGGGTAGCTGCAAGTACTGAGAGGGAAGATAGCAGCAACAATATGGCGACAACCGCAGTTTCTCCCGAATCTTTTCGACATCTGCAGTCCAACAACGCCTTTCTGGGTTCCTTGTAACGCTTATAAAGTAGGTGAATTCTTTGCTTTTTCTGAAACGTTTGCATGTTTTGACGAATCGGTTGGTTATAGTCTGTCAATAACCTTATAAAAATGTCGCAGAGCCGCTCTCTGACCAGCATTTTTTGTTGTTGCTTGAATAGGCTGCCTGCCAGAGCCTAAACCAGATTCCCGTTATATTTCAGCTTAATCGATATATTGCTAATTTCCTTCACAGAGCTAACCATAATATTGTTCAGACAAATAGGACAAATGATCAGGTGACGATGTCCCCGATTTTGACTGCTTAAAAAACTAAACGATGAAATTATTTTAAAAAATCTAAATGTATCATTATCAAACGAAAATGAATGATTTCGAGTTTAAATGTGTATTTATTTTCGTGATAGTTATGACACGCAGCAAATATGGGCCAATGTATGGTGATGAGAACAAGTAGCCTAATGTGATAGCCTAATTCACTCCTCCACCATGCATTTAAAAAAAATCATCCATCTATTCTAGCCTATTCTAACATGTAGAGGGGTGTTGGTACCAGAGCCTTTAAAACGGTGCCGCTATCCTTCACACCTCTTTTTCACCCACCTTTCATCTAAAAAAATATAATCAAAGCAAGAATCTTATTACCATTGTAATTTCGTTGCATACACATACCCTGGTATCGAGCTGGTGGTCGACATAGCTTTACGGGTGTGGTAGCCTACATACTGTATCTCCTTCCTTCAAGGAGCCTATTTTAGGACTAGGCAGCGTGTTAAACGCTCAGAATATCCTAGAAACACTGAATTATTGGAGAAAATGATGGAGAACAAGTTTTTTTTTCCTGAGTCTATGATGTTGATGGCGACAAGGTAGGACTATGTGTTCGAGATGGGACTTTTTTGCTCCGTGGAAAAACCTGAGCATAACATAGAAACCACCCACTGCAGCATTTCGCCGCGTTTCCCAGGCTCTGATGGGCCGCACTTTTGGGTAGGCTGCTGCTAAACGTGTGCATCGCAATATCTGTGCACGATGCTTATCATGCCTCATTATGTAAAGTCTACAAACCGACTTTTGGAATACGGTTGGCAACGATAGAATGATCGATATTAATGTTTATACATCAGAACAAACACACCGTTCAGCAATAGCTCGCCTATTGCGCCTGTGAAAAATGAGATTAGATAACAACGATACAGTGGCCTAGTGTGCATGTCTTTGCCAGGGAGATTGGTGTCATTGAGTTTATAATATAGTAAACAATAGTATAAGCTGAAATTGACAGGGCCATTGACTACCAGGAATATGGCAGGTGGTGCAACAACCCACTGAGACCTGCCTGCTTCTTTACAGAATATAGATTGCCATCATACCATGACGCCGAATGTGTAGCCTAGGGTATGTTTGGATAATGAAAGGGCTGGTCATTATGTAAGGGCATTTAGGTAGCCTAAGGACATTTGGCCACCGGTTTACCTGTGAGACACGGTCGTTACCGGGAAAAGCTGCATGGTGCTCTGTGTCTGAAATGGTTACATAAAACATGCTGGTGCACCTCTACTGGATGAAACAAAATGACTGAAAAACGGTTAATTTCGTATGTCCCATTGGGTCCAAGTAAGAATAGAATGAGGGATGGTTGCTATCACATTATGCTGATGCATAGCCTTATTTTACACCAGCCAGTGAGTAACATTTACGTCGGTAAGTAAACGCTGTAGCCTAAACAACCATCATGTGCATGTTGATCTTGCTTGATGAGTTAAGTGTTTGTTTTATCAACGTGACATATTTAATTATCGGATTATACCACACCTGCAGCCCATATCCCTGTTCGTAAACCATTACCCTGTAGCCAATGTCTATAGGCTCATGGCCTGCATGCATCCCAAAATCTTGTTGTCTTGTTTGTCCTGTTATCTAGATCCTTTTTGAGTGTAAAGCAATAATATAAAAAGAGTGACGAAGTTGATATCGCATTAAAACGGCTATTTTGTAACCTGATATTTCAGCCGCTTTCCTTGCTGATCTTGTGGTGCTGAAATGGACAGCGCCCGTGAGAAGCGTGAGAGGAGGGATTGGAATGCAGCTTTCCTTCTCTTATCTCCGATTTTAGACTGCAATATGAGATTTTAGCCTTTTCTACGTGTTTCATGAGCTGTAAGGTTAGTTATGTTGTCAGTCTCTGTAGTTAGTTACATTGTGTCAATGCAAACAACACAATTATACAAGCTCTACAGTGGACGAGCATTCAACATGAGAACAAGCCCTGACATTTTGTCGTTTGTTGATTTGAATCTTTCATTTGAAATCGTGAGATTTATTCAACGTTATTCATTGCAATATGTTAGCAGGAAGTTTCGATATTTACAGGTTTATAAATGATTAATGATAGGCCCATTTTGGATGTAGGCCTGGGCCTCATCCTCCTTCGACCTTCTGGGTCTGAGAGATCTGATTCAGAGGTTAGATATAAACCTATACAGTACGTGTAGGCTATAGACTGTACAATTTGTAAAATGTGTGATTTGTTCTGATATGTGTTTAACATACTTATAATCTGGACAGCATGATTTTGATATATGGACAGAAGTACCCTCCTAGAGACGCTTTGAAATGGTCTTTTGACAGATGTGATGCCCCAACATGATTCTGTACTAATGTCATGTACTGTACAGTATCCTATTATGTGAGGTATGATGTGGGAAATAGATCTACCAGCAACTGAATTGGTGCTGTTTTGATACTTTCTTAAGGAAATTCAAAGCAAAGGTATAGTTATACTGTATTGGGAACCCGTACGCAAGCTACTGTAAGACAGTGCCAATGTAAGTGAAAGTTCCGGTATTTTATTAGTGGGATTAAACTGTGTAGTGACAGTGTGTCAGAGTTTTGCTCTTCTGACTGTCTTTCATTGATTAGGCTCTCTCTGTGTGTGTGTGTGTGTGTGTGTGTGTGTGTGTGTGTCCCTGACCTCTGTCTTAGTATCTTCATCCTTCTCTCTTAAGAGTCACAAATTGCACCATATTTTCTGCACTACTTTTGACCAGATTCCTATAAGCACTGGACTACTTTTGACCAGATTCCTATAACACTAGACTACTTTTGACCAGATTCCTATAAGCACTGGACTACTTTTGACCAGATTCCTATAACACCAGACTACTTTTGACCAGATTCCTATAACACTGGACTACTTTTGACCAGATTCCTATAACACCAGACTACTTTTGACCAGATTCCTATAAGTGCTGGACTACTTTTGACCAGATTCCTATAACACTAGACTACTTTTGACCAGATTCCTATAACACTGGACTACTTTTGACCAGATTCCTATAACACTAGACTACTTTTGACCAGATTCCTATAAGCACTGCACTACTTTTGAACAGATTCCTATAACACTAGACTACTTTTGACCAGATTCCTATAACACTAGACTACTTTTGACCAGATTCCTATAACACTGGACTACTTTTGACCAGATTCCTATAACACTGGACTACTTTTGACCAGATTCCTATAACACTGGACTACTTTTGACCAGATTCCTATAACACCAGACTACTTTTGACCAGATTCCTATAAGTGCTGGACTACTTTTGACCAGATTCCTATAAGTGCTGGACTACTTTTGACCAGATTCCTATAACACTAGACTACTTTTGACCAGATTCCTATAACACTAGACTACTTTTGACCAGATTCCTATAAGCACTGGACTACTTTTGACCAGATTCCTATAACACTGGACTACTTTTGACCAGCTTCCTATAAGTGCTGGACTACTTTTGACCAGATTCCTATAAGTGCTGGACTACTTTTGACCAGATTCCTATAAGTGCTGGACTACTTTTGACCAGATTCCTATAACACTGGACTACTTTTGACCAGATTCCTATAAGTGCTGGACTACTTTTGACCAGATTCCTATAACACTGGACTACTTTTGACCAGATTCCTATAAGTGCTGGACTACTTTTGACCAGATTCCTATAACACTAGACTACTTTTGACCAGATTCCTATAACGCTGGACTACTTTTGACCAGATTCCTATAACACTGGACTACTTTTGACCAGATTCCTATAAGTGCTGGACTACTTTTGACCAGATTCCTATAACACTGGACTACTTTTGACCAGATTCCTATAACACTGGACTACTTTTGACCAGATTCCTATTACACTGGACTACTTTTGACCAGATTCCTATAACACTAGACTACTTTTGACCAGATTCCTATAAGCACTGGACTACTTTTGACCAGATTCCTATAACACTAGACTACTTTTGACCAGATTCCTATAACACTGGACTACTTTTGACCAGATTCCTATAAGTGCTGGACTACTTTTGACCAGATTCCTATAACACTGGACTACTTTTGACCAGATTCCTATAACGCTGGACTACTTTTGACCAGATTCCTATAACACTGGACTACTTTTGACCAGATTCCTATAACACTGGACTACTTTTGACCAGATTCCTATAACACTGGACTACTTTTGACCAGATTCCTATAACGCTGGACTACTTTTGACCAGATTCCTATAACACTGGACTACTTTTGACCAGATTCCTATAACACTGGACTACTTTTGACCAGATTCCTATAACACTGGACTACTTTTGACCAGATTCCTATAACACTAGACTACTTTTGACCAGATTCCTATAACACTAGACTACTTTTGACCAGATTCCTATAACACTGGACTACTTTGGGCACTAGTCAAAAGTAGGGCACTATGTAAAGGGAATAGGGTGAAATTTTGGCTGCAGGCAAAGCTACAAATACAATATAGCCCTAAAAGCATGATGTCATCCCATGATCATGTAGCATCTCATGTAGCCCTCTCATGTTGCATCTCATGTAGCATCTCATGTAGCCATCTCATGTAGCCATCTCATGTAGCCATCTCATGTAGCCATCTCATGTAGCCATCTCATGTAGCCATCTCATGTAGCATCTTTAGCTCTGTCAAGTAAGTGTCTATATTGTCAAACTAGGAAACATGACCCTATGAATGCACTTATGAGGCATTTTTGTAAAACATTTTTTACCTTTAATCAAACCGGGAAAGACCCAAAAGGTAAGAAACCTCTTTTACGAGGGGGAGCCTATGAATGATAGGCTATGCATTGTGCTGCTGTTGTAAAACAGATTCTGTTGTACTATAGTGTGTCTGTGTATTCTCTGAATCAGCAGGAAATACAGGTCAGTGGAAGGTGTTTCCTTACAGTTACACATCCCATTAGTCTGTTGTGGTCTGCTGGGTCTGTTGCCAGATGGGTCTCTTATTTCCTGTATTGGCACAGAGATTCATGACATGACACATTTCTATACTACTACTATACTACTATACTATTACCATAATATTATTGCGTTTCCTACATTGTGCCAAGCATCGTCCGCATGGGTTGTGACAGTGAGAAACTTGCCATCATACAATGAAATGGCAAGCATTCTAATTCTATGCTTGCCATATGTAGACAATATTAGTGTTTTATACTGGGTTGGTAGTCAGGATGAAGCTCCTCCTCCAAGATGCTACCCACCAAATCCTTTCATCATCATCATAATATTCTGTGAATATTCATAATTCTTTCAGTAAGTTGACACATCTCTGATTTCAACACGCCTGAATCAACCACACCTTTTAAAATGATGCAATCAGTATCTTCAATTGATAATGAGCACAAATAATATATCAGTCTGAGTAAAACGCTATTGAGTAGTTTCTCCCCCAAAATACTTATCTTTTAATAAATATATATTTTAATAAAACACAGGGTGTCACCTACATCACTTACTGGCTTCCTCACAAATGGCACCCTGCTTCCTGTATAGTGGACAACTTTTGACCAGGGTCCATAGGGCTATGTAAACTATATAGTGACTAGGGTGCCATTTGAGATGCAACCAATGATCAAACCTACTTGTCATATGAATGCCAGCAGCATACCACCCTGCATACCACTGCTGGCTTGCTTCTGAAGCTAAGCAGGGTTGGTCCTGGTCAGTCCCTGGATGGGAGACCAGATGCTGCTGGAAGTGGTGTTGGAGGGCCAGTAGGAGGCACTCTTTCCTCTGGTCTAAAAAATATCCCAATGCCCCAGGGCAGTGATTGGGGACACTGCCCTGTGTAGGGTGCCGTCTTTCGGATGGGACGTTAAACAGGTGTCCTGACTCTCTGAGGTCATTAAAGATCCCATGGCACTTATCGTAAGAGTAGGGGTGTTAACCCCGGTGTCCTGGCTAAATTCCCAATCTGACCCTCAAACCATCATGGGCACCTAATAATCCCCAGTTTACAATTGGCTCATTCATCCCCCTCCTCTCCCCTGTAACTATTCCCCAGGTCTTTGCTGCAAATGAGAACGTGTTCTCAGTCAACTTACCTGGTAAAATAACGGTTAAATAAATAAATAAATAAATAAAATATCTATCATAGATGAAAGCCATTGACTCATATTTGTTCCGTCTTTCTACATCTGTAGTGTGTTTCGAAAATAGCAGCATCATTATTTGATGTTTTCGTTGGTATTTTTAGTTTGATGATCTCACATTATCTCTCATTCAGTGTTAGTGTCTGGGGGCCCGTACCAAATGGTACCCTATTCCCTACATAGTGCAATACTTTGGACTAGGACCCATAGAACTCTGGTCAAACGTAGTGCACTATATAGGTAATAGGGACACATTTGGGACACACACTCTGTTTTCTTCTTCTGTCAAGACTAGACTGTACTGGTCCATTTCTGTGACGGCTCTGCTGTGACAGAACTAGAAAGACCTTCTCTTGCTCTGAGGCTCTTCCTTACTGTAGACAAACAGGGAGAGAGTATCTGCATCCAAAATGGCACTCTATCCCCTACATAGTGCACTACTTTGGACCAGGGACCATGGTGCATGCACAAACAGAGTTACACTGAGTAATAATAATGATAATACTTCCAGTTCATACAGATACATCTTGCTGTTATGATAATGCATGTATGACATTTACAAAAAATATACAAAATTATTCAAACCATTTAATATTTTATGCCTTTTATTTTCAAGAAAAGCACATCCAAAACTCAAGGGCCTCAAGTACTCTCTTGGCTCAATTGTTCTTCTTTCTCCTCCTCTCTACTCTCTCTCTTTGGCCCCCCAGAGCTGGTTACAGTGGATGGTACAATACTTGACGACCAAGTAGCTGCAGGATGAAAACATGGCTGCACCCCTTATGGCACCACCAGGACCTGACAGCTTCAAGTATTTTACCGCGGAATCATTGGCTAACATCGAGCTCCGGATCAACGAGGAGAAGAACAAACCGCCGCCCAAGCAGGACAGCAGTCACCGCGACGACGACGATGACAATAAACCCAAGCCCAACAGCGACCTGGAGGCTGGGCGGAATCTGCCCTTCATCTATGGCGACATCCCTAGTGGAATGGTGGCGACACCACTGGAGGATTTGGACCCCTTTTACCAGGCTCAGAAAGTAAGTAAGAAATACACCTCCTCCGTATCCCCTTCTCTAGCTCTCACACACACACACACACACACACACACACACACACACACACACACACACACACACACACACACACACACACACACACACACACACACACACACACACACACACACACACACACACACACACACACATCCCTTCTTGCCCTTGCTTTTTCTCAACACCTTACATCAAAGATACAGTGCCTTCTGAAAGTATTCAGACCCTTTGACTTTTTCCACATTTTACGTTACGTTACAGCCTTATTCTAAACTTAATTAAATGGAGTTTCCTCTCATCAATCTACACACAACACCTCATAATGAACAAAAACAGGTTTTTAGAAATTTACATCAGCTGATGTCACATTACATCAGCTGATGTCACAAAGTGCTGTACAGAAACCCAGCCTAAAACCCCAAACATCAAGCAATGCAGGTGTAGAAGCACGGTGGCTAGGAAAAACTCCCTATAAAGGCCGGAACCTAGGAAGAAACCTAGAGAGGAACCAGGCTATGAGGGGTGGGCAGTCCTCTTCTGGCTGTGCTGGGTGGAGATAACAGTACATGGCCAAGATGTTCAAATGTTCATAGATGACCAGCAGGCCTAATCACAGTAGTTGTATAGAGTGCAACAGGTCAGCACCTCAGGAGTAAATGTCAGTTGGCTTTTCATAGCCGATCATTAAGAGTATCTCTTCCGCACCTGCTGTCTCTAGAGAGTTGAAAACAGCAGGTCTGGGACAAGGTAACATGTCCGGTGAACAGGTCAGGGTTCCAGAGCCGCAGGCAGAACAGTTGAAACTGGAGCAGCAGCACGACCAGGTGGACTGGGGACAGCAAGGAGTCATCAGGCCAGGTTGTCCTGGGGCATGGTCGTAGGGCTCAGGTCCTCCAAGAGAAAGAGCGAGAGAGAGCAAGAGAGAAAAAGAGAGAGAATTAGAGAGAAAAAGAGAGCGAGAGAATTAGAGAGAGCATACTTAAATTCACACAGGACACCGGATAAGACAGGAGAAATACTCCAGATATAACAGACTGACCCTATCCCCCCGACACATAAATGTTGCAGCATAAATACTGGAGGCTGAGACAGGAGGGGTCGGGAGACACTATGGCCCCGTCCGACGATACCCCTGGACAGGGCCAAACAGGCAGGATATAACCCCACCCACTTTGCCAAAGCACAGCCCCCAAACCACTAGAGGGATATCTTCAGCCACCAACTTACTATCCTGAGACATGGCAGAGTATAGCCCACGAAGATCTCCGCCACGGCACGAACCCAAGGGGGGGCGCCAACTCGGACAGGAAGATCACGTCAGTGACTCAAACAACTCAAGTGACACACCCCTCCTAGGGACAGCATGGAAGAGTGTCAGTGACTCAGCCCCCGTAATAGGGTTTGAGGCAGAGAATCCCAGTGGAGAGAGGGGAACCGGCCAGGCAGAGACAGCAAGGGCGGTTCGTTGCTCCAGTGCCTTTCCGTTCACCTTCACACTCCTGGGCCAGACTACACTCAATCATAGGACCTACTGAAGAGATGAGTTTTCAATAAAGACTTTAAGGTCGAGACCGCGTCTCTCACATGGATAGGCAGACCATTCCATAAAAATGGAGCTCAATAAGAGAAAGCCCTGCCTCCAGCTGTTTGCTTAGAAATTCTTGGGACAGTAAGGAGGCCTGCGTCTTGTGACCGTAGCGTACGTGTAGGCATGTACGGCAGGACAAAATCGGAAAGATAGGTAGGAGCAAGCCCATGTAATGCTTTGTAGGTTAGCAGTAAAACTTTGAAATCAGCTCTAGCCTTAACAGGAAGCCAGTGTCGAGAGGCTAGCACTGGAGTACAGTGGAGTACTGGAGTAATATGATCACATTTTTTGGTTTTAGTCAAGATTCTAGGAGCAGTGAGACTCGAAATTGAGCTTAGGTGCATCCTGTTTCCATTGATCATCCCTGTGGTAAATTCAATTGATTGGACATGATTTAGAACACACCTGTCTATACAAGGTCGCACAGTTGACAGTGCATGTCAGAGCAGAAACCAAGCTATGAGGTCGAAGGAATTATCTGTAGAGCACCGAGACAGGTGTCGAGGCACAGATCTGGGAAGAGTACAAAAACATTTCTACAGCATTTAGGTCCCTAAGAACACAGTGGCCTCCATCATACTTAAATGGAAGAAGTTTGGAACCACCAAGACTCTTCCTAGAGCTGGCCGCCCGGCCAAACTGAGCAATCAGGGGAGAAGGGCCTTGGTCAGGAAGGTGACCAAGAACCCGATGGTCACTCTGACAGAGCTCCAAAGTTCCTCTGTGGAGATGGGAGAACCTTCCAGAAGGACAACCATTTCTGCAGCACTCCACCAATCAGTAAATGTCTATTTCCAAGTAATTTTTTTTGCAAAAATGTCTAAACCTGTTTTTGCTTTGTCATTATGGGGTATTGTGTGTAGATTGAGGGGGGGGGGGGGGGGGGGGGGGACGACGACTATTGAATACATTTTAGAATAAGACCGTAATAGAACAAAATGTGGAAGAAGTCAAGGGGTCTGAATATTTTCCCGAAGGCACTGTAGGTTAGTGTAATAAGGGCTGTCATTCCCTAACTAAGATAGCAACATGACTCAGGTCCTGTCCTGTGTAGAATGAGTCAGCTTCTCTGCAGGTTCGGCATTGTCAATCAGTTTTAACCTTATTCAGTTGGTTTAGAGGACAGGATTCCTGTCATCGATGGCTTGGTGGTTTTGACAGTTTGATGTCAGTATAGATATTTGATGCATATTTAAGAAATTATTTTCATGTAAATGTGGTAAAGACCTCATCATCAAAATACTGACATGTTGTCCAGTTGAGATATGTAATTAAACTACATAAAGGGGTTGTTCAGTCACATGATATACTGTAGCTGACACATTTACTGTAAGTCCCACTTTGTATATATTATTATTCAATTCCCGATATCATAAACCCATGACACAAAAGATCATGGCATCGTGTAAACTGGTGGTACAGGAGTTGCTTTTTGGCTCGTGATTGGTCTGTGTACAGTAGCTATTAGGGGTGTAACGGTACACGTATTCGTATCGAACTGTCAGTCAGGAAGTTAAAGCTTGGTCACAAATGGGTCTTCCAAATGGACAATGACCCCAAGCATACTTCCAAAGTTGTGTCAAAATGGCTTAAGCACAAAAAAGTCAAGGTATTGGAGTGGTCATCACAAAGCCCTGACCTCAATCCTATAGAAAATGTGTGAGCAGAACTGAAATAGCGTGTGCGTGTAAGGAGGCATACAAACCTGACTCAGTTACACCAGCTCTGTCAGGAGGAATGGGCCAAAATTCACCCAATTTATTGTGGGAAGCTTGTATAAGCCTACCCGAAACGTTTGACCCAAGTTAAACAATTTAAAGGCAATGCTACCAAATACTAATTGAGTGTATGTAAACTTCTGACCCACTGGGAATGTGATGAAAGAAATAAAAGCTGAAATAAAAGATTATTTCTACTATTATTCTGACATTTCACATTCTTAAAATAAAGTGGTGATCCTAACTGACCTAGACAGGGAATTTTTACTAGGATTAAATGTCAGTAATTGTGAAAAACTGAGTTTAAATGTATTTGGCTAAGGTGTATGTAAACTTCCGACTTCAACTGTACCTACCTACAGGCTATGGCTTTGTTGCGTTGTATGTCTCTTGAGTAAATCTGAGCGGATTTTTTTTTTAGACTATTTTGTTAAAACAACTACAGCATATGCGGAAGTTGTAATCAAATGTATTATGTTAATTGGCGCATTTCAAACTATTTGTGAGGCGCAGCCGGGAACTATGTCTGTACGCTGGTGAGCGGTGGGGTCGATAAACCAGAATCAGAGGATTCTCCATCATCCTTTAAATCTTCAGTGTGGGAACATTTTGGCTTCCCAGTAGATTACAACGATGTTGGATAGAGAGTTGTGGATTAAACGTTAACAGTAGGTCGGCACGCTCTACGAGAATATCCTATGCAGCTGCCAACACCTCAAATATGTAGACACATTTACTCCAACATCACCACAGTATCCCGGAGCAAGATGGAAAAGCAAAGAAACAACACCACAACATTGTATCCTCTCTGCATTCAAGCTGCCCTTGGCAGCTGATTCTGATAGGGTCAAAGAAATTACAAAAGCGATAGGTAGGCTATGTTCATATCTTTTTTACAGTCTTTGGTTTATAGCCGCGGATATGCGCCCATTCTCGGTGGTTGAGAATAGCGCGTTTCAACAACTCGTGAAAGTACTCAAGACACTTTACGAACATCCCTCTTGCACCCATTTTAGTAAACAGGTAGTACCCACAAACCAAAGCATACGTTTTCAATGAATTGGCCAAAGCACCCTGCGCTTACTTAACAGTGACAGCCCATCCCATTACCCCAGAGTGGGAGATGTATCGTTCTACAGACACGCTCATGGTGCATTCGAAACCAAGTGGAAAGTGGGAATTTACCACAAATGACTGGTAAAAATCCACTTGAACGGCCCTAAAACTGGTAATTACTAGTGGGAAACTCGTCTATCATCCTGAGCACCCACTTCTCCCACATGGTAACCTCTGACGTCACCTACTAAGGAAATGGTTTCTATAACAGCATTTTTGGCAGTTAAATGCAATTATGTATAAAAAGCAATCTATGAATGTGGTTTTTGAACTCTATAATTTGTTTACAAGCATGATAGCTGTACTTATAGTTTATGGTTGACACAGCTTCTTGGGCGTTAGCCAATTGACGTCTGTCAACGAGTTCAAATCACATGAAGGTATCCAACTCGTATTTACGACTTGACAACTGGCATCTCCCACATGGTTATTAACGCAGAATCAAAGTGGCAACTTGAGAGGCCCAACATAGCAACCTGGTCACAACAGAAAATGTCGTGAACATTGTGAATGGTGAACATTGTGAATTGCATTTCATTTTCCTGCTGTACCGAAATGTGACCTCAAAACCACATTACCTACCGAATCGTGGGTTTGGGGAACCGCTACACTCCTAAAAGATACATACAGTATATGTTTTATTATTATGATGCTGTACAATGCCATGTCCCCGCTGTCCCCAAGGCATTAAAGGTTTAGTGTGCTTGAGTGCAGATGACTCTAGAATATTCTAGTTGTTGAGGTTCAGTTGCTGTTCCTGCTTGTCTCCCCCATCTCTCCTCTATGTCCACCTCTCTCTCCCTCCCTCTCCCCAATGGCTCAGAGGGCTACGGGGAAAAGGTTAATGGCAGACACTGTTCGTTGAAACACTGATGTTCCAGGTGACAGACTTTTGTAATTGTTCAAAAATGTATTCCTGTAGAAGAAATAAGGCAAAGCAAACCAGCAGACATGCATTAGCTAGCTGACAGTGTGTTTTTTGTGAAGAGTGATGTATGTTGCATTGTTTTTATTATTTTTATTTAACTAGGCAAGTCAGTTAAGAACAAATTCTTAATTTCAATGACGGCCTAGGAACAGTGGGTTAACTGCCTTGTTCAGGGGCAGAACGATAGATTTTTACCTTGTCAGCTTGGGGATTCGGTTACTAGTCCAACACTAACCACTGCCGCTCCAAGTGTAAGCGTGACCTTGAAAATGTTTTTTTGTCATCATGCATGTTGATATATACATGTTGGTTGACGTGCTGTCTACTCCCCTCCTTCGTCAGTCTTAACTATGTCGATGTAAATGTAAAATGGCTCCTGACTATTTTAGATGATAATGAATGATCAGCATTCATAAGCTAGCTAGATCAGCATTCATAAGCTAAGACCCTTCATAAATACAGGCCCTGATCCTGGATCTTTAGCCAGGGCTCTACATTTTAAAAAGTCATTGGCAGCGCTGGTGCTCCCAACATAAAAAAAAGTTAGGAGCATAAAATACACTTTAGGAGCACCAGATAAGCAGAGTTTGTAAATTGATTGAGATAAAGCATATATTGGGCCTATAAGAATTCTGGTGACTTTTAACACACATGCTGCGCCCTAAAAAGGAATAACCCTTTAAATACATTGTTTATTATAAAAAAGCTAAAACGTTAATAGAAATTCCTGTCATTGAAATTACAAAGTCATTTGTCGAATAGGTTTCTACTATTTTCCTATTGAGATGCATTACATTGAAAATGTAACACTGTCTCTATAAGAACATCAATGTTGTGAGTGACAACATGCAAGAGATCAGTCATTCATTCTTTAATTACTATGAGTGGGGTAACATCTCACAGCAAGAACGGACAAATCTGGTGCAGTCATTGATCTCCTGATGAAGCTATTCCTTTTCCTTTCTTTCTGTGCTCCCAAATGATCGGATACACTGGTAAAGTTACCATGTTATTAGCTTGATAACTGAATAAGATGTAAACAATTGGTTAGCCTGCAAGTAGTTTTAGAAACTGTCCGCGACTTGGTTTATGAATGTAAAAATCGCCTATGCGTGACAGTAACAAAAAACATAGCGCCGGTAATATGGGTCATATATTATGAACAGTTTGGGCTGGAAACCATCCGTTTTCTCTCTACTAATTAGGGCTGGGCATTTCCAGGGACATCATGATACAAATTGTTATCTTCATTCTTATGTGCCAATATGATATGTATTGCAATTCTCACGATTCTATACGTATTGCGATACGATACTGCCATTTTATTATGATTCGATGTTCCAAACAAATTGCTCACTAAATCTGCAGCAGAAGGACAATAGAGAGACACGAGAAAACGCGTGTTGATTAATCATGGTAACAAAAGTGCTGACAACATGATGGCTCACCATTTAAAAAGAAGATTATGACGAAGGAGAAATACCAGCATTTTGGCGCAGGTACAGCCGACTAGCGCTAGCTAACGCCAACTACCTGGCAAAACGTTTGTTAATTTTTTTTTTTTAGAAAATCGTTCTCCCAAATAAATATTCTAGGTCTTACAGCTAAATCTTTTTGGCGCGTATGCGACCAAAATGGTCACACTTTAGAGCCCTATCTATAGCTAACCTCTATGGAAGTTATTGTCTTGGATGATGTAGAATTATGTTAAATTATATTATAAAGAGCCCGCGTGCTCTAGTATATGTGTGTGTTTCACTTACCTCCCTCTCTCTATGTAGTACATGCTGACAGTTATGTAACAAACAAGTTCAGTGCACAAGAAAGAAATGATGTTCTCCTGATGAAATGTGAAAAACAGACACAGGGCCAGTAGAGGGAAGGGGAGCCAGTTTATAATCCACCCCCAGCCACTCTGTTCTTGCCTCTCTCACATGAATGCAGGGAGGAACGAGATCTATGTTTTTCATCTGTCTTAGGCTGTCTGAAACGCCACATTTTCCCTACAAAGTGCACTACTTTTGACCAGATCCCTATGGGCCCTGGTCAAACGTAGTGTAATGTATACGGGATAGGGTGCTATTTTAGACATAACCTCTGTTTTACAACCACTCTCCCTCCCAGCCTTTTATCAACACCCCTCTCAGCTTTCAGCTAACAGGGGAATCTGATTATGGCCAGCATCAAGTCTTGTGCTAATGCCAAAGGGAACAGATCCTCCTTGGCTAAGATTATAGCATCCCTGTACAGCCATAATGTGAAACCAGTTACTGCTTGAAGGCGCAAAAGCTATTGAAAGGGAAGTCACCCTCCTTAGGCTAAGATTCTTCCAGCTCTGTAGCCTATCTACAGTTTCTCAGCTGGAGAGTCGGTTATGGCTCGCGAGAATACTACAGCCATGATGGGAGAACACCATGTTATTGCTAGTAGTCATGAGAGACCATGTTATTGCTTTGGGGAATAATAAGCAAATGAAGGGAACACATCAACAGCCTGTGTATGGAGGATGGATGGACGGATGTGAGGAGAATATAATGTGGAGAAAGCTGCGAGGATGGGAGGTTGCTTCTGCTTCCCTATTGGTCTGTCTCCCCTCCCCTGACACAGTACTGGCTCTGTTAGAGTGTGTCAAGACTGAGACTGGGAGAGAGCGGGAAGGGCCGGCCAACGAACAGTCTGGCTGGCTGATGGTTGATGATGCAGCACTCTACCTCAGCCTCAGTCTGCTGTGTGGGGGGCTGGGGCTGGGCTATACTGGGACGCTGTTCTGACTATCTGAGAATACTGATGCGTGTGTCCCATTCCCAAATGGCACCCTATTCCCTTTATAGTGCACTTCTTTTCCTAGGGTACATATAGGGAATAGGATGCCATTTGGGGCGTAGCTGGGAATCTTCATTCACATCCTCTGTGTCTAGGTCAGTTTGTCAGAACACCAGGTCAGCCAACCTGGATGCGGGCTGGGTTGTGTTGGGCCGGGGCTAGGGCTGGCCCATGCTATACTGTCCTGGGTTGAGTTGGGGATGGGCCAGGCTGTGCTAGCTAGATTGTGTTTAGCCTCAATTTCCAAGCTTCCTCACGTCTGTTCTCAACAGCCGAGTGATGAACGAGACTATGCAGTGTGGTAATGCGAGACTAGCTTGTGGCGGGTGTGGAATGTTGTCACAACCAGACCAGTTTAATGGGAGGGAGGCTGGAAAGGAAGGCGAGGGGGGGGTGGACAGGGGCGAAATGGAAGCCGTGTGCAAGGATGCGTGAAAGAGCGGCATCACTCTCTCTTAGATGCAGCCAAGCCCATGTTATTGAAATGTATTTCGCTGTGAGGAACCTTTGAGGTACACTTAGGCTCAATCCCAATAACTCTCCCTTTAGCCCTCCCCCTCATGTTTTTGTGTCCCTCAAAAAACCGAGCAACTAGTGGTAGGGAGAGCTAAATAACTCTCTGGAATAGGACATCGCTACAATACTCCCTGGCGAACAGCAGAGGCGGCTAGGATGCAGTGCATCTCCTCCTCATGGACTACACCAGATTTGCCAGTTCTTGCTGTGAGATTTTACCCCGGTCTTCCACCAAGGCACCTGTAAGTTCCCGGACATTTCTGGGGGGAATGGCCCTAGCCCTCACCCTCCGATCCAACAGGTCCCAGACATGCTCAATGGGGTTGAGATCCGGGCTCTTCGCTGGCCACGGCAGAACACTGACATTCCTGTCTTGCAGGAAATCACGCACAGAATGAGTAGTGTGGCTGGTGGCATTGTCATGCTGGAGGGTCATGTCAGGAATAGCCTGCAGGAAGGGTACCACATGAGGGAGGAGGATGTCTTCCCTGTAACGAACAGCGTTGAGATTGCCTGCAATGACAATAAGCTCAGTCCGATGGTGCTGTGACACACAGCTCCAGACCATGACGGCCCCTCCACCTCCAAATCGATCACGCTCCAGAGTACAGGCCTCGGTGTAACGCTCATTCCTTTGACGATAAACGCGAATCCGACCATCACTCATGGTAAGACAAAATCGCGACTCGTCAGTGAAGAGCAATTTTTGTCAGTCCTGTCTGGTCCAGCAACGATGGGTTTGTGCCCATAGGCGACGTTGTTGAGGTTGATGTCTGGTGAGGACCTGCATTACAACAGGCCTACAGGCCTTCAGTCCAGCCTCTCTCAGCCTATTGCGGACAGTCTGGGCACTGATGGAGGGATTATTCGTTCCTGGTGTAACTCGGGCAGTTGTTGTTGCCATCCTGTACCTGTCCCGCAGGTGTGATGTTCGGTTGTACCGATCCTGTGCAGGTGTTGTTACACGTGGTCTGCCACTGTGAGGACGATCAGCTGTCCACCCCGTCTCCTTGTAGCGCTGTCTTAGGCGTCTCACAGTACAGACATTGCAATTTATTGCCCTGGCCACATCTGCAGTCCTCATGCCTCCTTGCAGCATGCCTAAGGCACGTTCATGCAGATGAGCAGGGACCCTGGGCATCTTTCTTTTTGTGTTTTTCAGAGTCAGTAGAAAGGCCTCTTTAGTGTCCTAAGTTTTCATAACTGTGACCTTGATTGCCTACTGTCTGTAAGCTGTTAGTGTCTTAACGACCGTTCCACAGGTGCATGTTTATTAATTTTGTATGGTTCATTGAACAAGCATGGGAAACAGTTACAATGAAGATCTGTGAAGTTATTTGGATTTTTAAGAATTATCTTTGAAAGACAGGGTCCTGAAGTTGCTGAGTTCATTTATACCAAACATTTTAGGGTCCATACACATATTGGCTACATTGCTATGCATCCATAGGCATACAGGTATTTTTATCCTCCACTACACAATAAGAAAAAATAGTTAGCTAGTTGGCATTACTTCAGCTGCATTGCTTGACAGATATCTTCAATCTCTAATGTTAACGATAGAAAGTCTGACTTTTTTATGAACAGCAAGGCAAGCTTACAAAATTGTTTTATTCAATTTGCAGTAACATTAAAAGCTTTAGCTACATTCTTTACATCCACTGGGTTTCCCAAGATGGTTTGCTGGTTTGCTCAGGAGTACCTAAAAAATGAATTACAATTCATACAAATGTCAAACACCCATATAGCAAACTAAATGTATAAGTAGCTGGCTAATGTTAGCTAGCAAGATAGCTTGTAAAATAATGATTTTCGTAAATTAACTTCAAGACAAAAAAATATGCTTAATTGTTTGTCTACTTTAACTAATATATTCCTTTTAACTGTCATTTTTTCATGATTCCTCATGAAGTTATAATTATTTACAATCATCTATTTTCTGTGACAAATGTCTTTTTTTTTATAGATGAATAGATTTATTTAAACTATTTTCATTATGCCTTATTCATTGTGATAATGTGTGAGTAACCCTTTAAGAGCGTCCCGCGAATCCATGGTAGAATTTTATTTATTTATAGCTCAGGTAAAATAGGTCATTCATTTTGAACAGTTTGAGCTAGAGACAAGTGGTTTTCTGCATTGTAAAGGTGCAACCACTGACACAAAGCCATACTCCGTTTGTTTCTATCCATGGCAGAGGCTGTGGTACAGCTAAGTCTAATCAGACTTGCCTGTGCTAATGGTTCTCATAGGCGAAGTAAAGTTCTACAAATAACTTTGCTTGTTATGCACTCCCATCAAATTATACAAATGTAACAACATTTCTGAGCGCATCGGACTTGAAACAACAGCGATACAGATGTAACCATGTGCTATTCAATCAGTGCTTCCCCTATGTTCATTTATCAGCAGCGGATGGTAAAACATTTAAGTGTAAACTTAAAACCAGATATAAAGTATGTAGAAAAGCTATATATTTTTAAATAACATCATCATTGAAAACTAACAATTAGCAAAATAGAAACTAGATAGTCAGGGAGAATCTAAAATTGTAAAAATATCATGGCATATCGCCCCCAATTGATTTAGTTATTATGTTTGAGTCACTCAGATAGCATAAGAACATGGCATAAGCCATGGCAGAATTGCAGGAATTTAGCTTTAAAACTCCACATTTTCTTTATAGCCCCATGGCAATTGCTGGAAATTACTGTAGCTTTAAAGTAACTGTCCATTGTTTCCAGATTTCTATGAAATACCACAGCTTTTCTGTGTTTTGATGGTGTGGGCGTACCCCAAAAACAGAATGGTGTGGATGTATACTAGTCATTAAAAATATGAATGTGTGTAGACTGCTGAATGATGGAGGATGACATCATTCTCTGAGGAAATATCATTTTTGAAGTGGTCTGTTTGGCCACACAGCCAACCCAAATCTGATTTATTTTCTCACTAATTGGTTGGTAAAAAATTTGATGTGATTGGTCAAAAGACCAATTCGTTTTTTGTCCAATTTATGCTTTGGCCACAAATACGAATATAAGATGAGCCAATAAAATTATTTGGGTATGAGTCAACAAAATATTACATTTTAAAAGTTCAATTTTCACTGGAAAGGTACTTTAAAACTTCGGAGACGCCTCCATTTGCAATGCCAACTACCAAAATGTGGCTGAAGGAGAAGCTGGGGAGGCGGAGCTGTTGGCCAGGGTTGGAGTAGCCAGGAGGAAGGCATGGCCAGCCGTTGAGAAATGCTTATTGAAATGTTCGATTATCATGGATTTATCAGTGGTGACCGTGTTACCTAGCCTCAGTGCAGTGGGCAGCTGGGGGGAGGTGTTCTTGTTCTCCATGGACTTTACAGTGTCCCAAAACTTTTTGGAGTTAGAGCTACAGGATGTGAATGTCTGCTTGAAAAAGCTAGCCTTTGCTTTCCTGACTGACTGCGTGTATTGGTTCCTGACTTCCCTGAACAGTTGCATATCGTGTGGACTATTCGATGCTATTGCAGTCCGCCACAGGATGTTTTTGTGCTGGTCAAGCGCAGTCAGGTCTGGAGTGAACCAAGGGCTAGATCTGTTCTTAGTTCTGCATTTTTTGAACGGGGCATGCTTATTTAAGATGGTGAGGAAATTACTTTTAAAGAATGACCAGGCATCCTCGACTGACGGGATGAGGTCGATATCCTTCCAGGATACCCGGGCCAGGTCGATTAGAAAGGCCTGCTCGCAGAAGTTTTTTAGGGAGTGTTTGACAGTGATGAGGGGTGGTCGTTTCGACCCATAGCGGACACAGGCAATGAGGCAGTGATCGCTGAGATCCTGATTGAAAACAGCGGAGGTGTATTTGGAGGGCAAGTTGGTCAGGATAATGTCTATGAGGGTGCCCGTGTTTACGGATTTAGGGTTGTCATTCACTCTCTCAGTTTCCATATGTCAAGCATCCTCTCTCTGTTTTTTTAATTCACCTAATTCCATTGTGGTCCTCTCTATGCGACATGGACTCAGAGGTAGACATAACATAGTAAACATACATTTGTGACTCTCTAATTAGTATGATATGTTACGGTTCATATGGTATGTATTCATTTGTGGATCTCCATCATCCATTTCTTATGATATGTTACGAATTACATTTCATATGATATCTTACAACTTCCAAATTCATACAATATGTTACGAATTTGCAGAACATCTGATATGTTACAAATGGCAATTCGTTGTGGCTAACGTTAGCTAGGTGGCTAATGTTTGCTAGGCTAGGGGTTAGGGTTATGGGTGAAGATTAGAATTAGGGTTATGGGAAGCATTAGCTAATAAGTAGTTGCAAAGTAGTTAAGGGCATCTAGCAAAGTAGATTGAGGGCATCTAGCTTAGATTGTAGGACTGCCGGGGTGTTAAGCATATCCCAGTTTAGATCACCTAACAGAACGAACTCTGAAGCTAGATGGGGGGCGATCAATTCACAAATGGTGTCCAGGGCATAGCTGGGAGCTGAGGGGGGTCGGTAGCAGGCGGCAACAGTGAGAGACTTATTTCTGGAGAGAATAATTTTTAAAATTAGAAGTTCGAACTGTTTGGGCATAGACTTGGAAAGTATGACAGAACTTTGCAGGCTATCTCTGCAGTAGATTGCAACTCCTCCTCCTTTGGCAGTTCTATCTTGACGGAAAATGTTGCAGCTGGGTATGGAAATCTCAGAATTGTTGGTGGCCTTCCTAAGTCAGGATTCAGACATGGCAAGGACATCAGAGGTAGGCGGAGTGTGCTAAAGCAGTGAGTAAAACAAACTTAGGGAGGAGGCTTCTGATGTTAACATGCATGAAACCAAGGTTTTTTCTATCACAGAAGTCAACAAATGAGGTTGCCTAGGGACACGCAGGGCCTGGGTTTATGTCCACATCACCCGAGGAACAGAGGAGGAGTAGGATGAGGCTACGGCTGAAGGCTATCAATACTGGTCGCCTAGAGCGTTGGGGACAAAGAATAAAAGGAGCAGATTTCTGGGCGTGGTAGAATAGATTCAGGGCGTAATGTGCAGACAGGGGTATGGTAGGGTGCGGGTACAGCGGAGGTAAGCCCAGGCATTGGGTGATGATAAGAGAGGTTGTATCTCTGGATAAGCTGGTTATAATGGGTGAGGTCACCGTATGAGTGGGAGGTGGGACAAAGGAGGTATCAGAGGTATAATGAGTGGAACTAGGAGCTCCATTGTAAACTAAAACAATGATAACTAACCTAAACAACAGTATACAAGGTATATTGACATATGAGAGAGGCATAAGTAATCACAGGTGCTGATTTGGAGAGCTAGCTAAGACAACAACGGGTGAGACAACAACAGCTAATCAGCTAAAACAACAACAGGTAAAATGGCGATGAATGGGCAGAGAGGGTCGGTTAACTACACACAGAGCCTGAGTTCACGGCTGGGGCCGACAGATAAAATAATAAAATAAATAAATAAACAGAATGGACAGAAACGTTACAACTTTTTACAACTTTTTAACTACTTTGCAACTACTTAACATATTAGCTAATGCCTCCCATAGCCCTACCCTAACCTTAACCCTAACCCTAACCCTAACCGTCACCCATAACCCTAACCCCTAGCCTAGCAAACATTAGCCACCTAGCTAACGTTAGCCGCAACGAATTGCCATTTGTAACATATCAGATGTTCTGCAAATTCGTAACATATTGTATGAATTTGGAAGTTGTAAGATATCATATGAAATGTAATTCGTAACATATCATAAGAAATGGATGATGGAGATCCACAAATGAATACATACCATATGAACCGTAACATATCATACTAATTAGAGAGTCACAAATGTATGTTTACTATGTTATGTCTACCTCTGAGTCCATGTCGCATAGAGAGGACCACAATGGAATTAGGTGAATTAAAAAAACAGAGAGAGGATGCTTGACATATGGAAACTGAGAGAGTGAATGACATAGGGGTGTGGTGGCTGGGTAGCGGATGGATGGATTGATTGATTGAAGAAGAGTTAAATTGAGGATGTAAGCACTAAGCAGCTAGCCCGGCTAGTTTAACAGGTTAAATGGCCACTGCTGCCCTTCGGATGCATATCCTGCTGCTACTGCAAACAACCCTCTTCTGCTCTGCCTAGTGCCTGGTGACTGGAGCTACGGTCAATGCTATCAGGAATCCTTGGGACGTCCCAACTCTGACGTTACCCCATAAAAGTTGACATTTATAACGATAAGGGTGGAGGATATTAGGGTTAGATAAGAGTTATTCTTAAGGTTAGGGTAGAGGTTAAGTTTAGGGTTTAGGTTAGGGACATCGCAAAGGATTCCAGATAGCACTAACCCTGGAGCTACAGCGTTTGAGCTACTGCTTTCTCTCTCTCTCTCTCTCTCTCTCTCTCTCTCTCTCTCTCTCTCTCTCTCTCTCTCTCTCTCTCTCTCTCTCTCTCTCTCTCTCTCTCTCTCTCTCTCTCCCATCCCCCTCTTCCTCACTCTGACTTTCCTTACCACTCCTTCGCCACTGTCCTTCCCTCTGTCCTGCACCCCCCCCCCCTCTCTACCTAGTCTACTGCTACTGTAGTTGCTTCTAGCCTGCCCCCCCCTCTCTCTACCTAGTCTACTGCTACTGTAGTTGCTTCTAGCCTGCCCAGAGCCTTTCGGTCTGCCTGCGTCTCTTCCTGTTCCTCTGAATTATAACATTTTCAGGCGCTTTGCAGCAGTTTAGTCATGCGTTACAAAAAGGACATGCGGGTGTGTCTGTGTGAGACTGTGTGTTGGTGGTGTGGTGTCTGTGTGTGTGTTTGTGTGCATATCTGTAGTGTGTTTGTTCATAAATGTGTCTCTCCTTACATGTAAGTGCATATGTAGCACAACTTGTGTGTGTGTGTGTGCACAAGAAACTGCTTCTTTCCACTGTATTGTCATATTGGTATTCTTGGCATATCTAAATGGCAATTGGTACATGTCCAAGTGTATCACGCTATAGCTGGACCTGTGCGGTTGGCTTGTAATGTTCAGAATATATGATAGCATTAATGCCGCTGGCCCGCTATCCTGACCCATATATATATATACAGTACCAGTCAAAAGTTTGGACACACCTCATTCAAGCTTTTCACCCGACCTCAACCCAATTGAGATGTTTTGGGATGAGTTGAACCGCAGAGTGAAGGAAAAGCAGCCAACAAGTGCTCAGCATATGTGGGAACTCCTTCAAGATGGTTTGAAAAGCATTCCAGGTGAAGCTGGTTGAGAGAATGCCAAGAGTGTGCAAAGCTGTCATCAAGGCAAAGGGTGGCTGCTTTGACGAATCCAAAATCTATTTGGATTTGTTTAACACTTTTTTGGTAACTACATGATTCCATATAGCTCCAGGAGTTAGCACTGTACTGTAGTTAGCGACTTACTCAACCCTGCCTTACTTGTTACCTTTATTTAGCTAGGCAAGTCAGTTAAGAACAAATTTTTTTTTTCAATGGCGGCCTTGTTCAGGGACAGAACGACAGATTTGTACCTTGTCAGCTCAGGGATTTGAACTTGTAACCTTTCGGTTACTAGCCCAACGCTCTAACCACAAGGCTAGCCTGCCGCACCACTTACATCAGGCTCTGATATGAATTGCAATCAAATGAAGGTCTGTTTAACATGTGACTGAAACAAGTCAAGTCATATGGGTGTGTTTTGATTTCCATCCTGTGTCTTGTACAGTATTATTCCCCATAGCACTTTTCTATAATAACTGTACAATATTTCATACATAACTGTACAGGATGTATACAAAAGTGCATGTTAGAGCAGCTGAGGATGATATAGTGTGCTCGCGGTATATGGCCTCTCTTTCTCTCCTCTCTTCTCGTCTCCTCTCAGTGAAAGACTAGATGGGGAGCCCAGTTTGAGGTCTCCCAATGGGGCTGGGACACTCTCTCCTCTCATCTCCTCTCTTCTGTCTTTGGGCTAAAACACTGGTCCGTGGTCTATGCTCTGCAAGGCGTAATGCAGGGAAGCCTTGTCTTGTTAAAAGCACAAGGGTACATATCACTTTTGAAAATGCACACAGGGTCTCATTAAAGTTTCATGCAAATTGTCATGTTTTATTGAAACAATTATGAGGTTATCTGCTGAAAGAGGTTTGCCAGCCCCTTCCTCCTCCGTTGGTCCCTCTGCTTGCTTCCACTCCTTTCAAAACCACTACAGCCATCCACGGCAGGCAGGGCAGGACACAATGTAGAGGCAGGAGCTGAAACGTTACGACAGGACATTTCTCTACACACTGCACATTTCCTGTTATGATTGGGTGAGAGGGGCTGATGCGTAAAACCTAGAGATTAGAGGCTGCCTGCCCTGCATCGAGTTTGCTTGGTGGCCATTTTCAGGATGTTGTATAGTACAGTATTTCAAACCTGTAGTTTACCGATGTTGATCTGATGTAAGATAAGGTGGAGAATTAGAAAATGATAGATTTATGCTTTTTGTTAGTGAAAGGTGTTTTTTTACACAAAACCCGACAGTATATATTCTGGTCGAATAGAATACTAGTATTGGGAATTATCTGTTCAAATAATAGATGAATATCTATATTATACATACAAGTTTGGTATGATGTATGTTGTAGACTATGTTTTATCTGACATTTTTGGGAACACATATGGATGGATGAACTACCTATAGCTATTTTGGGTGTGCATGCCTTAAATGATTACTTCAATATTTCACTTCTCTGTTTCTCTTGATCCCTTTCTCTTTGTTTCTTCTCTCCACAGACATTCATAGTGCTAAACAGAGGGAAGACTATCTTCCGCTTTAGTGCCAACCCTGCCTTGTACATCATAAGTCCTTTTAATCTTTTCAGGCGAATAGCTATAAAAATTTTGATACATTCATATCCTTTCAAATGGTGTCCTACCAGGAGAGAAAACAGTCTTTCCTGTTCGTTTAGAGTATTTACTATGATGTTGCTCCTTCTGTTTCTGCTGCATGCTGCTATTACTGTTCATATGACTACTGCTTCAGTGCAGGTAATATAGACTGTATCATGTCATGGGTTGATGTTCAAAATGGCACCCTATTCCCTTTATAGTGCACTATATGGAATAAGCTAGGGTGAAGTTTTTGGACGCACATTCAGCGCTATAGAGTCTGAAAGCTGCAGATATCAGCAAGGGCAAGACTGTTAACTACAGTGTGGAAAAATACATGGATATGCTCTTTAAATTGAAGATTAAACCACCAATGAGAATGGGTAAATGCCAAAGTAGATGATCCTTAATCTTGGAAAGAGTACATGTATGGTTTTACATTTAATCAATCCTTAACCTGACAACCATAAACCCTCTTACTAAGCCCCCTTGTAGAGGGGCTTCTAAAGTCTTCTAAAAAGAGGGATTACTTTTTCTTCTTTCTCTTTTTTTGGGAGACTTCTAGTATCTACTAACCCGGGCTAGCACCCAATGATTTCCACAGAAACCTTAGGTAACGTAGACATACCTGTGTTTATGCTTACGGAACTGATTAGAGCAGATTTCTAAATTGGGAGAGGGGAGGAGTGGAGAGAATGCCGGTATTAATCCAGTATTATTCAGTTATAATGTATTAAGACTTGTTATAATAAATGACCCCCTTATAATGTATTATTTCATCAGGATGACTCTCAGCCATGGAGAAGGGGGAGGGAACTCTGACTAATAATGATGTCACATCCAGTCTTTAGATGTTAGTAGAAGGGATAGCTATTGTCTACCAATATAAGAGTAGGTCAGATGGCTTAGTCCGTACATCCTACATCCATTGATCTATTAAGATGCTGAAAATAACACTGAAACTGATCCTCATTCGTGATCCTGACCTGGGCACCGATTATCGACATTATATATCGCTACAGACTCGACAGGTAGATGTATAGACATATCCAGTTACAAAATGTGTATTTGACCCACAATCCATCCATGCACCCACAAGAGTGTGAGACGTTTTGTGAATACGGTCCTGATGAGTCTTAGTTATGGAAATCCTCCATTGTGTTGGTACTATAAGGCCTACTACTTCAAGGTTAATCCTGGCTTGAGTAGTTTGATCATGTCAGTCACTTCCTAGATTGGACTTCCCACTCAGCACCAATCACAGCCTGCCATGTGGGTCTGCTGACACATCAGGGTTGCATCTCAATAGTCCGAAGATGTGTCCTCTCCTTGTCTCCTACTGGTCACTTCTCGTCTCTTTGTCATTAAACCACTAGACAGGTTAGATGTAATTCATTGCTAAATACACTCCGTTTTGATGTTCACATGGCCTGTTTTGAGATCAGTGCAGATAAAGGAAAGGAGACAGAGGAGAGGAAGTCACTTTAGAGTATTGAAATACATCTCTGGTTGCTCTACTGCTGACATTGGAGTTTCCTTCACACAACCACATATTTTTTCCTGTGGTGAAGCCTTGTTGGTCTTGAAAGGTATAGTGTAGTATGGTTCATGGTTACATCCCAAAGGGCACCATTATAGTGCACTATGTTTGACCAGGGCCCATAGGGGTCTATAAAGGGAATAGGGTGCTGTCCACTCCCACCACCTATATGTTAGATAAATATTTCATGGGAAACAATGTTTTTAGAGGGAACCTATATGTGACCTGTGGACACACTTAACCCATTATACTAGTATTTCAGTTAGTGTTAAATTCATCTACTATGAAAAGTCCATTAGGATATACTGTAAGCTAGATTGATGTGTTCATTCTTGCGTTTTGCAGATGTATGAATAGTTCTACAAATGTAGGATCTTAATTTGAGCCAGTATGCTGCAGCAGGAACATTATCTGGCAGCAACAGGAAATTATAATTAAATAACATTTTTTGTAGGGGTTGATACATTTTTCGTAAGGAAAAATCAAGTCTGAATTTTCAAAATGGAAATTGCAAACTTCAGAAGCCTTTTTAATCGTCACATACACTACAAGTTTTAAATATCCTGCATTGCAGGAAAGTTCTCCTGCAACAGGGTGATCAAATTAAGATCCTAAATCTGTATTTATAGTATGTAGTAGTATGGTTCAGTAGTACTACAGTAGTAGGATATGGGCCATTCTACAGAAGGGGTGCAAAGAATAACACAACTTGGATCCTATTTTCCCAAAACTTTCAGCACACGTCTTCCAATATATAATTTAGAGTACTCACACACTTTGTTTTGTATTGCATATTTGAAATATTTACCTGAATTCCTTACCGCCCCACAAAATGTGCCGCTACCGAAACATAGTGAAGGAGTAAAAGAGAGCCATGCACAGCCACCACTCAATAGAAATAGGTGTATGAACAATGACTTTGTACTATTTTAACTTAACAATATGTTTGTAATAGCCTTTGGTTGAATTAGAACATACAGTACTGTACCATGATGTAAATATATGTCCTAAGTTTGGAGACGTGACTGACGTGAGTCATCCATACAGTCATGTTCCTATGAGAGATAGTGAAAAGAGTGTGCATAATCTGCATGAACTGAGTGGAAGATTACCCTCAAACGTAATGTGATAGATAGTAAACTGTTTTGGATGACATTTTTGGTTTGTTTCCCACTGTGAATCTCTGGACTTTTCCTTAATTCATTTCCTCACTCTTTTCAGCATGATCATTATGTGTACTATTTTGACCAACTGTATATTCATGACTTTTAGTGATCCTCCTGAGTGGTCCAAACAAGTAGAGTAAGTACATGTTTATTATATTTATCTACACAAGTACATAGTAAATACTAGAACAAGTTTATTATGCATGTCTCAACCAACATCAGTTCAATTTTATCATTGGTGTATTACTAACCGCACTAAAAGTCGTAGGTTGTGTCTGAAATCTTTCTTGCCTACTACTTACTAAAACTACATACCGTGTAATAAAATTAAATACTGCCAATTAGGCCATACTCAATTCCACATACTATAAAACGTTCTATTTTCGCATACCCAAATTGGCTTCTATTTAGAACGCAAGTTGGGTATTCGGACGATGCCTTAGTGTACTACCAGTGCATCATTTCAACATAAAAGCTCTTTGTTGTTCATGGATTTGATAAATTGATAATTCTGATCACGCTTCCATGCTTCTGTCTTCCAGGTACACGTTCACAGGGATTTATACGTTTGAATCTCTTGTAAAAATTGTCGCTCGAGGATTCTGTATAGATGGGTTTACATTCCTAAGGGATCCATGGAACTGGCTGGATTTCATGGTCATTTCTATGGCGTAAGTATCAGACTCCTATACATACCTACCTGTTCCTTCTTATAAGAAATACTTAGCATTATCACTGTGGGAGATCATTGAGTAGAGCATAAATACATCTCAAGTTATTTTTACTGTCCAGAACTGTCCAGTCTTTCTTTCTTTCTCTTTACTTTGGGAAAGAATAGTTCAATCAGGTGTTTTCAGAAGGTTCCTGACTGTTCCTGCATACTTCCTTATTTCTCCCCCATTTTCTCTTTCTCTCTCTCTCTCTCTCTCTCTCTCAATCTCCATTTTTCTCTTCCAATTTGCTCTCACCATGTTGGATTTGACATGATATAGATGTATTTAGATGTATAATTACTAATACATTACATTTTTACAAACTAACTATAACGCTAACTATTTATAACTATATGCTACCATGTTTTTGATGATACGTAGAACTAGTTCAGCGACTTGGGCTTTCAATGTCTTAAACATCAAGAAGTGTTTCTGTTGAACCACTACATTTGTGATTGTATCTGTGTGTAAATAACAAGAGTTTGTAACTTTGATTTGATTCTGCAGGTATATAACAGAGTTTGTAAACCTAGGCAATGTCTCAGCTCTGCGCACGTTCAGAGTGTTGAGGGCATTGAAAACTATTTCTGTAATTCCAGGTAAGACAGGATGGGGGATGGGGGTTTGGTCCATGGGGTCAGTGTTAGGTGTATTGTGGGTCTTGTTTTTTCTTTCCTTTTTCCTTTCCTCCCCTTCAGTGGACAGGCTCTGTGAGTGGCGTCGTGGTTACTTCCTGGTTCGGTGCGTGCGTGGTGGTGTTGTGGTGCTCTTGCGTGTGGTTTTGTCATTGGTGTTTGTTTGTGTGTGATCCTTCCCCTGTTTACAGATATATAACAGAGTTTGTGGACCTGGGCAATGTCTCTGCGCTGAGAACATTCAGAGTTCTCCGAGCATTGAAAACTATCTCTGTCATACCAGGTGAGATTCAGTTTAAACACTAAGGCTGATACTTATATCTCACCCTTTTACTTTTCTTATACTCACTATTATTATAATTTTTAAGCAACAAAAAAAAGATTTGGAAATAATAATCATTTTTATTTTTATTTTTCCAAAATTATCAAAAATGGTACTAATACATTTTTGATAGGCTTTGCAGTCTACTCCAGGGCCCTCCAACGTGTCTGCACTCTCTTCTACTAAAACTCTCATCCTAAATAAGGCTCTAGTTTCCAAGGCAGCTGTGGTTCCCCTCAGAAATAGCTGTAAGCCACTGCAAATGGCTATTATAAAGAAAAGGACACTGACAGTACCAGTCCGATAGCATATCACTAGAATACAACCAGAGACAAAGTCAAATATATATGTTGATTATATATGGGATACATTTTTATTTAGCTTAACATAAGGAATAGCTTATAGTTAACTAACCGTTCCTAATTCGCTGTACTATACACTTTGTCGAAGACAGTTGAGCTCATCAGCTACAGTAAAGCTCACCCATAGTACTTTCACCATTGGAAAAAGCCTCCAGGTTTTTCGGAAGATGAAGATAATTATTCATATAATACAAAAATAACTTGATAATTGGCTTGGACGAAAAGATTCAATTAACCAAATCCATTTACATTATTTATATCAAAGGATGGACATTTCCGAATTTTACTCTATGTATCTGACTTAAAGAAGAAAGCTAGAGTATGTTGACGTCAAGTTGAGAGCTGACATGGCTCTTAGCGACAGCCCACAGAATATATCCAGAAACATATATATAGAGAGTTAGACCAGGTTTTAGAACGGCTGCCATTTTAGCCTCCATTATAGAACTTTATTCTTGAATAATTGTTGGTGTTGATGTAACAATACCACCTCCGACAAATGACCTATGAAATGACCCACTGTAAACAAGCAAAACAGAGCAGTGAATTGAACAGACTTTTTTAGTGATTAGCATTCTGGATAACGTGTTGTAGCTTCAACAAATTGCATATCTGTTTTCACTGGACGTCTTAATATGTTTTGAAAACTATCAGAAATAAACAGCCTCCTAAGTGGCGCAGTGGTCTGAGGCGTCACTACAGACCCAGGTTCGATTCCGGGCTGTGTCACAACCAGCTGTGACCGGGAGTCCGGTAGGGCGGCGCACAATTGGCCCAGCGTTGTCCGGGTTAGGGGAGGGCTTTACTTGGCTCATCGCGGTCTAGCGACTCCTTGTGACGGGCAGGGTGCCTGCAAGCTGACTTCGGTCGTCAGTTGAACGGTGTTTCCTCCGACATATTGGTGCGGCTGACTTCCGGGTTGGGCGGGTGTTAAGAAGCGCGGTTTGGCAGGTCATGTTTCGGAGCACGCATGACTCGACCTTCGGCTCCCCCCAGCCCGTTGGGGAGTTGCAAGATAAGATCGCACGAAATTTGGGATATTTTTTATATTTTTTAAACAAGATAAATTAAATAAATAAACAGCACAAATGGAAGCATTAAGAATCACTTAATAATCGCTATGGAGGAAAAAGTGGTGTCTCGGAACGTATGGCTGTGAACTCTCTATATATATGGCTGTGAATATATCTATTATTGATGAAGACTGCCAAGCCTAGTTTGTGGACATATTTTATGCTGCATGATGCTTTTTAGTCACTTGCTTTACAGTATTAGCCTACCAAGAAGCTTGGCTGATATCAAAATGGCATTGAAATCGTTTGTTTTTCCAGTTTTCGATTGTTGTTTTGTTTATTTTGATGATACATTTTTAGAAATAATACTTGACAAGAAAGTAGAACAGAGCATATTTTCTGCTGATATTCTAAAGCGTTGTAGAATGCTGATGGTGGGACTGAATGACCCACTAACCTTTCATTGAGTCAACTCATACTGTACCTATAGTACAAACAGTACCAGTCAAACGTTTGGACACACCCACTCATTCAAGGGTTTTTCTTTATTTTTACTATTTTCCAGTTTGTGGAATAATAGTGAAAACATCAAAACTATGAAATAGCACAAATGGAATCATGTAGTAACCAAAAAAGTGTTAAACAAATCCAAATATATTTTAGATTTGAGGTTCTTCAAAGTAGTCACCCTTTGCCTTGATGACAGCTCTTGGCATTCTCTCAACCAGCTTCATGAGGTAGTCACCTGGAATGCATTTCAATTAACAGCTGTGCCTTGTTAAAAGTTCATTTGTGGAATTTCTTTCCTTCTTAAGGAACAGTTGTGTTGTGACAACGTAGGGGAGGTATACAGAAGATAGCCCTATTTGCTAAAAGACCAAGTTCATATTATGGCAAGAACAGCTCAAATAAGCAAAGATAAACAACATTCCATCATTACTTTAAGACATGGTCAGTCAATCTTGAAAATGTCAAGAACTTTGAAAGTTTGTTCAAGTGCAGTTGCAAAAACCATCAAGCGCTATGATGAATCTGCCTCTCATGAGGACCGACATAGGAAAGGAAGACACATAGTTACCTCTGCTGCAGAGGAGAAGTTCATTAGAGTTAACTGCACCTCAGATTGCAGCCCAAATAAATTATTCACGGAGTTCAAGTAACAGACACATCTCAACATCAACTGTTTAGGGGAGACTGCGTGAATCAGGCCTTCATGGTCGAATTGCTGCAAAGAAACCACTACTAAAGGACACCAATAATAACAAGAGACTTGCTTGGGCCAAGAAACACGAGCAATGGACATTAGACCGGTGGAAATCTGTCCTTTGGTCTGGAGTCCAAATATGAGATTTTTGGTTCCAACTGCCGTGTTTTTGTGAGATGCAGAGTAGGTGAAAGGATGATCTCTGCATGTGTGGTTCCCACAGTGAAGCATGGAGAAGGAGGTGTGATGGTTTGGGGGTGCTTTGCTGGTGACACTGTCAGTTATTTATTTAGAATTCAAGGCACACTTAACCAGCATGGCTAGCACAGCGTTCTGCACCGATACGGCATCACATCTGGTTTGCGCTTAGTGGTACTATCATTTGTTTTTCAACAGGACAATGACCCAACACACCTCCAGGCTGTGTAAGGGCTATTTGACCAAGAAGGCGGGTCATGGAGTGCTGCATCAGATGACCTGGCCCCAACAATCACCCGACCTCAACCCAATTGAGATGGTTTGGGATGAGTTGGACCGCAGAGTGAAGGAAAAGCAGCCAACAAGTGCTCAGCATATGTGGGAACTCCTTCAAGGTTGTTGGAAAAGCATTCCAGGTGAAGCTGGTTGAGAGAATGCCAAGAGTGTGCAAAGCTGTCATCAAAGCAAAGGGTGGCTACTTTGAAGAATCTAAAATCTATTTGGATTTGTTTAACACTTTTTTGGTTACTACATGATTCCAAATGTGTTATTTCATAGTTTTGATGTCTTCACTATTATTCGACAATGTAGGAAATAGTAAAAATAAAGAAAAACCCTTGAATGAGTAGGTGTGTCCGAACTTTTGACTGGTACTGTATATGATATGATATATGAAGGATGGTCAAATGTGGTTCTTTATCCTCAGCAGGCAAAGCTGGGCAAAACTGGTTGAAATTACCTAATGATAACTTCATGATGAAATGACATCATGATGACCTGTTTCTGGTTGTAATGATGTCATTTTAACCTGTTTACTCACTGGGTTATCGTTCTTCTCACAGAAAAGAGTAACTGCGGTTTTCTCTTATTTTGATGGAACATTTTTGGGGGAATCTGTTGTATTGACAACTCAGTTGATGTCAAAGCAGTGAGGTGCCAAAAATAAACAAATATTAAGCTCAGATTAATTTAAAGTAAACGCTGTCTGGATAATAGTCAATGGCCGTGTCCGAAGTCTCGCCTACCACTTACTAAAACTACTTAATGTGTGCTAATCATACTACATATTTTTTAGAAAGAACTGTGTAGTAAAAATGTATCCAGTAAGCAACAAATATTAACATACTAGACTCATCCATAGCTTGTGGTAACTTGCCCCCCTTAAGAACAATGTCTAATTGCTTGCTCAAAAAAGTAAAGTTTGGTAATAATTAAGTATGTGATGATGAGTATACTTAGGCAAACAAACTATGAAGGGAAATCAGTGGCTACTGTTAACACATTTTTTGTTGTTTAATAAAATATATATTTTTAGAAAAGCAGCGTTTTCACCCTCTGTCGAGTTAAAATGAATGTATTGAAATATATCTTTTTTTGTAGTTAACTCTTAAAAACTAAAGTCTACACCCTAACGGAAAACTGTAAATTATACAGTAATGTTTTGTATTATCAACAGTAAAATACGTTTTATTGCAGCATACTGTAAATTATGGTGCATTGTGGGAAAATGTTGCTGTATTTCGAATTGTTCTGTAATTTCACCCCACAGAATACAGTACCACACCTTATTTTTGCAGTGCCAAAAACCTTTTGACCGCTAGTGAGTGCATGGTATTTTTGTTACTGATGCATTAACACATTTTGAGGCGTGCCTTGTAAAAGGCTATATTTGTTGCACCCTTAAGTGAGAATGCTGTACCAATTTCATTCGTATGTGGTTACAGTGCCCCATCAATTAAACATTTACAGGGGACAGATTGGAGTGGCAGCGTCTTAAACCTTAAATGGTTGAGCATTTTGCCATGTCCTTTTGGTTTGTTTTCCCTGTAGTCGCTGCAAGTTTGGAAGCATTTGTTAAGGCCTCTAGAAGTGCAATTGATATAAAACACCAAATATTCATTAATATCCTGTAATGTTTGTAAACACTTGACTTAGCAGCCAACCTGCTTGCACCAATCCCTTGTAATTACAGTAAAATACTGTCATTACACATGACTTGCTTTGATACCATGTAATATGAAATACCACATTTTACTGCCAAATTCATGGTAACCCCTGTACAGTGTAGGTATTTTTTTTTTTTTAAATATTGAAACAAAATGGCATCACACGTTACTATACAGTGCCTTTAGGAAAGTATTCAGACCTCTTGACTTTTTTCCACATTTTTATAGGCTACTGCCTTATTCTAAAATGTATTAAATAATTTTCCCCCCTCATCAATCTACACACAATACCCCATAATGACAAAGCAAAAACAGTTTTTTAGACATTTTTGCGAATTTATAAAAAATATGACATTTACATAAGTGTTCAGTCCCTTTACTCAGTACTTTGTTGAAGCACCTTTGGCAGTGACTACAGCCTCAAGTCTTCTTGGGTATGACGCTACAAGCTTGGCACACCTGTATTTGGGGAGTTTCTCCCATTATTTGCAGATCCTTTCAAGCTCTGTCTTCTTGGATGGGGAGCGTTGCTGCACAGCTATTTTCAGGTCTCTCCAGAGATCGGGTTCAAGTCTTGGTTCTGGCTGGGCCACTCAAGGACATTCAGAGACTTGTCCTGAAGCCACTCCTGCGTTGTCTTGGCTGTGTGCTTAGGGTTGCTGTCCTGTTGAAAGGTGAACCTTCGCCACAGTCTGAGGTCCTGAGCACTCTGGAGCAGGTATTCATCAAGGATCTCTCTGTACTTACCTCCATTCAACTTTCCCTCGATCCTGACTAGTCTCCCAGTCCCTGCTACTGAAAAACATCCCCACAGCATGATGCTGCCACCACCATGCTTCACCGTAGAGATGGTGCCAGATTTCCTCCAGACGTGACACTTGGCATTCAGGCCAAATAGTTCAATCTTAGTTTCATCAGACCATAGACTCTTGTTTCTCATTGTCCGAGAGTCTTTAGGGGCCTTTTGGCAAACTCCAAGCAGGCTGTCATGTGCCTTTTGCTGAGGAGTGGCTTTCGCTGGTCACTCTACCATAAAGGCCTGATTGATGGAGTGCTGCAGAGATGGTTGTCCTTCTGGAAGGTTCTCCCATCTCCACAACTCTGGAGCTCTGTCAGAGTGACCATCAAGTTCTTGGTCACCTGCCGGGCCAATGCCCTTCTCCCCCGTATGCTCAGTTTGGCTGGGCGGCCAGTTTTAGGAAGAGTTGGTGGTTCTAAACTGCTTCCATTTAAGAATAATGGAGGCCACTGTGTTCTTAGAGTCCTTCAATGCTGCAGACATTTTTTGGTACCCTTCCTCAGATCTGTGTCTCGACACAATCCTGTCTCGGAGCTCTACAGACAAATCCTTTGACCTCATAGCTTGGTTTTTGCTCTGACATGCAATGTCAACTGTGGAACCTTATATAGACAGGTGTGTGCCTTTCCAAATCATTTCCAATCAATTGAATTTACCACAGGTGGACTCCAATCAAGTTGTAGAAACATCTCAAGGATGCTCAATGGAAACAGGATGCACCTGAGCTCAATTTCGAGTCTCATAGCAAAGGATCTGAATACTTATGTAAATAAGGTATGTAAATAAAATCAAAATCAAAAAAACCTGTTTTCGCTTTGTCATTATGAGGTATCGTGTGTAGATTGCTGAGGATCTTTTTTTTTTATGTAATCCATTTTAGAATAAGACTGTAACGTATCAAAATGTGGAAAAAGTCAATGGGTCTGAACACTTTCTGAAGGCACAGTATATATCCTCACTACGATGAGGTTTTGGCTGTAAGGGGCCTCCTTTCATTTCTGCACCAAATCATGACCCATTTAAAAAAATGTTTTATGTACCATAGACTTGCATTGGATTGCTCCAGTCATACTCACCTTAAATTGTACTGCTTTATTAAACAAGTAAATTATAAATGTTTAGGCTCCCCTAATGGTATGTGTATATATAACTTAATTAGATTATATATAACTTTTTCTTAAATTATGAAATATTAGATACATTTACCTCAAAATCGTTTTGCCGGAATGACTTTTAGTTTTTGTTTTGAGGAAAATATTAGATTATTAGTTGAGCAAGAGGTCTGGCAGCCAGGGAAAGTGTTCCAAATAAAATTGGTGACATAAAGTGGTTTCTGTGAGAATTATAGGAAGGGGGTTAGGTAGCCCACGTTCCTCCTTAGAATGCATCATCTAATGTTGTTTCCCACCATTCCTTAATTTTGGTATAGCGTGTCCTCTTATCTGATTATCAGATGATTATCAGCTGTTGTCAAATACACGTGGGTCTGAAAAGACAATTATCTTCCTCAGTAACATGAGAAGCCGAAAAGATTATGGCCTCCTGGCATTTAAAGCCATTTTCTTTTAAACTTTATATACTAAAAAACATTATTTTCGCATACCCAAAATGCTTACTATTTAGACCGCAAGTATGGGTATTCGGGCAAGGCCATTAAGAATAAATATATTTTATTATGTATGAATTAAATTCACTCAGGAGCGTCACTGAAAATATAGAAGAAATTGTTTCTTATTATGTCAACGATATATTCATTAGGTGCATGACGCCTTCTTAGTGGTCCATTTTTTGCCACTAGTCTGCATCGTAGTGGTTTACTTTTTTGGTGCGTTCAAGACAACTGGGGACTCTGGGAAAAATCTCAGACTATGAAAAATGGTGTCGTCAATGATCTCTTCATGTCGGGGAAGTCGTGACTCTAGGAAGATGCCAGAGTTTCCGATTTGTAATTCCAAGTTGGATGACAGTTAAAAACTTTTTTCACAGTCTGAGCTCTTTTTTTTCCAGAGTTCCCAGTTCTATTGAATGCACTGACGCCAGAGTTCCCAGTTCTATTGAATGACGTCAGAGTTCTGAGATTTTCTTGTTTCCGAGTTCTGAGTTCCGAGCTGTCTTGAACACACCATAAGATGGGAGCATATTATAGAATGAGAGGCCAAGCCTGTTGTACCACTAGTGCAGGCTTGGCCTAAACCAAAAATGGGCCCTGGGTATGTGAGAGGTGAGTCGCGAGTTATGAGAATACATCTATAATCACACCCTATTTTGTTCTTAATTTGGGTTGTTGGATGACAATTTGGGTCACCGATGTTCAATTTTACATTTGCGTCTCGAGTTGAAAGGTTTAAGAACCCCTAATGTAAAGAGTCAACAGAAGCCCCTCAGGCGTTTCAGTTCCATGTTTGAGGGGACTTTCCGGTTTCAAGAGTAAGAGACATTCCGGTTCCGGAAATGTTTGGAATCCTCCTGCACTTTATGGACTCATTGCTTCAGCCACTGTGAGTTCTGCCTGCGGATGATGCCTGTCCTGAAGGTAAAATAATATGATTCTGTCTTCAGTAAAGCGCTGTAGGTTTGGAGAAAGAGTCTGTAGTTGGGTTGGGCTAAGAAGGGGTAAGAGTCTGTGCTTCGACCTAACGACACTAAAATACAAGAAAAGAAGAAAGGAAAGGCCCCAGAGTGGCAATGGCATTGAATTGTTTCTGTTCAGCCTTGGAGTTTAAATGACCTGCATGTGGTTGGTTTCGACTTCCTGCCTGCTTGTGCCTCTGTCCTCTTATCATGGCCCCCTTGTTGTGCTGCTGTGCTTCCTTTCTTTCTTTTCCTTTCTTTCTTATGGATTTTCACTGTTCTGTTTCGTCCTCCCCCTCTAGTTCAGGTGTAATCCACCATTGGCCCTGCTGGCTAGAAGTGCAAATCTTTGAAAGGCAAGATACTATAGGTCTCTTCCTGGTTCAATAGTGATATCTCTTCCTGGTTCAATAGTGATATATTATCTCTGTCGTATTTTTCTCTGACTAACTGTATAAAGCCATTGAGTGTCTCAATACTGAAGCTCAGAACAGAGGGGGATGGCTCTTTAGTATTTCTTGTTCGTTTTGTATTTTAAAATGTGTTGTATGTGTTCAGTTGTTGAAATTTGTCTAAAGTTTGACTGTCTTTAACCAATGAAATGTAAATTTCTGTGATTATGTTAATGAAACTACTTTCAGTATTCTATTTGCCAAGATTTAATCAAATGTTAGTTTTTCAGTCCACCTTCTTAAAGACAATTTTACCTTTTTGATATACACTGAGTATAACAAATATTAGGAACACCTGCCTAATATTGAGTTGACCCCCCCCCCCCCCCCCACAAAACCTTTTGCCCTCAGAACAGTCTAAATTTGTTGGGGGTATGGACTCTACAAAGTGTCAAAAGCATTCCACAAGGATATTGGCCCATGTTGTCTCCAATGCTTCCTACAGTTGTGTCAAATTGGCTGAATGGTGAAGCATTCTTGATACATAAGGGAAACTTGAGCGTGAAAAACCCAGCAGCGTTGCAATTCTTGACACAAACCTGTGTGCCTGGCACCTACTACCATACCCCGTTGAAAGGCACTTATATTTTTTGTCTTGCCCATCCACCCTCTGAATGGCACATATACACAATGCATGTGTCAGTTGTCTCAGGGCTTAAACATAATTATTTAACCTCCCCTTCATCCACACTGATTGAAGTGGATTTAACAAGTGACATCAATAAGGGATCATAGCTTTCACCTGGATTCACCTGGTCAGTCTATGTCATGGAAAGAGCAGGTGTTCTTAATGTTTTGTATAATCAGTTTGCGAAGTGCATTCGGGAAAGTATTCAGACCCCTTGACTTTTTCCACATTTTACTTTACAGCCTTATTATAAAATTGATTAAATTGTTTTTTACCCTCATCAATCTACAAACAATACCCCATAATTACAAAGCAAAAAAAAGTTTTTTAGACATTTTTGCAAATGTAAAATTAAAAACTGAGTGCACATTTACATAAGTATTCTGCTCCTTTACTCAATAATATGTTGAAGCACCTTTGGCAGCAATTACAGCCTCGAGTCTTCTTGGGTATGACGCTACAGGCGTGGCACAGCTGTATTTGGGGAGTTTCTCCCAGTCTTCTCTACAAATCCTCTCAAGCTCAGTCAGGTTGAATTGGGAATGTCGCTTCACAATTATTTTCAGGTCTCTCCAGAGATGTTCGATCGGGTTCAGGTCCAGGCTCTGGCTGGGCCACTCAAGGACATTCAGAGACTTGTCCCGAAGCCACTCCTGCGTTGTCTTGGCTATGTGCTTAGGGTCGTTGTCCTGTTGGAAAGTGAACCTTCGCCCTAGTCTGAGGTTCTGAGCGATCTGGAGCAGGTTTTCATCAAGGATCTCTCTGTACTTTGCTCTGTTCATCTTTCCCTCGATCCTGACTAGTCTCCCAGTCCGTGCAGCTGAAAAACATCCTCACAGCATGATGCTGCCACCACCATGCTTCATCGTAGGGATGATGCCAGGCTTCCTCCAGACGTGACACTTGGCATTCAGGCCAAAGAGTTCAATCTTAGTTTCATCAGACCAGAGAATCTTGTTTCTCATGGTCTGAAAGTCCTTTAGGTGCCTTTTTCCAATCGGGGTGTCGAGACTTTTACTGAGGAGTGGCTTCTGTCTGGTCACTCTACCATAAAGGCCTGATTGGTGGAGTGCTGCAGAGAAGGATATCCTTCTGGAAGGTTCTCGCATCTCCACAGAGGAACTCTGGAGCTGGGTCAGGGCATCGGTTTCTTGGTCACCTCCCTGACCAATGCCCTTCTCCCCCTGATTGCTCAGTTTTGCCGGGCGGCCAGCTATAGTACGAGTATTGGCGGTTCCAAACTTCTTCCATTTAAGAATAATGGAGGCCACTGTGTTCTTGGGGACCTTCAATGCTGCAGACATTTTTTGGTACCCTTCCCCAGATCTGTGCCTCGACACAATCCTTTCTCGGAGCTCTACGGACAATTCCTTCGACCTCATGTCTTGGTTTTTGCTCTGACATGCACTGTCAACTGTGGGACCTTATATAGACAGGTGTGTGCCTTTCCAAATCATGTCCAATCAACTGAATTTACCACAGGTGGACTCCAATCAAGTTGTAGAAACATCTCAAGGATAATCAATGGAAACAGGATGTACCTGAGCTCAATTTCGAGTCTCATAGCGAAGGGTCTGAATACTTATGTAAATAAGATATTTCTGTTTTTTATTTTTAATACATTTGCAAAACTTCCTAAAAAAAACGTTTTCACTATTGTGTGTACATGTTTTTATTTAATCAATTTAAGAATAACGTAACAAAATGTGGAAAAAGGGAAGGGGTCTGAACACTTTCCGAATGTTCTGTACATAACATATAACATATTTTAAACTGGGTGGTTTGAGCCCTGAATGCTGATTGGCAGACAGCCGTGGTAAATCAGACTGTATACCAGGGGTATGACAAAACATTTTTACTGCTCTAACTACATTGGTAACCCATTTATAATAGTACCTCGGGGGTTTGTGATATATGGCCAATGTACCACGGCTAAGGGCTGTGTCCAGGCACTCCGCGTTGCATCGTGCTTAAGAACAGCCCTTAGCCATGGTATAATGGCCATATACCACACCCCCCCAGGCCTTAATGCTTAAATACAAACTGTGTATTATACTGATAACATATACATTCGTATTGTATGTGATTAAATACCCAGCTCAGGCATTAGGTTTTAAAATGCGTATTATAATAGCTGCTCAGAACAATCCATTCCCTTCAAACAATATACTGTAAGTTGAATACTGTCTGATGAAGGAATGGCTGTAAAACAGACAGGATAGTACAGTACAGTACTGTAGCTATAGCATCTTTTTTTTAAACGCAGTCACCTTGTTTGGGAACTTCAAGACACTTCAAGTATACACACCTTCCGCATCACCTCTTTGGTTTGTGCGTGTGCGTACGTTTGTCTGTTCGTTTGTCCGTGCGTGTGTGTGTTTCTCCCTCTCCAGGCCTGAAGACCATTGTCGGTGCTCTAATCCAATCTGTGAAGAAATTGTCAGACGTTATGATCCTCACGGTCTTCTGTCTCAGTGTCTTCGCTCTGATTGGACTACAGCTCTTCATGGGCAACCTACGGCAAAAATGCGTGATTTGGCCAATCAACTCCACCGAGAACTACTTGGCCAACGGCAGCAAAGGCTTCGACTGGAATGAATACATCAATAACGACAGTAAGTAGCCTAGTCACAGTCAAACACACCAGGGTTGTGTTATTTTGGGCACAGTGGCACACCATAGCAAAAGGTTTCAATTCTCTGGAAACCTTTGTCCTATATCCCTCTACATAGCTAGAGAGATGTTATTCTGATGCTGTTCTCTGTGTGTGTGTTTGTTTCTTTCACCAGCCAATTTCTACTTCCTGCCTGGACAATTGGATGCCCTTTTATGTGGCAACAGCTCAGATTCTGGGTGAGTACCTACTCTGTCTGTCTGTCTCCTTGTCTGTCTTTCTGTCCTTCTCCTCTTCAGACCCACTCTTCTCTTATCCTTTTATTAAACCAGACAACTGTACGATACGGCAGCCATGATGTTTTTGTATGTACAGTGCATTTTGAAAGTATTCAGACCCCTTCACATTTTCCACGTTTTGTTATGTTACTGCCTCATTCTAAAATGGATTAAATAAATAAAAAATCCTGATCAATCTACACACAATACCCCATAAGCGAGAACTGTATTTTTTTGCAAATTTATTACAAATAAAAAACAGAAATTCCTTATTTACATAAGTATTCAGACCCTTTGCTATGAGACTTAAAATTGAGCTCAGGTGCATTCCGTTTCCATTGATCATCCTTGAGATGTTTCTGCAACTTGATTGGAGTCCACCTGTGGTAAATTCAGTTGCTTGGGCAGTTGCTTGGGTCCTAGAGTTGACAGTGCATTTCAGAGCAAAAACCAAGCTATGAGGTCAAAGGAATTGTCCGTAGAGCTCCGAGACAGGTTTGTGTCGAGGCACAGATCTGGGGAAGGGTACCAAAAAATGTCTGCAGCATTGAAGGTCCCTAAGAACACAGTGGCCTCCATTATTCTTAAATGGAAGCAGTTTGGAACCACCAAGACTCTTCCTAGAGCTGGCGGCCCAGCCAAACTGAGCATACGGGTCCCTGGCATTGGTCAGGGAGGTGACCAAGGTCACTTTGGTCACTTTGACAGAGCTCCAGAGTTCCTCTGTGGAGATGGGAGAACCTTGCAGAAGGATAACCATCTCTGCAGCACTCCACCAATCAGGCCTTTATGGTAGAGTGACCAGACGGAAGCCACTGTCACACCCTGACCATAGTTTGCGTTGTATGTTTCTATGTTTTGTTTGGTCAGGGTGTGATAGGAGTGGGCATTCTATGTTGTATGTCTAGTTTGTCTGTTTCTATGTGTTTGGCCTGATATGGTTCTCAATCAGAGGCAGGTGTTTTTTGTTGTCTCTGATTGGGAGCCATATTTAGGTAGCCTGTTTTGTCATTGTGGGTTGTGGGTGATTGTTCCTGTTCCTGTTACTGTGTTCCTGTGTTTGTATTCACGTTACGGGACTTTTTCGTCTTCGTTCATTTTGTCTGTTTATTGTTTTTTGTTCGTTGTTAAAGTATTCTATTAAAATGGATAATCATCACGCTGCATTTTGGTCCTCCGATCCTTCATACTACTCCTCATCAGAAGAGGAAGAAGACGAGTGTTACAGTCACTCCTCAGTAAAAGGCACTTGACAGCCCACTTGGCCCACGAAAGACTTGAGGAACAAGATTATCTGGTCTGATTTAACCAAGATTAAACTCTTTGGCCTAAATGCTAAGCATCACGTTCAGAGGAAACCTGGCACCATTCCAACGGTGAAGCATGGTGGTGGCAGCATCATGCTGTGAGGATATTTTCAACGGCAGGGACTTGGAGACTAGTCAGGATCGAGGCAAAGATGAACGGCGCAAAGTACAGAGAGATCTTTGATGAAAACCTGCTCCAGAGTGCTCAGGACCTCAGACTGGGGCGAAGGTTCACCTTCCAACAGGACAACAACCCGAAGCACACAGCCAAGACAACACAGGAGTGGCTTTGGGACAAGTCTCTGAATGTCCTTGAGTGGCCCAGCTAGAGTCCGGACTTGAACCCGATCGAACATCTCTGGAGAGTTCTGAAAATAGCTGTACAGCGATGCTCCCCATCCAACCTGACAGAGCTTGAGAGGATCTGCAGGGAAGAATGGGAGAAACTCTCCAAAACCAGGTGTGCCAAGCTTGTAGTGTAATACTCAAGAAGACTCAAGGTTGTAATCACTGCCAAAGTTGCTTTAACAACGTACTGAGTAAAGTAAATGTCATATTTCAGTTTCTTATTTTTAATACATTTGCTAAAATTTCTAAAAAACATTTTTAGATTTTTAATTATGGGGTATTGTGTGGAGATTGATGAGGGGGGGAAAACGATTGAATCAATTTTAAAATAAGGCTGGAACGTAACAAAATGTGGAAGAATTGAAGAGGTCTGATTACTTCCCGAATGCACTGTATACAATATAATGCTGAGTCACTGAATGGCTGTATGGCCCTCTCTCCTCTCCCCCCAGCCGCTGCCCCGAGGGCTACACATGCATGAAAGCTGGGAGGAATCCAAACTACGGTTACACCAGCTTCGATAGCTTTGGATGGGCTTTCCTGGCTCTCTTCAGACTCATGACACAGGACTTCTGGGAGAACCTCTACATGCTGGTGAGTATGATATACAGTATAAATTATGGTATACGGTATTATATACAGTATTATATACATTATGCGGTATGATATACAGTATACACTACCGTTCAAAAGTTTGGGGTCACTTAGAAATGTCCTTGTTTTTGAAAGAAAAGCAATTTTGTTGCCCATTAAAATAACATCAAATTGATCAGAAATACAGTGTAGACATTGTTAATTTTGTAAATGACTATTGTTGCTGGAAACGGCTGATTTTTAATGGAATATCTACATAGGCGTACAGAGGCCCATTATCAGCAACCATCACTCCTGTGTTCCAATGGCACGTTGTGTTAGCTAATCCAAGTTTATCATTTTAAAAGGCTAATTGATCATTAGGAACCATTTTGCAATTATGTTAGCACAGCTGAAAACTGTTGTTCTGATTACAGAAGCAATAAAACGGCCTTCTTTAGACTAGTTGAGTATCTGGAGCATCAGCATTTGTGGGTTTGATTACAGGCTCAAAATGGCCAGAAACAAAGATTTTTCTTCTGAAGCTCGTCAGTCTATTCTTGTTCTGAGAAATGAAGGCTATTCCATGCAAGAAATTGCCAAGAAACGGAAGATCTCGTACAACGCTGTGAACTACTCCCTTCACAGAACAGCGCAAACTGGCTCTAACCAGAATAGAAGAGGAGTGGGAGGCCGCGGTGTACAACTGAGCAAGAGGACAAGTACATTAGAGTTTCTAGTTTGAGAAACAGACACCTCAGAAGTCCTCAACTGGCAGCTTCATTAAATAGTATCCGCAAAACACCAACATCTCAACATCAACAGTGAAAAGGCGACTCCGGGATGCTCTTCTAGGCAGAGTTGCAAAGAAAAAGCCATATCTCAGACTGGCCAATAAAAGATTAAGATGTGCAAAAGAACGTAGACACTGGACAGAGGAAGATTGGAAAAAAAGTGTTATGGACAGACAAATCTAAGATTGAGGTGTTTGCATCACAAAGAAGAATATTCGTGAGATGCAGAAAAAATGAGAAGATGCTGGAGGAGTGCTTGACGGCACCTGTCAAGCATGGTGGAGGCAATATGATGGTCTGGGGTGCTTTGGTGGTGGTAAAGTGGGAGATTTGTACAGGGTAAAAGGGATCTTGAAGAAGGAAAGCTATCACTCCATTTTGCAAAGCCATGCCCTACCCTGTGGACGGCGCTTAATTGGAGCCAATTTCCTCCTACAACAGGACAATGACCCAAAGCACAGCTCCAAACTATGCAAGAACTATTTAGGGATGAAGCACTCAGCTGGTATTCTGTCTATAATGGAGTGGCCAGCATAGTCACTGGATCTCAACCCTATTGAGCTGTTGTGGGAGCAGCTTGACCGTAGGGCACGTAAGAAGTGCCCATCAAGCCAATCCAACTTGTGGGAGGTGCTTCAGGAAGCATGGGGTGAAATCTCTTCAGATTACCTCAACAAATTGACAACTAGAATGCCAAAGGTCTGCAAGACTGTAATTGCTGCAAATAGAGGAATCTTTGACGAAAGCAAAGTATTTATATAGCCCTTCTTACATCAGCTGATATCTCAAAGTGCTGTACAGAAACCCAGCCTAAAACCCCAAACAGCAAGCAATGCAGGTGTAGAAGCACCTGGTGTCTCAAGGAGAGTGGAATATGCAACAAAAAAAACAACATTTACAATAGAACATATATAATCACCCACCAATATTTTTGTTTTTGGTGCACTTTACTTTTGCCCAGAGCCTCATTGGCCAATAGTAGTGCACTACATATAGGTATTGGATGCCATTTCAGACACTTGCAATGACATCCGTTAGTAGAGAACACTGGATTCCTGTCAAGAGAAAGATATCCCTCCCACCTTCCACCTGCTACTGTATGACAGAAAGACTCCCCATCCTTCAGTCTAATATAAATACTGTGTTCTCCTGGCTCAACTTGCACTGTCTTGCAGCCTAGATGCTTCATTTCCATATTGTGGCTCTTGGATCGACTCATGCTGTCTTGCAGCTCAGCGTTCTCATATTCATACTATGGCTCTTAGCTCAATTTGTCCTGTTTTACAGCTCAGTAATTTAATCTACATACTGTGGCTCCTGGCTCAACTTCTGCTGCATGTTTGACAGCCTAATCTCCACACTGTGGCTTCTGGCTCGACTCAGGCTGCCTGTTTTACAGCCTAATCTCCACACTGTGGCTCCTGGCTCAACTCATGCTGCCTGTTTTACAGCCTAATATCCATACTGTGGCCCCTGGCTCGACTCATGCTGCCTGTTTTACAGCCTAATCTCCATACTGTGGCTTCTGGCTGCCTGTTTTATAGCCTAATCTCCATACTGTGGCTCCTGGCTCGACTCATGCTGTCTGTTTTACAGCCTAATCTCCATACTGTGGCTCCTGGCTCAACTCATGCTGTCTGTTTTACAGCCTAATCTCTATACTGTGGCCCCTGGCTCGACTCATACTGCCTGTTTTACAGCCTAATCTCCATACTGTGGCTCCTGGCTCAACTCATGCTGTCTGTTTTACAGCCTAATCTCCACACTGTGGCTCCTTGCTTGACTCATACGGCCTGTTTTACAGCCTAATCTCCATACTGTGGCCCCTGGCTCGACTCATGCTGCCTGTTTTACAGCCTAATTTCCACACTGTGGCTCCTTATTCCATAGTGCACTGCATATTTAGGGTGCCATATGAGATGCAGCTCCTCAGCCATACAGGTTCTCTGGAATGGTGGAAAGAGACGCTTAGGGAATATATAGGGATATATAGGGAATTGGGTGCCATTTGGGATGCAGGTTACATGGCTTCTTCTCTCTTAGCTCAGAACAGACACGTTTTTTTTGTCAGATCTCCAAATCTACTGTTGTGCATGTGCCAGTGTTCGCTCATCTGAGCTTTGTAATATAGAGACTCAAGTCACCGTTTGCATTCATCTGTATTCCAGAAGGATATTTGTGCTGTCCTGTTTTAAATCAAGATACTACAGTACAATATGTGCTTGTTTTCTAAGGAGGAAAATCTGAAATGATCTGAAATGATTTCCCATTGTATTGTATCAGATTGTCAGACCATTATGGTTCAACCTAGGATTTAGATTTTGCATGCATAAACTACCCGCTCAAACATTACCAGGTTTTAAGATTGCAGCCAATCATATGCACTGTGTCCAGAGTAGGCTCAGGTGTGTGTGTGCATGTGTAGAATATTTGGTCTGCAGTACATTTACAATGGGGTCATTTAGCAGACGCGCTTATCCAGAGCAAGGTAAAACATTTAAAAATATTTTTGAAATGTAAAATGTTAAGGTAGCTTTGAGAGACAACCACACGTCACGGTCTTGGTAAGCTAGTTATTTTATGGACTCTGCTGTCCTAATGTCGGGGGGAAGTCTATGTGTGAAACAGGAGAACAGTAGAGTTTCTGTCCTTTTGTCAGTTTGTGCTCCTACCCTGTCTTGCTGGGGAGTGTCGCAGTGTGTTGTGTTGAATATTCTTACCAGCGCTACATGTAAACCGCATCCATAATTGATGGGGTAGGGAATTGCTTCTGCCAGAACCCAGGAAGTCCTCTCTCTCTGCCTCAACTCTGCTCCCTACGGACCATACACCCTCTTTTGAAGGGCCCTAGTGCAGACCATACTTTACTCCCTCTTTTGAAAGGGGAACTAAAGGTGCATCCAAAATGGCAACCTATTCTCTAAGTGGACTACTTTTTTTTAGTATACTGAAATATTGCCACTGCATTTATACAATAGAAAACTAGTACATGCCATGATCATGTAATACATACATGTAATTCTGAATAGTATTATGAAACATTTAAGAGACGGGCTATTTTTAAAGGCTGTTTTTAAAGGTATTTTGGGGTCTTCTTTGTCTGCTGCTCTGTGTTGCTGCTTGAGCCTCTTAATCCTCTCTCCACTGGGGATAGCATCCCAATTCACTGAAATCATTGGGCTTGTGTTAGCTAGCTCGCTAGCTCGCTGGTGGGGTGTGCTTCCACTGCACTGCTTGGAAAACTAGGTCAAAATGCAGATATTGGGGAGTTGTGCCCATGCTGGGAAACTAATACAAACACACACACTGGGAACCTAGCGAAATGCAGTCAGTGCATGGAAGTGCTTCTGGCGCTGGCACACCCAAGAATAATTCCTACTTCCTAGTTTCAAATCAGTTATAAATCATTGATTATCAGCGTACATAATGTACATGACAGTGCATTCGAATCAGCATCACGCTCTAGTAAGCAGAAGGGAATCTAAATATAATTTATTGTGTTGGAAGTGTTACAGTAGATTCTAAATTTCATCGCAGCCTGGATATCTTCACGACTACTCAGTAACTGATACATAACCTCTGACCTTTGCCCTCTAACTCTACCTCAATATGAACCTCACAGCCCTGTCATATGAGCCAGTTAGCAGTGGAATGAACCAGATCTGAGTACAGGAGGGGGAACAAAGTGACGGCCTCTTCTGGAGAACTGGATGAGTGACAAGTGTCTGATGCTCTGCTGTACTCTCTGTTCTCTTCCAGACCCAGAGGATGGCAGGCAAGCGATGTTGTTTGGTTTAGAGGTCAGTGGTTATAGGTCAAATATCAGTATATCTGACCCTCTGTTGTCTTCTCTCTCCCCTCCCAGACCCTGCGGGCAGCAGGGAAGACCTACATGATCTTCTTTGTGCTGGTGATTTTCGTGGGGTCCTTCTACCTGGTCAATCTGATCCTGGCTGTGGTGGCCATGGCCTATGAGGAGCAGAACCAGGCCACCATGGAGGAGGCCGAGCAAAAAGAGGCTGAGTTCAAAGCCATGCTGGAGCAGATCAAGAACCAGCAAGAGGCTGCACAGGTCAGTATCCCAGTGTCTTTGTGTCTTAGTATGTCTATGAGGTTGCGAAATGGCACCCTTCTCCGAATATAGTGCGTATGTGTTTGGTCATTTGTGTTTGTTTCTCTGTCTCTGTTGTCACTGGCTCTGCAGGAGGCCACACAGGTCAGTGTCTGTCTGTCTGTTCTGTTCTGTCTGTCAGTTCTGTCTGACTGTCTGTCTGTCTCTCAGCAGCTTTCTGTGTATACTGTATGTGCTTGTCTTTCTATTGCCACTGTCTCTGCTTACTATACTTCACTCCTATCCTTGACTGTCTCTTTGGTTTAAATCTGTTGTGCCTAATATAAGCAGTGGAGGCGTGTTCGTTACCGTGCTCCTATACCTCACTGTGTTTGTGACGGAGGTGAGTAACCTTGCCTGAGACCTGAAGATCTGCATGGGCTTCCTGAGCCAATGCCTAGGTTTTGGCTTAGCGGGCTAATGCACTCTTCTGGCTCACAGCAAACCGGGGTTCGAACCCTGTCTGTCACATATGCTTAGTTTAAATCTGTTTAGCCTGATATAAGCTGTACAGCCATGTCTCTGAAGCCTAGCTACGCAAAATGGCCGTTCTGCGTACTTGCTTAGCAAAAAGATGCATACTTCCACAGCCCCAAGTAAGTGAAGTAAGTAAAGTGCAGCTGCAGCCCCGCAATTTGTATCTTGATGAAACTATGTATGCAGGATCGTCATTTTGAGTAGCTAGCTAAGTGCGTTGCGTATTTGCACAGGGTATAAATTAGGCTTCAGGAGGGCTGGACACAGACAGGTGTTTTTTTCACTCTCTGTCCTGGTGTGGCGGTCTGCGATAGGCCAACGCCATGGCGACGTCGGCAGGCACGGTGTCGGAGGACGTAGCGGAGGACGACGGTGGGGGGAACCTGTCCTGTAGCTCGTCAGAGATGTCCAAGCTCAGCTCCAAGAGCGCCAAAGAGCGGCGCAACCGCAAGAAGAAGTGGCGCCAGAAAGAGCAGTCGCAGCGGGAGGAGAAGGGGGACTGCGAGAAGTTTGTCAAATCCGAGTCAGACGACGGCAGCAAGAGGAGCCGCTTCCGTTTCCCTGACAACCGGTTGGGTCGAAAGTCTTCCATCATGAACCAGGTGAGATGACGAAGGTTGAAGGTCACGGTGTAATGTATTCTGAGCCATAGATAATTTAGCCTTGAGCGATAAACTCAGATAAACACTATTTAGAGCTTTGTAATGTATCTGTTTAAGGCTCCTACTACAGTGTGTGAAGTAAATTGGTTGTAGCTAAAGGTTATAACCAGTTTATAGCATCATAACATATACAGTACTGTGCGTATATTTGTTGTAGCTAAAGATACAGTAGCATGCATCCAAGGCTTGAATTATTAACAGTGAGTACATGAATGTTTCAGTGAGAGAAGAGCAGTCACACAGTGTTGTATTTCTCTGGCATCTTTCATAGGGTACTGTTAGTGTATCTGTTCAGCAACACGGGGCAGTATTCGTTCATGCGTTCATGTGAATTCTGTTGGTGTTAGAACTAGGTTTTGTCTGAGATCTTGGTCATTGTCATCATCCGTATTAGAGAATAGGCCCGCTAACCAGATGAGTACTCAAGCAGGCTTGTGACCATAAACATGTCAAATCAGCAGAGCGAACATGTATATAACAGTAGTAAGAAAGAGGATTCTATATGCAACATTAGTAAGAGGATACAGATACAGAGGATACAGATACAGAGGATACAGATACAGAGGATACAGATACAGAGGATACAGATACAGTACAGGTTCACAGTGAGAACAGTCGTATGCAAACAGCTCATATTTCCATAGAATAACTACAATGGAGAATCCCATTCAAATCAATGTTCCGACAATGCGTAGACTGGCAGCAATATTGAGTGTACCCATAGAAGAAAAACACAAAGTAGAAGCAGGAAGTGAATATTTTCCCATGCAGTGTTGGGCTCAGCTGTGTGTTTCTCCTGTCTGACTGTTCTGTGTTTGACCTTGCTGGGGTAGGATGTCAGTCGCCTAATTATTTGATTATACGACACGGTGAACCATCAAATCCTGCTCACCAGACTTGAGGTTCTGGGTATGAGGGCACAGCGCTTTACTGACTACAATCATACCTTACCAACCGGACCCACTACATCTCCCTCAATGGCCATACCTCTGACTCCGCTGCTGACACACAGGGTGTTCCCCAGGGCTCTGTGCTGGGTTCCCTACTCTTCATCATCTACATCCTCCCCCTTGGTCAGATCCTCCGCCACTTCAATCTCGACTTCCACTCCTACGCCGACGACACCCAGATCTACCTGAGCACCAAATCCCTCCTCAACGCACCTCTGACCCACATTGAATCCTGCCACATTAAAAACCTGGATGCAACACAACTTCCTCAAGATAAACAGCGACAAAACTCCTCCTCATAGGCACCAAAACCACACTCTGCAAAGTTGGCAACCTCACTCTCACCATTGACGACACCATTGGTTCTCCCCCCTCCCCCTGCACGCAACCTTGGCGTACTCCTGGACTCCACCCTCTCCTTCGACCACTACATCCAACAAACTGTCAAATCCTCATTCTTCAACCCTTCCGTCCTGCAGCTGAAACCCTCATTCACACATTCATCACCTCCTGTCTCAACTACTGCAACTCACTACTCTCCAGCATCAACTCACTACTCTCCAGCATCAACTCACTACTCTCCAGCATCAACTCACTACTCTCCAGCATCAACTCACTACTCTCCAGCATCAACTCACTACTCTCCAGCATCAACTCACTACTCTCCAGCATCAACTCAAGCTCCCGCCATCAGCTCCAAATGGTTCAGAACTCTGCAGCCCAACTCCTCACGCACACTAAGTCCTGGCAGCACATCACCCCCATCCTCTGTGAACTCCACTGGCTTCCTGTCTCCCGACGCATGAACTACAATATCCTTCTTCTGACCTACAAAGCCCTTCGTCACCTTGACCCCCCCCCCCCTCCCTACCTCTCTGACCTTCTTCTCCCCTAGCACCCTACTCGCTCACTCCGTTCCACCACAGCAGGCCACCTTGCCGTTCCCAAGTGCAACACATCACAATCTTTTCCCTTCTTTAAGCCCCTCCCCCTTCTCTTTGTTACATGTTCTGTTTCTTCCTGTTGTTAGTCTGCCGCTGTCTTGTTTGTATCTCTGTTTTTTGTTTAGTTTCGACAATTGTAAAGCAGCATTGGATCATTGAAAATAGAAGTCCAAAATATGATTATTATTATTATGATGCATTTCCCTGTGTTTACTAGGTCACTTGATCACTCTCCATCAGCATTTCCCTAAGTGACACACACACGCACGCACGCACGCACGCACGCACGCACGCACGCACGCACGCACGCACGCACGCACGCACACACACACACACACACACACACACACACACACACACACACACACACACACACGTTGCCTTTCATTTTGACCCCAGAATTGATGACAACCAGGATTGTCCCAAGTAATGGCACAATCAACGACTCAAAAAAAAAACCTCATCTCTTTTCTTCTCTCAAGGAGATTGGACTTCTCATAGGGATCCTATAATTCCACATGTAATTCAATAGGAATTCCACCTTCCTTTCATATTTTTGAAGCTACATTTAGACCAGGGGTCTCCAACCCTGTTCCTGGACAACTACCTTCCTGTAGGTTTTCACTCCAACACCAGTTGTAACTAACCTGATTCAACTTGTCAACCAGCTAATTATTACAATCAGGTGCACTGGATTAGGGTTGGAGAGAGAACCTACGGGACGGAGATCCCTGATGTAGACAGTACTAAAACAGATAAAGACGCAGGAGGACAGATAGTTGGAAAGGTGGTTGTGGGGATTCAACCCACGACCTTCAGTGCTCTTTTGTATGCTTTGTGTCAGGAGTTTTACACAGCTACATCAATCTCTCTCCTCTCCTCTCGTTTCCTCTCCTCTCCTCATCTCATTGTCTTCTTGTCCCTTGCAGTCCCTCCTCAGTATCCCAGGCTCGCCGTTCCTGTCGAGGCACAACAGCAAGAGCAGCATCTTCAGCTTCAAGGGCCGCGGCAAGGACGTGGGCTCGGAGAACGAGTTCGCCGATGACGAGCATAGCACTGTGGAGGAGTGCGAGGAGAGGCGGGACTCCCTGTTCAGCCCGTACCGGCGGAGCAGCTACACGGGCTACCACCACGGCGGCGGGAAGAGGAACTCCACGGTGGACTGCAACGGCGTGGTGTCTCTGATCAGTCCGGGGACCGGCGGACGCCTTCTGCCTGAGGTGAAAATAGATAAGGCATCTGCTGACGACAGTGTAAGGAAGTCAATGAGTAACTCAGACCCGTCTCGTCTAGGCATGGCCCCCTCTTTCTCAACTTTCTCTCTTCCCTCACTTTCTTATTCTCTCTGTCTCTCTTCTCAACTTTTTTCTTTGCAAGTCCGTATGTCTGCGCTATCTGCGCTCGCCCTCCTCCCCTGCTCCTAGTGTCTCGTGTATGATATGCTGCCCCCCAACCCAAAGAAGCAAAATAGAGAAACTTTAGTTTACTTTATCAGAAGAACATGTTCTTATTGTTACTTTATAACTGGGGTTTTCAGTGACTTCCAGCATACTGTTGTTTTATATCTCAACGTGTTCATTTTCTCACTCCAAACGGTGTTACATTACATTGACATTAAAGGGATAGTTTGAGATTTTGGCAACAAGGCCCTTGCTCCTGTAGACTTCCAGTCATTGCACTCATGCTAGTTAGTAATGGCTCCAGAAACTACCTTCAACTTCCTTCAAACTGCACACAGAGACATAATGGTATCCATGAGTTCATCTGACTCTGTGTAAGTAGAAAAAAAGGGCTTAATTGCCAAAATCTTTAACTATCCCTTTAACATTTTAGTCATTTAGCAAACTGTCTTATCTTAGAGCGACGTACAGTCAGTGCATTCACACTAAGATAGGTATAAACAACCACATATAACAGTCATTGTAAGTCAAAACCCTCTTCAAAATATAGGAAATATTTCCTTCCTTTTCAAACAATCAACAGTGAGCAAACCAAAACAAAGAAAACGAAAAAAACAAACCAATCTTTCTCTCTTGCTAGTAAGCAGCATGGTAGTTTGACCTGCCCTTCTACCAGGTCTTGTACAATGTTTCTGAATTAGCCAGCATGATAACAACCAAACTAGTGGCTATGATGTCTATCCTATCCTCTCCTACTCTTTGACTTGGTGCATGCTCAATGCATGACGACTGGAACGACCGCAATCCGAATAGTGTTGCCCCTGTGTTCTCCTAGTGTTCTCCTACAGTAACCAGACTACTCTTCCCTCTATGTTCTCCTCAAATGCTACAGGATTTGTTACAGGACTTGAAGGTGATATTTCAGGGTCAAATAGAAAATGGATTACTATCAGATAGTGTGGAGTTCTGAGTATTGATGGGGTTAGGGACAGGATAATGCTTGGAAAGTAGAAAAAAGGCTGTGTCCGAAATCTTTCTTGCCTACTACTTAATAAAACAGCATACTGTGCACTAATCATACTACATACTGTTTAGAACGTACTGTTTAGAATAAATGTATGCAGTAAGCAACAAATGTCACCATACTAGGCTCACCCATACTGAGAAGGCGTCATCTAATGCGCAAATGCGTTGTTTCCCGTCATTCCTTCATTTTGGTAGAGCGCGTCCTCTTATCTGATTATCAGCTGTTGTCAAACACACGTGGGTCTGAAAAGGCGCTCTTCTTCCTCGATAGTGTTGCCGCGAATTCTACTAGATAAAAGGCGAAATTAGTATGACATCCTGGCATTTAAACCATACAACATTTTCAAAATGTCCCATACTTTAAAACGTTCAATTTTCTTACACCCAATCAGCCTACTATTGAGAGGGCAGGTACGGGTATTCGGACACGGTCAAAGTGGCAGCATTGGAACATTTAGGCAGGGGGACATTTAGTTAGAATGGGTGTGATGTCATGGTGGTTGGAACCTATTTTACAAGTTTCAGAGAATAGGTAAGTCACACCGTTAATACATACACACACAAATACAAAACACTTCCCTGCTCAATATCGGAATATTACATTCTTATTCAAGTATTATGTAACAGTCAAATATCCCCATACCACTGCTCCCACTCTGGCTGCGTATGACCTGCATGTCTCTAGACACAACATATTCTCAACGTCTAGCAACAACAAGACAAATACACTACTATCCGCTGTGCCAACCAAAGAATGACCAACCTCCAATATGGGCCTAACCCCTCCTTCCAATCCAGTGTTGTTACAAGTGCACATCCCTCCCTGGCCAGCGATGGCGCTGTGGGATGGTGTTCATGGTTTGACTACCATCAGTGCTTGATTCTTCTTCTTCCTCCTGGCAGCCCACTACTGAGGTTGAGGTGAAGAAGAAGCTGTCTGGTTCCCTGATGGTGTCTGTGGACCAGCTCAATACCTCCTTCGGAAGGAAAGAGCGGGCCAACAGTGTCATGAGCGTCATCACCAACACACTAGTGGAGGGTACTGTCCCTATACTATTCATACTATTCATTTCCCTACACTAACTAACTAGCAATTTCCATGCTCTTTTGTTTTCAGCTGACAGTGTAAACCAAAAAGTTTCAAATCTGATGTCGAAGAAAGGCAGATCGTACTTCCTGTAGTTTCTTAGTCAAAACAGGCTCTCACCTTAGACACCCTTTTTTTGGGGGACGAACAGTTCTTTCGATTTCGCTATTTCCTTTTCTAACTGATTTAAGATAAGATACGATTTTTACGTTAAGACTTTATTGATCCCCAAACGGGATTCAACTGAGGTGCCCTTCTCTCTCGTTGGACGAACAGTTCTACATCTCCTATATCTATATCTATATACACTACCGGTCAAACGTTTTAGAACACCTACTCATTCAAGTTTTTCTTTTTCGAGTTTTTCTTTATTTGTACTATTTTCTACATTGTAGAATAATGGTGACGACGTCAAAACTATGAAATAACATGAAATAACACATATGGAATCACGTAGAAACTAAAAAAGTGTTAAACAAAGCAAATTATATTTTATATTTGAGATTCTTCAAATAGCCACCCTTTGCCTTGATGACAGTTTTGCACACTCTTGGCATTCTCTTAACCAGCTTCACCTGGAATGCTTTTCCAATATTCTTGAAGGAGTTCCCACATGTGCTCAGCATTTGTTTGCTGCTTTTCCTTCCCTCTGTGGTCCGACTCATCCCAAACCATCTCAATTGGGTTGAGGTCGGGGGAATGAGGAGGCCAGGTCATCTGATAGAGCACTCCATCACTCTCCTTCTTGGTCAAATAGCCCTTACACAGCCTGGAGGTGTGTTGGGTCATTGTCCTGTTGAAAAACAAATGATAGTCCTACCAGATGAATGCTGTTGTATCCATGCTGGTTAAGTGTGCCTTGAATTCTAAATAAATCACAGTCAGTGTCATCAGTAAAGCACCCCCACACCATAACATCTCCTCCGCCATGCTTTACGGTGGGAAATACAAATGCGAACATCATCCGTTCACCCATACCGCGTCTCACAAAGACACTGCTGTTGAAACCAAAAATCTCCAATTTGGACTCCAGACCAAATGACAAATTTTACTTATTGACTGACCTTTATGTCTTAAATTAATGATGGACTGTCATTTCTCTTTGTTTATTTGAGCTGTTCTTGACATAATATGTACTTGGTATTTTGCCAAATAGGGCTATCTTCTGTATACCCCCCTATCTTGTCACAACACAACTGATTGGCTCCAACGCATTAAGAAGGAAAGAAATTCCACAAATTAACTTTTAACAAGGCACACCTGTTTATTGAAATGCATTCCAGATGACTACCTCATGAAACTGGTTGAGAGAATGCCAAGAGTGTGCAAAGCTGTCAAGGCAAAGGGTGGCTATTTGAAGAATGTCAAAATACAACATATATTTTGATTTGTTTAACACTTTTTTGGTTACTACATGATTCCATATGTGTTATTTCATAGTTTTGTTGTCTTCACTATTATTCTACAATGTAGAGAATATTACAAATAAAGAAAAACACTTGTATGAGTAGGTGTTCTAAAACTATTGCTTGTCATTCTTGTACTTACAGACAATGCATGACATACATATTATTATTACATAAACAGGACATATTATTATTATTATTATTATTTTATAACATGTATCTCTGTTTTCTTTCAAATACTTTGAGTGTTTCCTTAAGGATGGCTGTAGCGCCAGGTGGGCGGGGACAGGATTTGCGCTGTTGGAGACTATTCTATTATTTGGATTTTTGATATATTCCTTTCCTGGCGTGGTCTCTTAATCAATTTTCTCAGAGCTGGAGGAGTCTCAGCGTAGTTGTCCACCTTGCTGGTATAAGTTCTCCAACATCTTCCTCATCTGGGAGTGTTGTCCCATCTGGCTGAAGATCAAGGAGATTGTCAACCTGATCGTCATGGACCCTTTCGTGGACCTGGCCATCACCATCTGTATCGTCCTCAACACCCTCTTCATGGCCATGGAGCACTACCCCATGACCCCGCACTTTGAGGAGGTGCTGTCTGTGGGAAACCTGGTGAGGATCTCTTTTTTTTGGTGATATTTGACAGCCGTTATAAGCTGGTACTTATAGAGGCATTTTTTTAACCTTATATTCACATGTAGACACTGGTATGGCGCTGTAGATGATGAATATGAGGTTACAAAAGTGGTGGAGTGCCACTTTAAAAAGTACTTTAAGTTAGTACTTACCTAGTATTTGTATGTTATTAACTTAGAAAGTATACGGTAACATTAGACACTTTCTAGTATTTAGCTCATATAATTCAACCCACTTGATAGGACAGTCAGTAGAGGGGACGGGAAAGACAGGAGGAGAGTGTGTGTGTCAGACAGATTCATATGTGTGCACCTGGGGGCGGCGACACTAACTGCAAGCTAGACCACGATGTGACCACCCCAGGCCTCTCTCTCTCTCTCTCAACTCTCTGTCTCCGTTTCCATTGTATATCCCATCATTGATAGTGGGTTCATTAAAAAACTGAACAGAATCTGGCATTTGATCGTTATCTCGTCCTTGTCGTGGTTGACAATGACATCTCCTCTTATAAGATCCATTCGCTTGTCGTCTGCTGAGAGAGCTGTGTTATTTTGGTACACATAATTGGCAGTTCTTTCATTGGCTATTCAAAGCTAAATGAAAACGTTCCCGGAACCCCTACCTACAGTGTCCCTGTATCTATACACATCTTCCTTGTGTCTTTCTCCTCTCTGCTCCTCTCCTTCTCTCCTTCTCTCCCCCCTCCTATCTCCCCATTTCTTACACAGGGCTGGTCTGTATACTGTAGGAGTCTCTCTCTGTACTTTTTCCTTCCTCTCAACCCCCCCCCTCTCTTATCATATGATTCTTCTGTGCTGCTATTTCCTTGTCCCAGGCAGCAATCTGCTTCACGCTGCCTGCTCTGTCTCTGTGCTGCATGCCAGGCTGGTGGGTGGCCCACATTAATATTTGATGCTGCCTGATCGATGAGCTCCCCTAAAATGGTGCCTGAAGAACGGCTCTTTTTTTTCTGAAATCTCAACCTGGCCCTTTTTACAATTAGCATTTCTACAGAAACGGAGTCAAATTCCTGAGCTGCACATACGGTTTCAGCATATTGCTTAGGGCCTTAAGCCTACTAGCTAATGCAAGCTAAAGCTAAAGCAACTGATGCTGTTATCATGGATGCTATTAGAATTTCCACAGAAACACAGTAAAAGTAGAGCTGATGCACATAGGATTTCACTGTCTAGTTAGCATGTTAGCTAAAGCTACTAGTTCATGTTGTTAGCATGGATAGCATGTCAGTAGAACATAGTCTCTCTTTCTGTGGTGAGGTTATGATATTGATATTAGCGGTTTGATCAATTTACAGCAGCTGGAAAATGTATCACTTTCCGTAAATTGTGAGATCAGTCTTTTACATATTAGACCAGTGTGTGTTTGTTGTGAAATTATTAGTGATATTCAGCATCGGGCAGTGTGTGTGTTCTGTTAGAGGTATTTTCATTCATGGGTTGGGTATAACCTTGAAGCATGAGTCATCTTCACACACACAAATGCTCTCACGCACACACACACACACACACACACACACACACACACACACACACACACACACACACACACACACACACACACACACACACACACACACACACACACACACACACACAAACACTGCCCGGCCACGCCTTGACACCCAGGGTGTTACATCAGCTGACTCCATGATTAACTATGACCTTCAGCCATTTATTAGACTCATTAGCAGAACACAGAGGTGTCACAATGGCCTTACTGACTTCAGAGCAGCTGTAAGGGATGGAGAGTAAGGATTTTGAGCACTGACTAGCCGGGCTAGTAAACCACAATTTCTACTAGCTTAGGTGACATTCTGCTAGCCAAATGTCTGTCCTGTGATGAAAATGTCACTGTCCTAAAGGAGCTAGTTTTGCACATTTTGAAGGCAGCCTACACAAGGGTCATCTTTAGACAGAGAAACACACGCCATCGAGACATTGGAAATGCATTCAAAGAGACTCCAGAAAGCGTTCTTGAATCTTAATTGAGGTAAGTGCTAGCCTCTTGCTAGTGGGCTAATCTTAATTTCCATCTAAGGTAGTGCTCACCGGTAACTTTTTAAAAGAATTATAGTACCAGTTCCTACAGTACGTCTGACCTCTGTTTGTCACTTTGAAAGGTAAATGTTTCCATAGCAGTTACTCTAACTGACCTCTGACCTCTATTTGTCCCTGCCAGGTGTTCACAGGGATCTTTGCTGTGGAGATGTTTGCCAAGCTGGTTGCCATGGATCCCTACTACTACTTCCAGGAAGGGTGGAACTGCTTTGACGGCTTCATTGTGACCCTATCGTTAGTGGAGCTGGCATTGGCTGACGTGGAGGGTCTGTCCGTGCTCAGATCATTCCGATTGGTAATCTCTCTTTTAGCCCCGCCCTCCCGCCAAATGTACGTGTCTGTCAGTTGTGTACACCAATCATATCAATTCCACAGCGTGCGTTGATTCACGTGCTGAATGATTACATGGTGTTGCTCAACTACAGCACTGTCTGTTGTAGTGATACATTCACTTGTATGCAATACAACTTACTGTATATACTGCCTTACTAGTCTGTGTACTGCTAGTTTTCATAATTACTGCTTCTGCTCTATCAGTTACCCTACCAATACCCCAAGAGCCCTTACCGCAACCAGAACTATTGATCACTCAAACCCCAGCTGCTAATGAGTATTTTCCTCTCTCCCTTCTTCCATCATTCTCACATCCTCTCTTCCTCCCTGTCTCTCTCTTCCTCCCTCCCCTCTCCATCAGCTAAGAGTGTTTAAACTGGCCAAGTCGTGGCCCACACTCAACATGCTGATCAAGATCATCGGTAACTCTGTTGGCGCCCTGGGAAACCTGACCCTCGTCTTAGCGCTCATCGTCTTCATCTTTGCCGTAGTCGGCATGCAGCTGTTCGGCAAGAACTACAAGGACTGTGTGTGTAAGATCGCCCTGGACTGTAAGCTGCCCCGCTGGCACATGCACGACTTCTTCCACTCGTTCCTGATGGTGTTCCGGGTGCTGTGCGGGGAGTGGATCGAGACCATGTGGGACTGTATGGAGGTGGCCGGACAGGGCATGTGTCTCATCGTCTTCATGATGGTCATGGTTATCGGGAACTTGGTGGTAAGTGTCCCCAGAGTGTATCTTTGTATACAATACTAGCCTTCCTGATGGTCCTCAAACCCCAGTCGCCATAACCGAAGGCGGTGACCGTAATCACTGGCCCAAGAAACGTAACTCTCTGGGAGCAGTTTGCCGTCTTATGAACGGCAGGTTCGTTACACTACACATACCAGGTCCCATGTGTACACACATCTCCGTTGGCCATGCCAGACGTCTGACCCAGTGTGTGCCTGATTCTCCTCCCTATAGGTGTTGAACCTTTTCCTTGCCTTGCTGCTGTCCTCGTTCAGCGCAGACAACTTAGCCGCAACAGACGACGACGGAGAGATGAACAACCTTCAGATCTCCGTCATCCGCATCAAGAAGGGCGTCGCCTGGTTCAAGATCACGCTGGCAGAGTTGGTGCTCAGCTTGACCAAGAAGCCGCCGGTGGAGGATGAACAGAAACCTTTAGACGACATGTACAACAAGAAGCTGAACTGTATCGCCAACCACAGTGGTGTGGATATCAACCGCGACCTGGACTACACCAAGAATGGTAACGGCACCACTAGTGGTATAGGGAGCAGCGTCGGGAAGTACATGATCGACGAGGACCACATGTCCTTCATCCATAATCCGAACCTGACCGTGTGCGTTCCCATCGCGGTCGGAGAGTCCGACTTCGAGAACCTCAACACCGAGGACTTCAGTAGCGAGTCGGAGAACGAGAACAGCAAAGAGGTGAGTGAACAGAGAGTTAGTTAGCCAAATGTTTAATGAATATGATGAGAACCTGGTACATCCATATGGCTCTGATGAAAAGTAGTGCATGACTAGGAATAGGGTGCCATTTTAGATACACCCATAGTTTGTCTCTTGATAATAATGATGTTGTTGTAATGTTGCAGGAGGTCATTTGAGGATTATGTAGTAATGTTGTGGTATTTTTGCAGGGGGTAAGTAATGTTGTGGTTATGTTGTAATGTTGCAGCGATGTAGTTATGTTGCATGGGGGTAATGTTGTAGTCACCAAATGGCGTGGTTATGTTGTAGTAATGCTGTGGTAATGTTGTATCAATGTTGTGGTAATGTTGTAGTAATGCTTTGGTAATGTTGCGGTAATCTTATTGTAATGTTGTGGTAATGTTGTATTAATGTTGTGGTAATGCTGTAGTAATGCTTTGGTAATGTTGCAGTAATCGTATTGTAATGTTGTGGTAATGTAGTAATGCTTTGGTAATGTTGCAGTAATCGTATTGTAATGTTGTGGTAATGTTGTAGTAATGCTTTGGTAATGTTGCAGTAATCGTATTGTAATGTTGTGGTAATGTTGTAGTAATGCTTTGGTAATGTTGCAGTAATCATATTGTAATGTTGTGGTAATGTTGTATTAATGCTTTGGTAATGTTGAGGTAATCTTATTGTAATGTTGCGGTGATGTTGTAGTAATGTTGTAGTGATGCATTACTCCATGGTTGTTGTTTTGTGGTCTCCTGGCTGTAAAGCATGGGTGTGGTCACCAGTGTAACATTAGTTACCACTGCCCAAGGCTCTTATGTAACTCCATTACTCATATATACACACACTCATATAGTAATGACTACAGCCGTGGATGAAATGGATATCTGCTGACTGGTGTTTTTTTTTTCTTAAAACGTCGCTAATACATTTAGCAGTATGGCTGGAGTGGATGGTTATTTGATATTCCACCCCTGTAGGCTACAGTACGTCTTAAATCTGTGGCATATCATCATGTTAGGAATCGCAGTCAGCTGCTGTAGTTTTTATATTTACAGTTAAGTCTCATCGTTTGCTTATTATTACGGTAGTTTAGCGTTTAAGTCAACTTGAATCGTTCATTGGAGGCTCTCGTTTAAAATCTAGCGCTCTCTGATGTAATGTAAAGTCCAGGTGAATTACAACCAGGTCATTGGTACTCTGCTAGTCATGACATGTGTTTACTCAAGGTCAATTAGAACACGTCGAGTATGACAGATCACACACTCCGCATGTAGACATGGGTAGACGCAGCTCATTATGTGTATGACCAGAATGTATCTTAGCCCCAGGACTATGTCTACATCTTCTTCTTCATCATCCTTTCATTTCTGTATCGTCATCTGTCTGTCTACCTATATGAAGCCTCAGGGAGGTAGCTATTTATACATTGAGACAGGAAGTGAGACCCACTGCAATGCACGCAGCAGTATGTATGAATGGCTGTGAGAGAGGCTTCTCCGTTGGTCATGTCTCTCTCTCTCTTGTCTGTCTCTCTCTGTGTACCAATAACCCAAGAGCCGTTGCTGCCGACAGGGCTATTGACCAGTCAACCTGCTGCTGCTGATGTATTTCCTCTGTCCCTTGTCCTGTCATTCTCACGTCCTCTCTGTGTCTTTTGTGTCTCTGTCCCTCTCTCTCGCTCTGCGTCTGTCTGTATCTCTGTGTCTTTTGTGTCTCTGTCCCTCTCTCTCACTCTGCGTCTGCCTGTATCTCTGTGTGTCTCTGTCCCTCTCTCTCGCTCTGCGTCTGTCTGTATCTCTGTGTGTCTCTGTCCCTCTCTCTCGCTCTGCGTCTGTCTGTATCTCTGTGTGTCTCTGTCCCTCTCTCTCGCTCTGCGTCTGTCTGTATCTCTGTGTCTTTTGTGTCTCTGTCCCTCTCTCTCGCTCTGCGTCTGTCTGTATCTCTGTGTGTCTCTCTCTCTCGCTCTGCGTCTGTCTGTATCTCTGTGTGTCTCTGTCCCTCTCTCTCGCTCTGCGTCTGTCTGTATCTCTGTGTGTCTCTGTCCCTCTCTCTCGCTCTGCGTCTGTCTGTATCTCTGTGTGTCTCTGTCCCTCTCTCTCGCTCTGCGTCTGCCTGTATCTCTGTGTGTCTCTGTCCCTCTCTCTTGCTTTGCACTGCCTGTATCTCTGTGTGTCTCTGTCCCTCTCTCTCGCTCTGCGTCTGCCTGTATCTCTGTGTGTCTCTGTCCCTCTCTCTCGCTCTGCGTCTGTCTGTATCTCTGTGTGTCTCTGTCCCTCTCTCTCGCTCTGTGTCTGTCTGTATCTCTGTGTGTCTCTGTCCCTCTCTCTCGCTCTGCGTCTGCCTGTATCTCTGTGTGTCTCTGTCCCTCTCTCTCGCTCTGCGTCTGCCTGTATCTCTGTGTGTCTCTGTCCCTCTCTCTCGCTCTGCGTCTGCCTGTATCTCTGTGTGTCTCTGTCCCTCTCTCTCGCTCTGCGTCTGTCTGTATCTCTGTGTGTCTCTGTCCCTCTCTCTCGCTCTGCGTCTGTCTGTATCTCTGTGTGTCTCTGTCCCTCTCTCTCGCTCTGCGTCTGCCTGTATCTCTGTGTGTCTCTGTCCCTCTCTCTCGCTCTGCGTCTGCCTGTATCTCTGTGTGTCTCTGTCCCTCTCTCTCGCTCTGCGTCTGTCTGTATCTCTGTGTGTCTCTGTCCCTCTCTCTCGCTCTGCGTCTGCCTGTATCTCTGTGTGTCTCTGTCCCTCTCTCTCGCTCTGCGTCTGTCTGTATCTCTGTGTGTCTCTGTCCCTCTCTCTCGCTCTGCGTCTGCCTGTATCTCTGTGTGTCTCTGTCCCTCTCTCTCGCTCTGCGTCTGTCTGTATCTCTGTGCGTGTGTGTGTGTGTATCTCTGTCTGTGTGTGTAGCTGGACGACACCAGCTCATCGGAGGGCAGCACCATAGACATCAAGCCTGATGTGGAGGTGGAGGCGGTGGTGGTGGAGGCTGTGGAAGAGTACCTAGACCCAGAAAACTGTTGGACACCTGGTAGGACTGCACCTTGCTCTTCCTTGCCCCGCCCCTCCCTTCTCCCCCACTCTGAACCACTCCTTGCCCTCCCTGCCCTAAACCACTCCCTGACACTCCCTTGCGCCCTGCGCCGGTCCCTGCCCTGCCCCTCTCCTCCCAGTTTGTAATTCGTACATTCTTTTCAATGTTTTAGTAACGGTATGATGTTGTGTGTTTGCTCCTGTCCCCTTCCGTACAGAGTGTATTATCAAGTATCCATGCTGCGACGTGCCTATCACTCACGGGTGGGGAAAATATTGGTGGTTCCTGAGAAAGACATGCTATCTAATTGTGGAGCATAACTGGTTCGAAACCGTCATTATCTTTATGATCCTACTCAGTAGTGGGGCCCTGGTAAGTCACAGTGTGGAACGTTAACACACACACAAAAAAATGCATGTTCACACACACACAGTGAGACAGAGAGGCTTTGGTCAAAATTTGTGCGCTAGAGAATAGGTTAGGGTGCCATTTCAGACGCAGAAAGGAGGTCGCGTGTGAGTGGAGAAGGTTGGCTATTTAAGGGCTGTGTTTCTCTCTGCATGGCTATGAGGACATAGGACAAAACATGGAGTGGTGCAGTCAGCAGGCCCAGTCACTGAAAAGGGTGGGGGGGTGGGGCCAAGCAGAAGCATCACAGCCAGTCACTGTACTAAGGAGGGTGGGGGGATGGGCCAAGCAGAAGCATCACAGCCAGTCACTGTACTAAGGAGGGTGGGGGGATGGGCCAAGCAGAAGCATCACAGCCAGTCACTGTACTAAGGAGGGTGGGGGGATGGGCCAGGCAGGAGCATCACAGCCAGTCACTGTACTAAGGAGGGTGGGGGGATGGGCCAAGCAGAAGCATCACAGCCAGTCACTGTACTAAGGAGGGTGGGGGTAGGGGCCAGGCAGGAGCATCACAGCCAGTCACTGTACTAAGGTGGGGGGAGGGGCCAGGCAGGAGCATCTCAGCCAGTCACTGTACTAAGAAGGGTGGGGGGGATGGGTCAGGCAGGAGCATCACAGCCAGTCACTGTATTAAGAAGGGTTGGGGTAGGGGCCAGGCAGGAGCATCTCAGCCAGTCACTGTTCTAAGGAGAGTGGGGGGGAGGGTCCAGGCAGGAGCATCAGAGCAGAGCCTGACTGAGGTTGTGTCCCAAATGGCAGTCTATTCCCTTTATAGTGCACTACTTTTGACCAAAAGTAGTGTACTACTTAGGGAATAGGCTGCCATTTGAGACACATATGGACTCTCTCTGTGATTAATGGACTGTACCATTTATCTGAGAGGGGATCTAATGGACTGTGTGATTTATCAGATAGGATAGGCGGGGGGAATCTATTTCTGCTGCCAAGGGAGCTATGTCCTCAGGCATGACGTCAAATCAGCAGGAATGGAATAGTGCAATCAATGCTACATTTTTCCTGGGAATTTAAAATATTTTTTTTGTCCTGATTGAGCAACAGAACCGTTGTTGTATACATTTTCATCACTTTTAATGTAAATAGTCTGTTGACTTTATTGTGTTTCTAATCCTCCATGATTTATTATATATTCATTGTTATATGTATTTGGCTGAGGAAAATTTATAGGCTATGTATTTAAAATCGATCAATAAATTCATCAATCATTTACCCCCCAATTCAGCTGAAGCTAACCGTGTATGTGCTTCCCCCCCACCAGGCTTTTGAGGATGTGTACATCCAGCAGAGGAAGACCATCAGGACCATCTTGGAATACGCCGACAGTGTGTTCACATACATCTTTATCCTAGAGATGTTGCTCAAGTGGGTCGCCTACGGATTCCACAAGTACTTCACCAACGCCTGGTGCTGGCTCGACTTCTTTATTGTCGATGTAAGTAACATTTTCTGGTTCTTTACGGTAGATTTGGTAGCCATTTTGTATAGGCAGGATAGGAGGCTAGGATCATAGAAATAGAATTGACTTGAATAGGGAGGCCCATTCTAGGAATTCTATTTCTATGGCAACCACACTCTGTTGAAGCAACATACTATACTGTGTACATTCTAAAACACTGCCTGTCATGTAGAGTTACAGTGAAAAACACACATTTTTATGTAAAAATAGATATATTCCATATATTATATATAGGGCCTAAGGCGTGCTTTCAGTCACACAGTACACTGTTAAAGTAGCTGTCCAGTGTTTCCAGATTTCTATGAAATATGATCTATAATTAATTACAATATGAGTGAAATAGTTTTCCTTCCAATTTTTTTTAATTAAGTATGTTAAAAAGCAGCTTTTCTGTGTTTGAATGGTGTGGGCGTACACCAACAACAGAATGGTGTGGGCGTATACCTGTCAATAAATAAATGTTTTTTATGACAAGTTAACAGGTGATTGGCCAGTTCAGCCAATGAGACGTCTCAGACAAAAACATTACTGTATGTCATACTCTATGAGGAAATAGAAAACATTTTTCAAACGGTCTGTTTGTCATACAAGTTTGAGTTTTTTTCCTCTAATTTATGCTTTGGCAACAAATATGAGTATAGGACGAGTCAACATCTCGATTTGAGCATGAATTAACAGATGATGTGTTTTTAAAAGTGAGATTATCACTGGACAATTACTTTAAGTTATCCCTTATATAGGTATTCGGTACAGTGATTCCTAACATAGGCTTCTGTCTAACAGGGTGTGGTGTGGTATGGTAGGGTTGGGAGGATAGATAGAGCAGTAAACGAACAGCAACTTCATGTTACGCAATGGGTGAGAAGACATGATGATATTCACATTAACAGAAAGTGTAGGATACATCAATCTTACAATATCCAATATCCATATCCCAAGAGAACATGGTAATGTTTACTATACCATGAGTTAGTCCATCAATTTTAAGTGAATCTATGTCTCTCACCACTTGCATCTCCATGAAGCAATTTCTCTCTCTCTCTCTCTGTTTACTTGGTTTCTTGTCAATCTGCAATGCTTGAATATGAACGGCAATTCTCTGTTTGTGAGTTTGGCTATTATGTGCCTTCGTGTGCGATGAAGCAAGGAATTGTGCGCTCTCTGTTTCCCATCATGTGCAAATGGAAACCAATTCTATTGTTTCAGGACATAACAGCGGTAAGAAAAATGATTCAAATTTGATGACAATGATATTGGAATGTGAATGCTGGTAGCTAAGCAGCAGCACACATTGGAATCAATCAGCCAATCAATAACCAGGATTATTGATCAACATATTCAAGCAATGCTCAGCAACAACAGGGTGTGCGTCTTCTACTGTCTTCTACCGTGTCTCTACTGTGTCCTCTGCTGTGTCTCTGACCTGTCTACAGTGTAATCTACTGGATGTCTTAATGTACTGGATGTCTTTTCTATCTCTTTGTTATTGCTCATTCTCTGCCCCTTCTGTGACACCACTCTTGACAGTCTTTGGAACAGTGGAATTTCTTTAATTCCGTTATTTAATTCTAAGTTGATTAATTCATTCTAAATTAATCCAGGACCATTGAATTGATTAGTTATGGGAATGATAATTCACGATTGGTTGCTTTAACAGTAATATATATATATATATATATATATTACTGTTAAAGCAACCAACAATATATATATATATATATATATAAAAACAGGCAGAGAAATTCCTTCCGACTTGAAAGTTGACACCTCAGCAAGGGGCATTGAGTAATGTCATGTTGCATAGATATGATCCCCTGACTGAACTGTATCTGTGGTGTGGAAATCCTGCTTCGATGGTCAGATTTGGCCAATGACCTTGGTTATTACCTTGTCATTGGAAAGATGAAGAAGCTCTCTTCTGTGTGTTTTTGAATTCTTACCTCTGTCCTTGAACTAACCACCTCTCAACAGTCGCCGACACACTGTTTGTATGGTCCAGCCCAAGCCATCTTTGTCTGACAGGAGTTCTATCTAACCCCTAATGGTTAGAGGTTAGATATGATCAGTGGAGGCTGGTGAGGGGAGGACGGCTCATAGTAATAGCTGGAATGGAATGGTATCAAACACATTGATGGAATACGTGTTTGATACCATTCCATTCCGTTCCAGCCATTACCGTGAGCCCGTCCTCCAGTTTAAAGTGCCACCAGCCGCCACTGGAGATGATACAGTATGAGAATGTGACTGTTGACCCCATAGAGATCCTGTGATTCTCTATGTATTTCTGTGGTTGACCCTTCTATTCTTAAACACCGAACAAACACTGCTGAGACGCACCAAAAAGACAACCGGCGAAAAGCAGCGGGTGGCCGTGCACTGTTAGCAAACACCTGCTGGGTGTCAACGAACGGTGGTGATACAATATGTAGACTCGAAATGAACAGAAAATGACGGCCGCCCGCTGTTTTTAGCTGTTGGTAGTCATGGTGTGTTTTGGCCTTTACGGTCACAGTATGTTTGACTTTACAATAGGCTGTATTGATTGGCATCAGCCATTGTCAGAGTTGAAGGCATGTTATACCGATCTCATTTTAGTACAGTTACTTCCTTTTCATGCCTTTAAAATGACATTGTTACACAGTAATTCCCTAAGGAATAATCAACTTGAATTAATTACAGTCTTTCTGCTAACTATTTTCAGTCATTGTTAATGTCAAACATGTTCCAGATATGGTGCTGTTTTATGTACAGTAGTAACTGCAGTAGAATATAGTTAACACTAACCTAAAACATACCGTAGCTTACAAAACAATCATGTAAAACACAAGACACCTTACCTTCAGTGTTGATTCTGGTACAACAAATTCTACCTAAATCTAATTGAAGTCTTATATGTACCCCACAGAGTTAGTGTCCCCTCTATGGACTGACTGACTCCAATGTAACCCACGACCCAGAGCCATTGATATACACTACAATATAGTTAGGTGGTGAGTTTGGTGCCACTACGGGGTTCTATCAGAACACTTCACCAAACTCTGTATATTGATGGCTCTACCATGCCCCTCCCCACCCCCATCTTTACCCACAACCCTCGGCTTCAGCCCGAGCCAACAGGGTTGTGATGCACAGAGCTGCAGTGTGTTCATTGTTGCGGTGTGAACCAACACTTGGGAGGATGGCCGTACTGTACTACGACCGTACAGTGGCCTACATTTCCCAAGATGCACTTGGGATGGTCGTATGGTACGGGGGCCGACAATCCCCTCCCAAGCTGTCAATGTTTGACAACAAAGTGTGACATACCCCCACCCCCTCTCCCCCCTCCCTCCCTCGACCCAACCCCCACCCCCCTCCCGTCCTCCTTAAAGTCTTACGCTTCCTCTTACCCCAGGAATGTTGTGAGTGACCTTGTGCTGAGGTGATGATGTAATGATGGTGGCAGCCAGTTGGTAAGTTTGGTCCTCCAGACTGGCAAACAAGCAGTCAGTCCCTCTTATAATGCTGCTGTGCCTCACCGAGTCTAGGTCGTCCTGGGTAGTCCGTCTGTTTGTGGCCTGTCTGTGACTCTACTGTCTGTCATTGTCACTGTGATGTCTGTGGTTTGGTTTGGAATTAACCACGTTGTCACTCTGTGGGCACCATCAGAAGGGGGACACCATCATTGCTTAAGTTTATACGAGCATGAATTACTCTCTGTGTGTGTGTGTTTATCTGTTCCACATACCTTTTGTGTTTTGATATATTTCTGTTGAGTTATATTTTCATTGGCCTCTGGTTCTTGATTTGTATTTTAGAAATGTGAATAGCAAATGTGATACAGTAGAATTACTATGAGAAGACTTACGGAACCCTTGCTTTGTTTAGCCATACATTACTTACAATATACCTCTAGTCTATTTGGTCCAAAGTTGAAGAATAGATTTTTATCAAATCAGTTGCTTTACATTGTTGAGAAAACAGTCAGTTACAGTACACCGCTATCTTAATGACACTTTCCTAATAATACAGTACAGTATTTCTTTGTGTACCCACATTTTTATGCAGGACTCAGCATTCAATTACATAGCCACAGTGCTGTAAGGTAGAATCTAGATCAAAACAAATCCTTCTAGTAAAGCTAGTATCCAGTCGAGTTTGGGGATGGAGTCGTTATGTAATAGTGGAATGAGGCTGGATCCATCCATCCATCCTTTTATTTTATAAGACATTTAGCCATTTTCATCATTGTTGTTTTTGTTCTGTTTGATTTTAGTTTCCGTTGTCTTTCTGTTTTTCTTTCTGTTTCTGTTCCACTGTTCCTCATTGGATCACAGCCCAGAGATGTGATTGGCCTTGCCTTGCAGAGCTCGACGCTGATTCGCTGAGGGCTGCCACACCCACACAGCAGGCCCCTTGATCTCTAAGGGGGAGGGGCACTCCAAGGGGTCAGGCTGAGGCTGAAGGTGACAAATACCCCAAATACTGTGACGGTAGAATAAAGGCAAAATCTTTATTTTATTTTTGCATCTGTTTTAAAGAAGCACAATGGAAATAAGTCAGTGACTTTATTGTGTTATCCTTGATGTGTGTGTTTAAATATTTAAATTTAAATTATTTATATTTAAATGTATCATTGCCCAGATCATACAGCTTTCTGGGTTATTATACAGCTATACTGATTATTAACAAATGGGATGTCCTCAACTAAAATAATTGAGCTAGCTAGAATCTGATGGAATCGTGTGTAATATACAGGTCATACGGAGTCCTGGAGACTCAGGAGCCCTTGAACCACATAACCCAGAGATGACTCATCATGAGTCATGAGTCCAGTGGTGAGTTCCATGCCGATAGCTTCATCGCTGTCAACTGGAATGACCAGTGTGCCATTGTACGTAGTATATCAGTTTTCATAGACTGTAGTACCGCCAATGGCCTTAAAATCTAAATAAAGATTTTGCCTTTGTTAGAATCCCCCCTCTATCTGTGACTGGTCTGGTCAGCTTTGGATGTTGTGTTCTTTGCAGTGAGTTTGACCAGTATGGTCTGGTTGGCTGGTTGGAGGTGCCTTCACATGTTTTTACTGTCTACCACTGTTTTCCCTTTGTTAAGGAACTGGTGCCCTCTCTCTTCCCAGTCTCACCACCTGAACAATGGCAGTGTGAGAGATCGGGCCAAACTTTTTGTGTTTGCCGTTCTAAGAACTATTAGATGGACATCTGTAACGTTGAGTCAATGAGATACTGTAGTAGCATTTAGTCACGTCAGGTCAATTCTATTTCAATTCAGGAAGTGAACGGAAATTACTAACGATGAAAGTTGACATTGGAATTTCAGTTTACTTCCTAAATTGACTGAAAAACATTGCTCTCCTCTCTTCACTATATGCCTACTGGTTCTGCTTTCCAGACTCATGGCGCTCCGACCCCAATTGTGTCTGAGATACAACAGGAAGTGGCTACTGTACAGGCCTACTGGTCACAGCAGCTCCCCTTCATCTTCTAATGACAGGCATTGCCTCCTTGAGGTTACCTCATCATTTCTTAACACCCCTCCCTCGCTTCTATACAGTGCATACAGTATGTGCTGCTGCCTATTGATCACCAGACTCTGCTGTTAATGATGACTCTGCAAAAGCTCCCTTTCCACTGAGTGTCTAACCTGATGCTTGAACTTAGTACCAAGGTTCCTAGTCCATTTCCATAGGTTAAAACAGAGCTTATTTAAGAATGCTGAGAGTCTGAGGCACAGCTCTGGGCTAAGCACTTACTGAGTGGTCCAATGCATTATTATCTAGCTATATTACAAAGCCTCTGAGATGGAAGCAATTAATTTGTTGACTGTCGTTACGTTGCCTTTCTATGAATGATAAATGTGAAGAATGATGACTAATCAATATTTAAAGTGTCAAGTTTACGTGAATTCTTTGTGTTGATTACAGACAAGTCACTGCTGTAAACTTTTCTTTTTGGCTAGTGTTATCCCCCAAAATCATGTTTGCAAGTACAAATAAAACCTGATCAACGCTCATGAATCTTAAAAAAGAAATGTATCCAAATAAAAGAACTCGGGCCCCATGACTGAGTGGCAGCTGCGGTACTGTGTGTGAGAGTGGGGGAGCAAGGTGGAGCTATTACCAGTATTACTTACCCCTGACAAATCCTCTCAGTACTTCACAAGTGCATAGCTTAGGGGTTGATTTGGTGTTGGGCCATTGTGTGTGAGAGTGGGGGAGATGCACCCGTTTCTTTGAGGTTGTGTGTTGTTACCTGTTCCTGTGTGTAACTCTACTGTACTCAGTGTCTCTCCAGTGGTCCTTTAAGTGCCATCCAGTGCCAAATAACTAATGTGTCCAATCTCCCCTTAACCCTCTATCCCAGCCCTTTACTACTGTCAGTGTGTGGTTAACTGTATGAATTGTATGTGCCTCCTATTTGATTCTAATGCTGTGTGAATATAATAAGGAGATTTTTGGCAAATCAAAATGACGTACATGTACATATTTACCTGTATTCTTTCTCTTAGGTTCCGTTAAGTTTGTCTGTCTTAAATTATATGGGATATTATGCCTCAGCCGAGAGCGACAGACATGGAGAGACAATGTTAGAGGGGCCAGGGTAAGGTTCTACAAGTCTGTTGGGTTTTTATATTAACTTCTACAGGTTGTAACCTCTCTCCTTTCCTCCCTCCCCTCCTCCTCCTCCTCCCCGGTCCCCTTCGTTCGCCTGTCTGTATCTGTACTGAATCAGTCGTGTGCTGTGGCAAAACATTTTGGCCTATTTTTCCCTTCCTTTGAGTCTTATGTATTTCTCTTTCTCCTCTTTTTCTCTCTCTCTCTCTCTCTCTCAACCACAAGTTTCTTTGCAGGTACAAAGGAGTTTGTCAAGTCTCGTCCAACTGCCCTTAAATAACAGAAACAAACCCCTCCTCCTGCGGCCTACCTACTACTGCTACTAAAACACTACGCACATAAAACCTATACTAAACATTGACCTTCTCTCTCAATGTATATACATATATAAATGCAATATTATACATGTATATACATACATATAGATTTATGTGTGTATGTCAAGCAACTCTCTCCACCCATGCCAGCCCTATTGCTCCAAGGGCTCTCGTCTGAGTCTCTCTTCTACTTTTAGAGAATATTCTCACTACTTCTAACAGTTTGGAACTCTTTTGCTTCTCTGTTTGTGTGTAGGTGTCTATAATCAGTCTGGTAGCTAATGCACTGGGCTACTCGGATCTAGGTCCTATTAAATCACTAAGGACACTAAGGGCCTTGAGACCCCTCAGAGCCTTGTCACGTTTTGAAGGGATGAGGGTAAGATCCTAAAGCTAAGCAGCTGATCCTTACGCATGCCCATTCAACAGTTTATTAAAGCATGCTAGAAACTGAAATATTTTCAAAAAGTAACCAAACTCGATTTTTTTTAATGACAAAAAAATGATACATTTATTTATTGGGGGATTTTTTTTATAGAAACTTGAAGAAAATAGTCAAGACAAGAAGTCACCTTTTCATCCACACAAATCCTGTACCATACTTTACACATACAATTTATATATAGATATATATACGCACACGTCATGATGCAGCTGGAAGTGTAAAGTAATGTTAAATATTAATGCTACAAAGTTATACAGTATTACCAGCAGAAACTATTTCCCTGGTTTCAATTGAATAAAAAAATATAAATGCTAATTCATATTTTCAGTATTACTGCTATGTACAGAAAGAAAAGAACAAAAAAGAGTGAACTAGAGGGATATGTCACAAAGCTGCCTCATCACATAAAAACTAGAAAAATTAACTATTATTTATTTATTTTTAGTTTTTTATGATTGGCTCGAGGGATAAGATCAAATTAATACTAGTCAACACTACATGTCAACAAAGCCAAACTACATACCATTTCATAGAACATTTGAATCAACAATTGGCTGTTCATTTGGCCTGATTCTCAATCTCTGCTTTAAATCGAGAAGCCCCCCTCCCCCCTACCACCACCTGTCCCCAGTTCCCCTAACCCACCCCAACTCTCACCCCAACCACTATACTCACCCTATCATTTAACACATCTATCTGGCACAGAGAACAACCAGTAGGAACCAGGTACCTGGTGGTAAAGACAGGTTACAACTGGTTGTTGTCACCCGTAGTCCCTCTTTCTCTCTATCACATGTAGTCCCTTTCTATCTCCCTATCCTTGGATTGGTTGCGTTGTCGTCTAGTTTGAGCTTACCACCCTCTCCACCCTCACCCTCTCCTGAAGCCTCGTATGTAAGTGCAGCACTGTGCAGCACCCCCTTACCTCTACCCCTGCCTCTCCTCCTAACCTTCCACTGCTCACTCCATCTTTGCCAAGTAGATCTGCTGGGCCTGCAGCAGGTCTCAGTCTGTCTGCTCCTCTCTGTTTCCTGCTTGTCCAGGATCTATCTGCATCATCAGGGACTGAGAAAGAACCACACATACACTCCACACTCACATTGTTGTGGGTTTGAGAAGAGAATATTTTCTAAGCTTCTGCCTGTGTCATTGTGATTATCACTTTGTGTGATGTGAAATGGCTGAGATGTTAAATGGCTGAATCGCAGAGGTGAGTTAAGTCATGTCAGTTAGTCCAATGTAGACCAGGGGCTTGAAACTCACGGCCCATTGGCCAGATGTGGCCCGAGAGACGATTTAATGTAAATGCAGACCAGATTCAGTATGTTAGCTTTTTCGTCTTCTTCTTGACCCTAAGGCAGAAGCTTAGGAAATATGCTGATAGGCTGCCATCTCACCTAAGGCATTACTATCCCCATGTCATAACACAATATGCTACATAGCAACTATACTGCAGGTCTTATAGAGCTTCCTACTTCCTGCTTCCTGTTGCCTTCCACTCCCACAGGAAGTAAAACTGGGAGGCAACATTGTTTAGCACACTGGAGCTTTCTCTTATATCTCATATTTTCTTATATAATAGGTGTGGGTTGGGTGGCAGGCAGGGCTAATATTATATTAAACTATAAGGACAACACTCGTCTTTCTTAACCCCTAGACAGTCGCAGAGCATTTCCCCCATTCCTCTTCATAATGTCCCAAAAATGACAGACCAGGTTTAGTGGCTTAGACGTGTGCTATGCACTACTGTTACTACGGTACAGGAGAAGTTAGCTAGCTAATCATCAATTTGACTGACATTTCTGTTCATACTGAAGTGCCCATTCATATTAAATATCCAGTGGCTAAATATGAGGATGACATCGCAAAACTTTTAGGCCCTGGATAGGCTTTATGGATGTAGGCTACTATACTTATGGCTACTATACTATTCTTATGGCTACTATACTTACTTTGTTTGGTTTACTCAGGTATGAGACTAGCATTGGATTAGAAGGGTTTTATTTCTATGGCGGCTAGACTGGTCAAATTCCAATGTCATTTTTGGGCGAAAAATGATGGTACATTTTTTAAGGAATGTTGTAGTCAAACATTGCATTGCCCCTATGAATGATCTCATTCATTGGGTGTGTGTGGTAGGAGGTGAGGGTGGCCCAGTAGGCTAATACCTGTAGCAGTGAAATAAAATAAAACACTTTACTTACTCACCTATTCAAGACAATGTCTATGTTCATCAATTGAGTTGCTATTTTGTTTTGAAAACTTGATATTAAAATTGACAAGTCAAAGTAGTAAATAAATGGATAGGGAAGTACGAGAATGGAGAGATGACACCGACAACCATAATAATGACAAGAGATTCTGGAGAGTTAGAATGTTGAGAACTCTTGTTGACTTGAGCTTCCTGGCTGTGGTCATGGAAGGTTGTGTGATGGTGGAGGCCAATGCAAGTCAACAGCTCTGAGAGAGGGCAGCATAACACAGCTTTACATTTGAATATATTGCACTGCTTAACATGCAATGATGCAATGGGCTGTTCCTACCTACCTGACTGCCTATGTTCACTTGTTAAATGCTATATCTTTAAGTATGCTGCTTTGTAGCCTCATTTTTTACTTTTGGAGCAATGCAATGTACTGTACAAGCATGACACAGTCGCCAAGTCACCCTTACAACTGTCTCACTATATATTATCTAATGAGCTTGCTCTCTAGTCTTTGGTTGCATTTTCAATGTTTAGTTCTAAAACATGTTTTATATTATTCACTTTAAATGTAAAACAAACAAAACAATACCTTCCAGCTGCATCATGTAAAAAATGTGCAGCGGACACGTTAGCAGGAAACATCATGAGTTACAGACCAATCACACAGAGACCTTAGAACCATGGAACCTTAGAATTGACTTCTGAGAACCTTAAAGCAGATGTCTGAGTTCTTAGAGCAGAGGGACTGAATTCTAACTCTACACCATCTATTCCGGACTGGTCTTGGTTTGTGTTAGATGGTACACAAGTGTCAAATCCACTTGTCAGGTAGATATGTAACATAAAGACGAGCAACATTTTGGGCGGTTATCTCTTTATCTCTCTATCCAAAACATTTCTCTATCTGTTTATTTATCGATTTGAACGGTTCTTGAGATTGCACAACAATGCCATCCATGTAACAACACGCATGTACTCTAATTGCCGATGCACATTATGCACTTTTGAAAGCCATTTTCCCTCTGCTTTGAGAATATATTTATAATATATGATATATACAGGTATATGTTATATATGATATAAGGCATGGCCAATTTGATTATATAAGGCATGGCTAATATTACCTTGAATCTTTGAAAACAAGTTAAATTATACTACCTCAGTAGGAGCAAGTAGTTCCTTCTCTCAGCACGTGCAGTGATATGTGTTCTCTTATGGGAAAGCAGTGATATGTGTTCTCTTATGGGAAAGCAGTGATATGTGTTCTCTTATGGGAAAGCAGTGATATGTATTCTCTTATGGGAAAGCAGTGATATGTGTTCTCTTATGGGAAAGCAGTGATATGTGTTCTCTTATGGGAAAGCAGTGATATGTGTTCTCTTATGGGAAAGCAGTGATATGTGTTCTCTTATGGGAAAGCAGTGATATGTGTTCTCTTATGGGAAAGCAGTGATATGTGTTCTCTTATGGGAAAGGTGGGAGGTGTGATGTTAGCGAGATGATGCAGCATACTGCTAACTCTTTACGCATCGTGATCGTTCCTCTCAAAAGGTAGCTTTTCCTTCACAGCTATTTCATTTTTTCACAATAGATTCTTACATGTATTATTAGAGGTCCAAGAACAAGCCTTCGGCTAATTCAGCTATTTCAGTAAGCTATTTTTATAATATTTTTATAATACTCACACAGACAGAAGTTGGCACCCAACTACCTGAAGCGTCCATTCTGGCCATATGGTGTTTATCCAACCCCCGTGCCATAGCAGCCAGTTAGCAGCCAGTAGCTCCATATGCCATAATCATTCAAGAGGAACAGTCAAAAGCCTGTAGTTAACACTTCCAATAACATGTAGAAAGAGAGTACCTATGATGTCATAATTTACATGTTAACCTCTAAGAGAAGAGTTAACCTATATTTTTGGTTAAAATAAAGACATCCACTTATGCTAAGCACTAAAAGCATTCGTAAGTAATATTCCTCCAAGAACCAATGGGTAAATCAATAAATATCCATCATTGACATGACCGTTGAACAGCTCCCAAAATCCCTGACTGTAGCTTTAAATAATCATTGCAATGTCCTGCACGTTGCTGAGAGAATTCTGCTCCTGAAGCTCTCGTTCTGTTCTCTGTCTGCCTGACTGTATGCAAGGAGGGAATATGGCTCCACAAAACAAGTCTGTCTGCTAAAAACAGATGACATGCATGCTTAGCTCAGCTGTGTGCCTGAGAGCTGCTGGTCTGGTCGGCCTGCCTAACACTGTTAGTGAGCTAGTGGTAAACCCCACTATGCACTACCCTCTTAGAAAAAAGGGTTCCCGAAGGGTTCTACTTGGAACCAAAAGGGTTCTACCTCGAACCAACAAGGGTTCTTCAAAGGGTTCTCCTTTGGGGACAGCCGAATGACCCTTTTAGGTTCTGGATAGTATAGAACGCTGAGCTTAGTCCACGTCAGTGTATGGAAGGCCGGTCTGTCCGGATGCTGGGTTGTGTGGAGATAGAAGCTATAAAGGAGGAAATGGGGGGGCGGGGGGGAGTGGGACGTAGTCTATGTGTTGTCCCTCAAATTGCACCCTATTCCCTATATAGTGAACTACTTTTAACCAGAAAGTGGACTACTTTTGTAATATAGTAATGCGCTATACAGTATAGGGAATATGGTGCTATTTAGGATGCACCCTATGGATCAGAATGCTTTCCATTGCATTGTGTTGAAATGATAGTGTTAGTCTGGGTGGAGGGTGTTTAGAGCCTGTTTTATGAAAAGGGACAGAGGGAGGGAGGGTGGTGAATGTTTGGGAAGAGATGAGGCCGCATACTGGTGTGGCAAAACACTTGTAGTTCAATTTGTTTGACAGTTATATGCTCACTCTAAAGGAAAGTGCGGCATTTGTGCGCAGACCCCTTAGGCAATCCTAGCTGTGTGCTCGGTCAGATCAAAGACTATTCGTTCTAATTAGAACAGAGCTGATACTGCTCTTTCACCGTTATACTATATATGATTTTACTAAACTATACTATATTATACTGTAATATACTATATGATACTGTACTACACTATACTAGGACAATACTGTAGTATACTGTGCTGTATTACATTATACTATACTGTACAATACTACAATATACACAAACATACTCTAAATTGTACTCTAACTATATTCTTAACCATACTGTAGACAATACTATACTTTATACAAATATCATAATAACGTTGAAACACAATTTGTTATATGACTCCAATAATAAAACATGTCAAATTTAATTTCGCTACCACTTTCTGCTATAAGATGCCATAACAGTATGCTGCTGCTCTGATGGGGGTTGATAGGTATCATGGAGTATGTTTTGTCTCTCACACTGTTCTATCCTCCTGTCTCCTCCGTCGGGTCGGGTCTAGGTGGTAGTCAACGCCCTGGTGGGAGCCATCCCCTCCATTATGAATGTGTTGCTGGTTTGCCTCATCTTTTGGCTGATTTTCAGTATCATGGGAGTCAACTTGTTCGCGGGCAAGTACTACTACTGTTTCAACCAGACCTCAGAGGATAACTTTCTTGCCACCGAGGTCAACAACAAGACACAGTGCCTGGCCCTTATCAATCAGAACTTCACTGAGGTCAGGTGGAAGAATGTCAAGATCAACTTTGACAATGTTGGCGCTGGATACCTGGCTCTGCTTCAAGTGGTGAGAATGTCACTTCATCCCCTCTCTCTCTCACCCCCCCCACACACACGTCAGTTCACTGTTTTTAACCTATTTTGTCATGTTGTGTCTACTCTTCTCTCTTCCTTCCATCCTCTTGCACAGTGCTCTGAGGCTCTTCTCTCTCCCTCTATTCCTCTCCTTTATGCGTTTGTCCATTTGTTGGTTCTTTATACAGTTTTCCACATGTCCTCATTTCTTTCCATGTACAAGCTCTCCTCCAGGACACACATCAAATTTGGGTTTGAGTTCGACATTTTTTATTTTTCTTCATATGACAACGAGACGCAACTTTTTTTGTGCTTTGAATATTCTAAGTTAATTGGATCTCTTTGCCTCCAAAGGCGACATTCAAAGGCTGGATGGACATCATGTACGCAGCCATAGACTCCAGAAGGGTGGAGGACCAGCCCATCTATGAAGACAACCTCTACATGTACATCTACTTCGTCATCTTCATCATCTTCGGATCCTTCTTCACCCTCAACCTCTTCATCGGTGTCATCATTGACAACTTCAACCAACAGAAGAAAAAGATAAGACCTATTTTCTCTCTTCCTCCTCCTCATCCTCCTCTTTTTGCTAAATCCTATAGCATATTATATACATAATATAAAATTATAATGGCTCAAACATGCTTATAACATGTTATAAAGCATTATACCTGGTCATATGAAAGTATCACAGTTTAATGTAGTTATTTACACTGTTTGCATACGGCTCTGAATGTGTAAAGCAGCTAATGGTATTGTTATCAACGTTTGGCTAATGGCCTAGTGTTGTATTATTGGTTAGGGTTAGGTGTGGGTTGTAACCAAATGTTTGTGTGTCCCTATACTTTGGAGGTCAGGACATCTTCATGACAGAGGAACAGAAGAAGTACTACAACGCCATGAAGAAACTGGGTTCAAAGAAGCCCCAGAAACCCATTCCCAGACCACAGGTTGGCTGTTGCTCTCTGCTTTTATTAGCTTGGCTTTTTTTATGGAGTGATATTGGTGCCAACAGTTTGTTGGCAGTAATATCACTCCATATTTGTTTAGCCAGCTCAACACACAGTATGGGACAAGGCTCGGTCTTTATGGTGTAAAACACTGCCACAAAAGAATGAAATCAGTATTGTCAGTATTTCATTGTTGACGGAACACTGAATAGTGATATGGAAAGATGACAGAGACTGTCGCCTTGTTGCTAGCGCCTACTCAACTTTGCAGTTTTCTGTTGTTTTTAGTGGGGTTTTTTTTGTTGCATTATTTGAACTATTCTCATGTATTTATTTTATATGACTTATACATAACTGCATTGTTGAGGAAGAGCTTGCAAGGAAGCATTTCACTGTACTGTTTACACCTGCTGTATCCTGTGCATGTGACAAATAAACTCTGATTTGATGTTAACACTGAAATATTGATTTCAATCGATAACATATTGATTTCCCTGCGATTAACAAAATGTGTGTGTGTGTCGTTGTTGTCGTTGTTGTTGTTGTTGTTGTTGTCTGTGTGTGTGTGTGTGTGTGTGTGTGTGTGTGTGTTCTCTGCATGCGTACGTTTCTGTTTGTGTGTGTGTGTGTGTGTGTGTGTGTGTGTGTGTGTGTGTGTGTGTGTGTGTGTGTGTCTTGCTGTTGTCTCCTTGTCTCTACAGAACTATATCCAAGGGTTGGTGTTTGACTTTGTGACCCAGCAAGTCTTCGACATCTCCATAATGATGTTGATCTGCCTCAACATGGTCACCATGATGGTGGAGACAGACGACCAGTCGGATGAGACGGAGAACATCCTCTATTGGGTCAACTTCATTTTCATTGTGGCTTTCACCATCGAGTTCGTCCTGAAACTCTTCGCCCTGCGCCACTACTACTTCACCAATGGCTGGAACGTGTTCGACACGGTCGTGGTCATCCTGTCCATCGCGGGTAAGTGGAGTCAGGCTGTGTAAGAAGTGTGAGGCTGTGTAAGAAGTGTGAGGCTGTGTAAGAAGTGTGAGGCTGTGTCTAGAATGGCACCCGCTTCCTTATGTAGTGCACTACTTATTGACCAGGACGCAGCGAAAAAGTACATTCTGTGAGCACTACATCAAAACGCACTGATTTGTATCCGCAACAAGTCCGTTTTGTGGAAACAATCCGCTGGTGGGAAAATGGCAGATTTTCTTTATGCGGATTGTAGAATATTCGCATGAAATTCTGGAGCCAATTGGATGGAAACGTAACTATAATTCCAAAAATCGTAGAAGGGAAGAGACATTTTGAAGGTAGACACTGGGAGTCATTTCTGCTGACTGTGTGCTCTGTCTTGTCTACCTTCTCCCTCCACAGGCATGTTCCTGGCTGACATCATTGAGAAGTACTTCGTTTCGCCAACCCTTTTCAGGGTTATCCGATTGGCTCGAATCGGCCGCATCCTGCGTCTGATCAAAGGAGCCAAGGGCATACGGACTTTACTCTTCGCCTTGATGATGTCACTTCCAGCCCTGTTCAACATCGGCCTCCTGCTCTTCCTGGTCATGTTCATTTTCAGCATCTTCGGAATGTCCAACTTCGGCTACGTCAAACACGGGGCCGGGATAGACGACATGTATAACTTTGAGACCTTCGGGAACAGCATGATCTGCTTATTCATGATCACCACGTCTGCAGGCTGGGATGGTCTCTTGCTCCCCATCCTCAACTACCCTCCTGACTGTGACCCAACCATGGAGAACCCAGGTGCACCGTCTACAGGCAACTGCGGCAACCCCTCAGTTGGCATATTTTTCTTTGTCATGTATATCATTATTTCCTTCCTTGTCGTAGTCAATATGTACATCGCCATCATCTTAGAGAATTTCAGTGTAGCGACAGAAGAGAGCGCCGACCCGCTCAGTGAAGACGACTTCGAGACCTTCTATGAAATCTGGGAGAAATTCGACCCCTCTGCTTCCCAGTTCATCACCTTCCAAAAACTGGGTGACTTTGCCGACACCCTGGAGCACCCTTTCCGCGTTCCCAAACCCAACACCATCGAGCTGATCGCCATGGACATGCCCATGGTCAGCGGCGACCGCATCCACTGCCTGGACATCCTGTTTGCCTTCACCAAGCGTGTGCTGGGCGACAGTGGGGAGCTGGACATGCTACGCACGCAGATGGAGGAGCGCTTTGTGGCGGCTAACCCCTCCAAGGTCTCATACGAGCCCATCACTTCTACACTGCGCCGGCGCCAGGAGGACGTATCCGCACGGTGCATCCAGAAAGCCTACCGCGCTCACTTGCTTAAACGGGGCTTCATCTGCAAGCGCAGGCCCAAGACCAAGCTGGAGAATGGTGGGACCAACAACGAGGAGAAGAAAGAGAGTACACCCTCCACCGCCTCTCTTCCCTCCTACGACAGCGTGACCAAACCTGACAAGGAGAAACAGGAGGAGAACGAGGGAGAGAGGAAAGAGAAGGACAGAAACCAAAAAGATGAGCGGGAATCGAAGTGTTAGTTAGGGTTCAGTGACTGTCATTAGCAAATTAAGACACACAACGAGAACAGACTCTGAGCCCAACAAACAGACAACTGTATAAAAAGATCAATTGCAAGTTAAAAAAAATGTACGAAAACTATATAAAAAAACATGTTTACGGACTTAAATTCAATACAAAATGAAGGATCGAGATTCGTCGTTGGATACTTAGGGTCGGTTGAAGAAAACCACCGATGGCGATGTACATGTTGCCCACGATAAGGATTTAGTTAGGACACCATCATTATCACAAAAGGATTTTACTGCCTAATGATGAATTTCTTCTTTATATCTTGGAAATAATGTGAGGAAGAACCATGATAATATAATTAATTATCAATAATAACTCAATAATAATAAAAGTGTGCCCACCATTGACATACTACATATTACATATATGTTGGGTATCGTCGGGAAAAAAGGGACAGAAACCCCTGCAAACAAAATGGAGGGAGATTTATTGGAGCAAATAGTCTCTTACTGCCACCACCCTGTGTGGACGAGCCCCTGCAGCGAAAGGTCCACCACTATGGGAGCACCCCAGGAGTGGAACGGAACGGAACACTACAGAACCCTCTAGAACTGTTCTACCACGCAGTCTGACTGGGCCTCTGTAACATCCAGTTCCTGTACCGTCCTTCTTATCAAGGAAACACATACAATAATCAACATCTAAGCAAGTTTTAAATACGAAGAATGAAAGATTAGAGAAAGAAAGGAAAAAACCCAGAACAGTAGACAAAGGGTTTTTACTTTTCGTTTGTTTGTGCTGAATATACTTGCGTCTTTACATTATTTGAGCAGCAAAAAAAAGAACAAATAACGTTTAGCCCATGTCACACTTGCCTCTTTTCATCTTCTCTCTCTTTGTTATACCGACATAATGGAAAATACATTTTCTACATGAGCTTTCACACTGTCACACTGGGTAGGGGGCATTAGTCAGCGTTTAGACTTGGGCTGAAGAAGGGCGGGGACTCGCTCTGACCGACTGAGTCTCAGATAACTAATAATTATTGTGCTCGTTCAATGCATAGAAATGACTTGCATGAAGGCATGTTTTGATCAGGAATCATGCATGACGTAATCATAGTCCACAAGACACTAATTCTCTGACCACTACAATGGCTTGACCATACGTTTGAGGCCGTCCACTGGAAAAATGTATATGAGAACTATAACTGGGAAATGATTTATATATATATATATATATATATACATCTACATATACAATATTGAAGGAATAAAGTGGTATGACCTACCCTTTATTATAATGTTGCTTTTCAACTGCCAGACCAATCTTTTTATGAAGCCCGTTGGGATTTTAACAGGGGATGTAGTGAGGCACTCAGAGGCAAAGTTTTATTCAGGCACATTTATGAAAAATAGAAACTAGAAGGGTTTTTTGCTGCTCTGTTTGTACTGAGAGGGATAGGGAAAGTTGCTGCTGAGTTGTACCAAGAGTATATCTTCAGAATGAGGATGCACAGATTTAGAAAAAAACTTTTCAGACCATTCTAAAGAAACCAAATCTGGGGCTTAGCAACATACCTTGATTTACCTTTTTACATCCAACGGTTGCCACCCTTGCCTGTGTTACTATGGTTACCAGTCTTAGCTGTGTTACTACGGCTACTCCCCTTACCTGTGGTCTCCAACCAACTCCTTGTTGTTGTTGTTGCTGTGGCAGTACGAACAGGCAATGTTTGATGCCATATCCTGTATAGCCATATCCTTTACAGATTTGTGTGTAGCGAGCTCAAGTGTCAGTTGAAATGTTTAATTCTCCTCCAATGCTTTGTCTATCTGTGGACAGAGAAGAGAGAGTGTCATCTGTAGGGGGAGATGTAACAGATTTTGAAACAGCTGTTTGAAATGTACTAAAGATATAGTGATGCTTCCATAGATTCGTTCTTCTTTTCATATCTGTTTTATCCACTTCTGTCCTCTGTCACTCAGTTAGTTCCCTTAGAATATTGTTCACTGTGACCCAGTGGTACATCAATGGCCTTTTCCAGACACTTTGAGTTGCCAGCTCTGAAGTAAATAGATGTCCTTCTCTGAATCTGATGTCCTTCTTGCAGTGCAATCATTCTCAGAAGAAAGTTTGAATTTTCGAGCAGTGAGAATGTATGTGGCATCTATAAAGCAGCATAGATGCATACTGTAGAAGTAACATAGAGGGCAGATAGAGGGTACATAGAGCAGCTGCAGCAAGGCATGCTCAGTCACTCCTGGCATGATGTGCTGTGGGACTAAAAGACGGTCGGCCATGGAAGGTTTGTAGAGAATAAAAACAGATCTGATTTGATAGGCTTAATTAGGGAGCTGGAGGATGGTATAACAATGGACCAATGGAGAGACTCGACAGATCCTCTCCCGGACCCTCCACAGTTTCTAGACTGACTGCCATGAATGAAAATGATCAGAGAAAGTAAAGATGGCGAGCCAGAGCAGCAGGGAGAATAGTGATTTTGTCTTCTTAGGAGTGAGTGCTGAAAGTCCCATGTTTGTCAGTGTATCATTGCGCTTTGTGGGACCGCTTCAACACTGTTTGTAGTGTATGGATGTTGGACCCAGGCTTGCGTCATCATGTCATATGCTAGCAGGCTATTCTTTTATTGGTCACCTGCTGTATGTTTGATAAATGAAAAATCTGCCTGGGGATAAGCTCAAAGTGGCGTGAACCGTCCAACCGTAGTTTCTCACAGATTGTCTCTGTCTCTTCAGAATAAGAGTTTGTTAGACTTCTATCAGATAGGCCTTGTATGATCAACTCGTATCAACTCATGGTAAGTTGATTCATGATTCACAGTAGAATCGTGCCTTTAAGAACACGTGAGGCGTTTTTAAAGGCAGTTTGAAGCTACTACGACTCAGATGAAACAAGATGAGAGAGCGAGCGCTAGGCCAGGCCAAGCCAGCGTAGGCCGAACCAACGATACGAGTCAGATCTCTGTGAGTGACAGGCAGGTTAGACAAGATGAGACATAATATTAACACTTCCTCTTTAAGGTGTCTGCTGTTAGTTTTTTTACACAGGCGTGATGGTCGGTCCTCTATACAAACAAACAAACAAACAAACGGATGCCTGGTCGGACAACAACCTGGTATCTACGGACACACCATTAAAGCCATTGTGGTGTGTTGATTGAACACTGCCTGTACCCGTACCTGATATCCCCATGTCCTGTCTATTATAATACTATCTAGAGGACTGTTTACAATATGAAGACATGTCTCCAGATAACGATAACGTCTGTTTGGCTGCTGCACACTTAAAACCAAATACATTCCCGATTGATCGTTCACTGACGATACAACCATAAGAGCAAACAATGCCATCCAATTTTAACCCGTGTTCATTTTGGATGTGATGTTTTAGATGAGTGATGCATTGATCATTGAACTTACTTGGAGAGAGAAAAAATGAACAAAAATAAGAAATATATGTACAGTGCAGGCTATGGTGGCACAATCACTGAAAAGGAAGGAACTTTTTGAGAGAAACTATAAATAATGTATTATATTCTTTTATTTTATCGGCATGCTTTGTTGTGTTTTTTGTAAATACGGAATTTTAAAAGGTTACCACTAATAATGTAAAATGAAACAATAACAGTATAGAATGGCTTCCAGCTATGCCCTTTGTCACATTTGTTACCTTTTGGATTTTTTGAGACACTTTTCACTTTGTTGACGGAAATTGAATGAAATATAGATATTATATAATACAAAAATATATATACATGTATACATATATATGTCTATATGTATATACATATTACAAAAGAACACTGTTTGTTTGTCACATTTGATTTATGTGCAACATGTTCAGTGGATGTCTAAAACTGGTTGGTTTCCAGCACCCTACTGTATGTGTTGGGAAATAGCTCATACAATGTCACTGGAGCTGCTGCCATGGATTGTAGCCTGATATGATTAGAGGTTTATGCTACCAGCACATTTCTCACATTCTACTGCAAACTTTTCATACTTTTTAACCTTCACTTAACAAACACAAACACATACACAGAATAGACACACACACACACACACACACATTCAAATTGACACACAACTATTCACTCACCAACCTAACTAATCAGTCATTTGTCCCAACAAGGTTGGATGTGACTGCCTCTTCCAGTGAAGATGGAGTATGTCTATCCCAACCAAGGCATAGTAGATCTGTCTATAGATATACGCTCTAGTACCTATCTATCTATACATAAGGTATAGCAGGCCAATCTATCGTTACGTGTCAATGTAAATGTATCTATCCACACTTACATCCACAAAGCCTATTAGGAGTAACTACCCACACATAAATACAGCCACACAACATCAGTACTGTTACAGTTCAACATTTCAATGTCTGATCATTTGTGCTTCAATCGTCTCTCACTTTTACTTTGAATGATTTGTTTCTAATCTAGTGTTTATCTCCACTCATTGGCATGTGCCTTTTTCTGCTTTTTTCTGTGATTTTTGGGAAGATGATGATACCACACTTAAATGTTCAAAACTGTGTAAGGAGGGAACAGGTGAGGGTGGGGTGGTCGTTGAGTTGAAACGTATGGAGCACAACGTATATCGGGGACTCGAGCCTACAGCATGACACCGTCTGTTCGTACCATACGACGCGAGGAGTCAGAAATTATACTGCCGAGGATCAGATCATCCTAACAACTATTACGAGCCAGAAAACAAACTAACACCCCACTTCTTCTCTTTTAGATAGACTCCAACAATGTGATGTTACCTAACAAAACAGCTCAAACTCAAAATGTTATGTTTCTTGTGCTTATGTGTGTCACCCACTTCTATCGCTTGTGAAAAAGCAGCTTGCCTTCTATATTTCTGTTCTTTCCATCTGAAATTTATTTTTGTATCAATATTGAATTAATTAAATTACGGGACTTTGTTTTATTTTTTCTTTCTTTTTTTTTTGGCATGGATTTATTACAGGCTTTTTTCTTTTTTTGCTGAAAAATAATTAAAAAGTGCTTTTCAAACTGTTGTTTATCATTTGAACACCGTGATATAAAACAGGATATATACAGTAAGATGGTAGTGATGCACAACCACTTGGACTCTTAGTAAGAACTTATGAAAGATTGTCTTCATTTGAGCACGAACCTTTTTATTACCAATAAAGCAGCCTTCCAGTTACAAACTGTATTGTCTGTGGGTTATTTTTAACTATAGATCAAGATTCAGAATATCAGTATTCTACAGCACAGAAGATTTCTACAATATTGAGATTTATTAAAGCAATTGGTTGAGATTTCAAAATATTTCCACGTGCAGTGTCTTCGGAAAGTATTCACTATTCCACATTTTGTTACGTTACAGCCATATACCAAAATTGATTAAATAGTTTTTCCCCCTCATCAATATACACACAATACCAAATAATGAGACAGCAAAGACAGGGTTTTTATAATTTATATAAAAATAAAAAAAACTGAAATATAACATTTACATAAGTATTCAGACCCTTTACTCAGTACTTTGTTGAAGCATCTATGGCAGTGACTACAGCTTCAAGTCTTCTTGGGTATGATGCTACACGCTTGGCACATCTGTATTTGGGGAGTTTCTCCCATTTTTCTCTGCAGATCCTCTCAAACTCTGTCAGGTTGGATGGGGAGCGTTGCTGCACAACTATTTTCAGGTCGCTCCAGAGATGTTTGATTGGGTTCAAGTCCGGGCTCTGGCTGGGCCACTCCAGGACATTCAGAGACTTGTCCCGAAGCCACTCCTGCGTTGTCTTGGCTGTGTGCTTAGGGTCGTTGTCCTGTTGAAAGGTGAACCTTTGCCCCAGTCTGAGGTGCTAAGCACTCTGGGGCAGGTTTTCATCAAGGATCTCTCTGTAGTTTGCTCCATTCATCTTTGCCTCGATCCTGACTAGTCTCCCTGTTTCTGAAAAACATCCCCACAGCATGATGCTGCCACCACCATGCTTCACCGTAGGGATGGTGCCAGGTTTCCTCCAGATGCGACGTTTGGTATTCAGTCAAGATAGTTCAATTTTGGTTTCATCAGACCAGAGAATCTTGTTTTTCATGGTCTGAGAGTCTTTACGTGCCTTTTGGCAAACTCCAAGTGGGCGTCATGTGCCTTTTACTGAGGAGTTGCTTCCGTCTGGCCACTCTACCATAAAGGCCTGATTGGCAGAGTGCTGCAGAGATGGTTGTCATACTGGAAGGTTCTCCCATCTCCACAGAGGAATTCGAGAGCTCTGTCAGAGTGACCATTGGGTTCTTGGTCACGTCCCTGACCAAGGCCCTTCTCCCCCGATTGCTCAGTTTGGCCAGGCTGCCAGCTATAGGAAGAGTCATAGTGGTTCCAAAGTTATTCTATTTAAGAATGATGGAGGGCACTGTGTTTTTGGGGACCTTCAATGCTGCAGAATTTTTTTTGTACTTTTCTCCAGATCTGTGCCTCGACACAATCCTGTCTCTGAGCTCTACGGACAATTCCTTCAAACTCATGGCTTGGTTTTTGCTCTGACATGCACTGTCAACTGTGGGACCTTATGTAGAAAGGTGTGTGCCTTTCCAAATCATGTCCAATCAACTGAATTTACCACAGGTGGACTCCAATCAAGTTGTAGAGACATCTTAAGGATGATCAATGGAAACAGGATGTACCTGAGCTCAATTTCGAGTCTCATAGCAAAGTGTCTGAATACTTCTGTACATTTTTTAAACGTATTTAATCCGTTTTAGAATAACATTTGGAAAAAGTCAAGGGGTCTGAATACTTTCCAAAGGCACAGTATCTACAGTATAGACTTATATAATATTGTGATTCTTCACTCATTTTAGTTACAGTAGGCAACACTTTTGATGCAAATTCGAATATGAAAGTTTTTTATAGTTCTTTTTTTACTGACTCTTACTCATCATTTACAATGTGTTGTTACTAGCCTAGCACTGAGAATCCCTTGCCCTGCACTCTTTCACCATTCTGTGTGTATTAGCTTGTTTTGTTTGGTTCCTACAGTACTGTGGATGTCATTAGTGCATCACAACACACTCCAGGAAATAGAGTCAAGTGTGGTATGGTATAGCAGCTAACAGTCCTTCCCGGCCGTTGAAAGCCATCCTTTGAAATGTAGGGCCTGTATTGAATTTGTTTAAAGCCCCATGTTAACGACATCCCCCCCACAGCCATAAGACAGACCAAAGACCATTATGTTGGTGAGTTCATCTGTATAGCAACACTGTTGCTTCTCTTTGTGGTACATTGTAAAGAACCAGAGAGTAGATAGCCCAATGGTCCAGTATCACTATCACCCCCCCTAACCTTAAGACCCTGTTTGCGTCCCAAATGACACCCTATTCCCTTTATAGCTCACTACTTTTGATTAGGTGTCCCAAATGACACCCTATTCCCTTTATAGCTCACTACTTTTGATCAGGTGTCCCAAATGACACCCTATTCCCTTTATAGCTCGCTACTTTTGATCAGGTGTCCCAAATGACACCCTATTCCCTTTATAGCTCACTACTTTTGAACAGGTGTCCCAAATGACACCCTATTCCTTTTATAGCTCACTACTTTTGATTAGGTGTCCCAAATGACACCCTATTCCCTTTATAGCTCACTACCTTTGATCAGGTGTCCCAAATGACACCCTATTCCCTTTATAGTGCAGCAATATTGACCAAATGGCTCCCATTTGGGATGCAGCATATGTGTGAATTTCTGTCATCACCTGAAATAAGAGCAGGAAGAGGGGAAATACATTTAGGAGGAGATGGAGTTGTATGAATCTGATGTAGTAGAGTTGTATTGCTGACGTCCACACAGACAGTGTATGGTACTGACTCTCTTTATGTGTATATTGCACTGTACACATTCACATTTCCTTCCTCTTCTTTCTCTCTCCTTCTCCCTGTCCCTTCCCTCCCTCTTTCTCTCCTTCTCATTGCTCCGTCTTCTTGTCCCCTCCCTCCCTCTCCCTTTTTTTCACTGTCACAAAATGTTCAACCCTGCCTGGTTCTCTCTTCTAGTCACATGGTCTCCCCTGCTCTGCTCAGCTCTCTCCCAGTGTTTCTCTCGCTTCTTCTTCCCCCGCTCCTCCTCTCTCTCGTTCGGTCTCACAGGGTTTTTTCTATATGAAATGTTTTTCTCTATCTTATCCATTCATCTAGACAATTATGTGTGTCGGACCCAGTCCTTTTTCTATTGACCGTCTCTTCTCTTCCTTCGCCTCTCCCTCGCTCTGCCGGGGATGGCTGTGTGAGTGCAGTGAGGTGGAGAGATAGAGCGGCAGAGAGAGAGGGAAGGGGAGGGGGAGGGAGTGGTGGAGTGGAGCACTGCAGTGCAGATAAATTAATGCAGCAGAGCAGGCTGACTCAGCAGCCCACTCCCAGTATGCCCCCCCCCCCCCCTACTTACACACACACACATGGCCCAGTGACTGTGCTGGGAGACAACAACCAGAGCACTGGGACATCACCATGGCACTGGGATATGCTGTGCTAGCTACTAGCCTCCCTGCCTCCACCTTGCTCACACTACACACGCCAAACAAAAACACATATCACATTCATAGAGCTTTATAACCAATATAACGGACAGCCCTATACCTCTTTTCGTCTCAGGACAGACATGTACAGTGATGTTATTTAATGTTTTTATTTTGTGGAGGCGGTGTGATGGGGTGTCTGTGTGAACTGGTAGGTAGGTGTTCAGCGAGTGCTCTGCTAGCTAGCTACAGTACAGTTAGCGCTGGTCCAGGGCATTAGTGCAGCTTGCTAACGCTGAGCCTTCCTGAAGGACCAGAGCTACAGAGCAAAGTCCCCTTGTCCCATGGGTTGCTGGGAGGGGAAGTTAGCTTGTAGGCATAGGCTGAGCCCCGGAATGGTCATGTGTTTAGTGTGAGCAGGCAGGCTTACAGTCCGACCTACTTCATAGACAGCCACACCTACCGCTCTCTCTCCTGTCTCCTTCTCTGTTTCTTACTTTCCCACTCACTCTCTCTCCCATTCTCTCGCTTTCTCACTGCCCCTTTCTCTCTCTCTCTCCACACCCCTCCCCTCTCACTGGGGTGTATTTGGTCATGTAGCTGCAGTACTTAGAATGTGATTCCTCTCTTTATGACACGAATTGGGGGCCATTATTCTGGTTAACAATTTACGTCTATAATAATCAACCATTATTGTTTATTGGTATAGCTTTGTTAAGATCTTTCAATTCGTGTATCACACAGGAATAGCATGTGTATGATATATGACAGGTGTATTGTGCTAGCTATTAACCATTTAACACAGACATTTAACACAGAATTTAATCAATATGGAATTAGCCATTTTCAATACACCAAGGTGGTGAAAGCCAAAATCAGCAGTGAGAACAGCATGTGTGACTTCTCTCAGCATTTTCTAGCAACTCCTGTTCCTCTCTGCCTTCTCTCTCTCTGCCTTCTCATCTACCCCTCTCTCTTTTTTCTCTCCCTGCCTTCTCATCTACCCCTCTCTCTTGTCTCTCCCTGCCTTCTCATCTACCCCTCTCTCTCTTCTGTCTATCCTTGCCTTCTCTTCTACCCCTCTCTCTCTTTTCTGTCTCTCCCTGCCTCTATCCCCCCCTAGTCCTATTGCCTCCTCTCTCCCTCCCCCCTCTCTCTCGCTACCTCTCTTTCTCTCTCCCTCGCTTTCCCTCTCTCTCTCTCCTGGTCCTCCCTGCATCCTCTGTCTCTCTCCAGGGAGCTGTGCAGGGGAACCCGGGTAGAGAAGGGGGGTAGCCGGGAGGGGGCTCTCTCCATTTCAGTAGGGACCGGGCTCTCTCCATTTCAGTAGTGGCCAGCAGCATCTCCCTCCAATGAGAGGCGGACACAGACTGCGATGTACCCCTCCTTCCCTCCTGCATCTACATCCCCTCCCTCCCACCTTCCATCTCGCCCTCCTTCCATCAGTGGATAATGCAATTCTATTACCGGTAGTCATTCCTTCTCTAGATATCTATCACATGATACAGCCAGCACATATGAGTAACATGGATGATAGCCTGCAATAATTACTGTGGTGGGAAGACACTGTTGATGTTTGCAGTGTATTTACTGTGATTGCTAAACATATGCTGTTACTCACTCCCACGCATAGCGTTTCTAGGCTACATTCCCAAGTCAACATACATGTCTGTGGTGGGAAGCTGTGGTTCTGTTGTTGGTGGCTGGTGTGTCATCTGAAGAGCAAGGGTGCCCACTACTGGTTAGGTGATGTAAGTGTACTGAAACTAGTAGGCTGGCATTATTGGCTAGTCTACCAACAGTCCCCCTCAGTGTGTCTCATTTCAGATGATGTATTAGGCTCTATCTCAATTATTCTTTCCATGATCCCTTGCGCCCATGATCTCCTTGCCCCTCATCTCCTTCTCAACCGTATTGGAGGAGAAAGTATAATGTTCCTCCCTTTCTCTCCTCCAACACAGTTTAATAAAATAAAATACATTTGGGGCTGTAGCACTGAACAGTTCCAGGCGTGTTCCTGCGTTCACAGTAAATGCCAGATATTAACTTGACATTTTAACACGGGTCATTGGCGATATGGTTTAAATCCAGCTTGTTTTTACAAGTGTGTATCACAACTTTCCTGACATTGTTAATGGCGACCCTGGAGCATTTAGGGTTAAGTGGCATGCTCAAGTGGACAATGACAGATTTTTCCCCATGTCAGTTCAGAGATTTGAACTACCGACCTATCTGTTATTGGCCCAACACTCTCTCCGCTAGGCTACCTGTCGGCCTCTGAGTAAAAGCCGAAGAGAGACGATAGAGTAATTGAGGAAAGATTAATTGCGAAATCACCTGTCTCTGTCACAGCCCTGTGTCTCAAGCATGACTATGCACTAACAAGGGCAGCGCGTGGCACCTTCCCGGGAACCGAATAGTTGCTAGTTCGAATCCCCAAGGTGAAAATCTGTTGATGTGCCCTTGAGCAAGGCACTTAATCCTAATTGTTCCAGGGTCAATGTTGATAATGGCTGACCACAACCCCACTCTCAGGGGGAGTTGGGAAATGCAAAAATAATATAATACACACTTGTACATGTATGAAATAGGACAAATATAAGCACCATCCAAATTATTAAATTGTCAAACATAATGTACAACCTCTAATACAGAGTGTATCAGTCTGTTGGAATGATACAGCTTTTTTCCATAAATGCAGATTTTCAGTTCACAAATTCATGCTCAAAGTTAAATACTTCACAGTAAATGTAAAAATGTCATAATGCAGTACACGTTTTATTTGTTATCCCGTATTATCATCCAATAAAAACCCTCAAAATAATAATAGTATATGCCATTTATCCAAAGCAACTTACAGTTATGCATACATTTTTATATATCGGTGGCCCCAGTGGGAATCAAACCCACAACCCTTGGCATTGCAAGCGCCATGCTCTACCGACTGACATTGTATAGTGTGCTATCGCTGACCGAACTGTCCTTCGAATTTGGTTGATGTGGATTTTTACGGTCCTATTTGAAAACCAAAATGGCCACTTTTACTGAAAATACATTGTAAGCTGTTTAGACCTGAAGGTTGACATTCTGTTGCACAGCAAACTCAATTTGTATGTAATCACCTGGACATTTTGTTGTAGAAAATCAGAACAGCCTGTTACCATACATGACATAGCCTGTAATACAGTTCAGAAATAACGTCCAGGTTTCTATGTAATTTACCACAACATAAACCAATGACAGGACGCCTTTTCTTTTTTGGTGGTAGAAAGTCTTGTTTTATGTTGCTGTATTTGGTAATAAGGAGCTAGGAAATGTCCTTGTGGTACTTCTAGTGTCTGGGTCCTTTCACATCCCTCTAGGTTAAGGAGGGGAAAGTCCTCACATCTGCAGGTCGAAATGTAAACATCTGTTTCAATAACAATGTAATAACTAAAAATTCTAACAACAACATAAAAGATGATATTTTCTAACAATTTTGACAAACAGAAGTCAACAAACATACCCATTGTAAGTATTTCAGTATTTGGATTGATGATAAAGCTGTCCTTTAAAGGTCCAATGCAGTCATTTTTATCTCAATATCAAATCATTTATGAGTAATTGTTTTCAGTCAAAATGGTCAAAAAGAAACAAAATAGCTTCTTAGCAAAGAGCAATTTCTCAAGCAAGAATTTTGCTAGGACTCTCTGGGAGTGGTCTGAGTGGGAAGGGGAAAAATGAAAACTATCTGTTATTGGCAAAGAGGTTTGGAACTCTTAAGCCCCGTTTTCATGTTGAAGTCAACCCAGGTTGCACTGGCCTTGGTGGGCAAGCTCAAATTGCATTTCCACTGTATCCATAAATTATAAACGATGTCATGTTGCTAGGTAGCCAATATGTGACTGCCGCTGGCTTCGCTAATGTTGTAAGCTAGCTAGTTAGCAAGATGTTGAAGAATTTAATGTAACCAACGCTACCCCATACTCCTGCCAGTACCAGCCAGACTCATAGCTATGTACAGTATTTCGCTTGCTGACATTAGCTAGCTAAACGGTTAGCGTCATTGTTAGCATAACAGGCTAGCTAGCTTGTTCAACAGGCTAGCTAGCTAAAATGACTGCCAACTCTGATTCGCTAGCTTACGTCAGGTGGCTAGCATTTGAGGGCAGACTGTTCTCATAAAAGTGTCTTGGAACTCAAGACACTCAACCTGATAAATGAGGACTGATATAGAGGACTGATATAATTTATACCTATTGCTCCCTTTTGAAGTTAACTGTAATTTATTTTGTAGTATTGTATTGATATGATGAATAGTTGTTCACAGGGCATCATTGGAAATGAGACCCTCCTTTCACTGGGTTTCCCTGGTTAAACAAAGGTTAAATAAAACATTTAATATTCACACAAATCAAGAGCTTGAAAGGTTATATCTGCATTTGTGTACAAATTGAGTTATTGACATGGCCTTGTTCTGTACAATGTTCTCTACCAATAAAAATGGCTTACAACATTCAACTGTATTATCAATTATCTCAGAATCATATTTTTGCATATAGATCCTTGTAATTCTAAGGTCACAAATGTTCATATATATTGTAACAAAATTAATTTTAACCCTGGAATGAACATTGTTCTGTTCACACTGGTATTTTCAAATCGGAGCAAGACTTTTATTCTAATTCAAAGCAGGGTAAAAATGTGAAAACATTGGTGTTGACCATGACATGGTTTAATATGATTAAATTACTTTGGTACCTCCTGTGTTGGGAAGACTCAGGTTGTTCAAGTTGAATCTGTCGCCTCTGTACACCGGTAGATACCGACACAACACACATTTAACAGTTTTCCTACGGCTGTAGAAGCCTCACCTTTGTCTTACCCTTTCCGGTAACACTTCATTTTAAAGGGTCATTATTACAGTGTAATTACATGTGTAATTACACTGTAACAAGTATAATAGTTCATTGTAGTTCCATAATTTCATAGTTTCCCTGTAATAACAACATGTGCTTGGTAGTAATTGCAGTCTGTAATTACAGAGGTGTAACAACAAATTCGTGTTACCATGTGTGTTACAAAAAAAATCACCAATTTAGTGTTTATTTTCTTCTCAACTAATAACTGTCACAAGGTAGTAATTTGCTGTGAACAGATGCGCTGGGTGTCCAAGATTACAAAGGTTGGAGGCTCAAAAGGCTCTAATTACCTACCCGAGAATGTGGACTCTTCAAAATCTCCATTCAGTATTGTTGCTAGTACCAAAAGTGTACCACCTGGGTTAAATTGAGTGTACAGAAAAGAGCAGATATAAGTCAACCACACTGATTTGGGTCTACCATACACTCTAAAAAGAAAAGGTTCCTGGAGTATCCTTTAGAGGTTCTTCAAATTGAAACTGTGAGGGAAGCCCAATAAGTTCATCAAAAAAAATCCCCTATTATTTTTAAGCATAACAACAATAACACACTATTTTAGTTCTCAGTGTTTATTCCGATTTTAGTGTAAAGCAGCCCCAAGTCCAATGGGTATATCCTCTGGCGTGTTGATGTTAATGTGTTGATGTTCTCCGTATCCATGCCAAAATGATTTTGCAGTGCATGGTGATCGAACGGGTTTCCTGATCACCAGGTGTAGGAAGGGAGAAGTCTGTGAATCCCAAAAACATTAATTACAGATGATTAACAAAACATTCACACAACAGAATTCATACCATGGTTTTGATAATGGTTTTCATACACACCTTGTACAACTGACTAGGTATCCCCAATACCAATTGACATACCTTTGTATGCCTCCTTGTCTGTATACCTACAGACACAAAAGTGAGCAGTTCTATCATCTGCACGCAATACAGCTAGCCTTCAACATATTCTTATAGCCTACAAATTCTTACCTCTTTGTTGATTGATATCCATTGAATTGTATCCATTTTCTGTTTTAGAAAGATTTGCACAAATATGAAAAGATAGATGGTATCATCATAAAACAATATCTATTTAGATCATACAAGGGACAAACCTTACCTTAAATTGAGGAGGTCTTTACATTTTTCAGCTAAGTGCCTGCACCTGCTGTCCTTTCAAATTCAAATGTTTCAGTTGGGCAGTTAGGTTCCTGCAAGAACCCCCACCAACTAAGCAGGTTCCTCTATGAACCCCACCTCCTATGGGGTTCTTGGAATAACCTTTTGGGGGCCATTTTCAGTGCCAAGAACCCTAAGGTTCTTCTAAGAACTTTGAGGATCTTAGAATAACCCTTGTTGAACCCCTAGTTGTTTTTAGAGTGCATGGGGGTCATACCAGATTATAATAATAAAATAACATTTAATTAATGTGTACATTACCCATTATAACAACCTAAACCTCCTTACCATCCAAGTGAGAGGATAAACCCATAACGCAGTGGTTAATTTGAGCCGGATCCTGCAGGAACAAGATCCGGCACCTCTCCGTTTTGGACTACTTTGTTCCCGGAACCTATATGGCCGCATCCGGTAACTTTCATGGCATGAAAAATTATTTTGCAAAGTAAAAATTCTAATAAAAACGATCAAAGTTCATTCGAGTTGCTTCTTCCTTAATTCTCCTCTCCCCACAAAAAAACATAATGTGAAAAAGTTGATTTTCAGCCCGGGCCTATATTCTAAGTGTTGATTTGGGTGGGGGCCGGCCCGGGTTTATGGTTTGCGCAACATTGTAACCGACTGTGTGTGAGACCAAGGGGTGGCGGTGGCTGTGTGAGAAGCGCATCTGTATCGCTCACATAACTTCAATGAGATTCACTTTCTATGATCTCTCTCCCTCTCTGCTCTGATAGACACGTCTGTATCGCTCACATACCTTCAATGAGATTCACTTTCTATGATCTCTCTCCCTCTCTGCTCTGATAGACACGTCTGTATCGCTCACATACCTTCAATGAGATTCACTTTCTATGATCTCTTTCCCTCTCTGCTCTGATAGACATGAGCCTGCAACTCATCTCTCCAGCGTTGGACTTCATCATTTAGTTCTTTGGAGTATCATAGCCTCGCGAAGGGTTTTGGAGGAGCTGGAGCACACCTGATTCATTGAAATAAATTTGGCAAAATTACTGCTGTTTGTTTAGAAATAAATTAAATAATTCATTATAGCCTACTAGACCACGAGAAGGCCTATAATTTAGCCGCAGAGGATTAATAGATTATTGTGGATTGTAGCCAAATAATAATGAATAGCCTACAGTCGGGAACGAGCAGCAAATCTGTATGTAAACCTTGAGATGATGCCTTAATTCCTGGGATAGATAAATAATTGCACAAATACATCCCATCCAAAGTGAGAATATTCCTCAACAATGAAACCGTTGCAAGGTTACATGTCTTATGACCATTTGTCTTATGATGGGTTTGTCTTATGACCATTTTAAGTGCATTTATAAATCATTATTCAATCAAGCTTAGTTAATAGGCTTATAATTTGGGAAGCACAAATGATTTTCATCATCATTTTTAATTAGTGTGTCTAAAAAAATGTAATTGATGGTTAAAGTAATTGACCCATTGTTAAATACACCATTAAATGATTTAACAATTTAAAGTATTTTTAATGCAAACCATTTGTGAACCATCAGGCATCAGACTCCAGGGCCATTTATTGCAAGAGTTGTGTCATTGAGGTGGTGGGTTTTCAATTGGCTAACACTTATCACATGGTTTGTGCAGGCTGAAACATGGTGCAATGGGATGCTAATGGCAGCTTTAACATTTGTTACAGGCATGGTAACACGGATTCGTTGTTACACCCCTGTAATTACAGACTGCAGTGACAACATGTTATTACAGTGTAACTATGAATTTTTACAATTAGTTACAATACTCGTTACAGTGTAATTACTTATGTAATAAGGACCCCTTAAAATGAAGTGTTACCTCCTTTCCACACGTTTGCGCTGACTCCCTAACTGAAACGTATTGGGCTGGCTCAGACATAAGATATTTTCACATGGTCCTAGAACACATTTAGAATGCTCCAACAACTATGGTGGATGCGTAAACAGATCAGTGCAGTACAGTTTGGCTCGGTTCTGCTTGTCTCAGTGGTGTGAAAGTGTATAAGGTCAGTCACATCATCAATGGCCTGCCTGCTTTACAATACCCTGATCCTGACTGGAATGTCTATCTGTGGTGTACTACTAGACAAAATGTCAGTGCCATTACCTCTCTCGTTTGGTGCTGGCCAGCCACTGTACAAATTCTTTAGCCTTGATCTTATCCAGGGAGTGGGTGCAGTCGTTGATGAACGTTCCGTCTGAATGCCCTTTGAAGGTGGTGATGCCATTCTGTCCTCTCTCCAACTCATATGAATGGCACCTTGGAGAGACAAGGAACGATGAGGGGCAACAATTTATTCTCCTTATGATTTGCATGTTAATAACTACTTGAATAGAGTCCATTTTGTAGATTTTAAAACAGAATACTTTTAAAATTAGGATATTTCAATATTGGAATTTCAATTTACACCCTGGACTGACTGGATAAACCTTGAAGAATGTATTATTCAGTCATTTCAACTTCATGGCTCAACAAAGATAACTAACTACCGGTAGATAAGCATTGAGGGTAGCCTAAAGTGTCATCTTGACTGGCTGGCTAAGGCTTTTTCCTCCAGCACCATCTCATCAGTACCAGGACAGAGCAGCAGGAGACACCACACTGCACCACACATCCCTGAATCTGGGTCTGGTCTGGTCGCCACACTGGAGAACAGGGAGACAAGCATGAGCAAAGCACATGTACCTTGCCTGAGTCCAGAAGACTTATGTTGGCTCCCCAAGCTAATACGTGTAGGCTTTATCTCAGCGGGCTAACACAGTGGTCTTGTGGCTCGCAGACGACCCAAATTCAAACCCAGTCGGTCAAACAAACATGCAGTCAATGGAAGAGTTTTAAAACTGACCTTTAGAATGTGCAGCAGCAGAGTTTTGACGCTGGTCCTTGGAAGTCTTCCTCCAGCCTACGTTGCTTGTGGCATGCAAGAGGAACCGCTGGGAGCTGAAGTCTATTGTAGCCAACAATCTACCTAAAACAATATCTGAGAGAGAGGGGTACACTGCACACACTACTGTAGACTGAAGACACTTTGAGAGAGAGGGCTTCCTCTCGCAAACCACTGGAGAGCTGTCATCATCCCTGTCACTTAATAAGGATACCTTTCTGTGACAGCTAGGTCACCTCCTCCCACACTGTTGGGTCCACAACACTCTCTGAAGACTCTCTCTCTCTTTCTCTCCCTTTCTCTCTCATTATGATGGCCCACATGGTGCAAAGACTCTCCCTCTCTCTCTCTCTCTCTCTGTCTGTCTCTTCCTACCCCCCCCCCCCCCCCCCCTCTCTCATTATGGTGGAAGTTATTAAGTTATTAGAAATGGTTTGAGGTGACCTCTCCATACAGGTTAAGGGTCAGAGTCTTCCATCAGTCACGACTCTCTCATACAGCAGGTGTGAACAGGGCAGGAAGTGTCTGATGGCTGACATACATAGAGATGGATAGAGGACACACTTGACGCAAAGCCTGTTTTAAAAAGGGCAGCGTCATGAGGACTTTGTTCAACGTCAACTGTGTGGGACTTACTATGGGTTAAGGAAGGATCAAATAATTCCATCCAGGTCAGCAGAAGGTGTCAGCCAACTACTTATACTCCTGACCAAAAATTCCATAACTGTAGGTGGCAGTAAATCACCAACCTTGGCTATATACCTGTCCAGACTATACATACTCCAGGACAGTAGATGGTTGTATTCAGTGTGTCTACTAACTACTGATAACCCCCCTAGAGTTGATTGGCACACCAGTGTGTCAATAAATCTAAATAGCATAATACAAAAATCCCCATCAACATCCATCAGTTCAAGCTAGAGATATCTGTTTTTTTGCATTGGGTGCATCTCAAACCACCGCATCCGCCGATGTCAGACCATGAGACATCCCGAAAATCGGTCTCCTCAAAATAAACGTGTGTAGCGTCCGAACAGTGTGACCCCACCGTGCAAATGGGAGATTTATACGAAAATGATGGTGTTCTCCGTTTTGCTCTATGACCCCCACAAGTGTCATGGGACTCATCTAAAGATAACCAGTACAGGTAAAACAAATTATAATGGAAGTATGAAAGTAGTTTTGTACCCAAAAAAGGGGTTAAATATGTGTAAAAAAAGATATATACAGTTGAAGTCGTAAGTTTACATACACCTTAGCCAAATACATTTAAACTCCGTTTTTCAAAATTACTGACATTTAATCCAAGTAAAAATTGCCTGTTTTAGGTCAGTTAGGATCACCACTTTATTTAAAAAATGTGAAATGTCAGAATAATAGTAGAGAGAATGATTTATTTCAGCTTTTATTTCTTTCATCAGATTCCCAGTGGGTCAGAAGTTTACATACAATCAATTAGTATTTGGTAGCATTGCCTTTAAATTGTTTAACTTGGGTCAAACATTTCGGGTAGCCTTCCACAAGCATCCCACAATAAGTTGGGTGAATTTTGGCCCATTCCTCCTGACAGAGCTGGTGTAACTGAGTCAGGTTTGTAGGCCTCCTTGCTCGCACACGCTTTTTCAGTTCTGCCTACAAATTTTCTATAGGATTGAGGTCAGGGCTTTGTGATGGCCACTCCAATACCTTGACTTTGTTGTCCTTAAGCCATTTTGCCACAACTTTGGAAGTATGTTTGGTGTCATTGTCCATTTGGAAGACCCATTTGTGACCAAGCTTTAACTTCCTGACTGATGTCTTGAGATGTTGCTTCAATATATCCACATCATTTTCTTTCCTCATGATGCCATCTATTTTGTGAAGTGCACCAGTCCCTCCTGCAGCAAAGCACCCCCACAACATGATGCTGCCACCTCCATGTTTCACGTTGGGATGGTGTTCTTTGGCTTGCAAGCCTCCCCCTTTTTCCTCCAAACATAACGATGGTCAGTATGGCCAAACAGTTCTATATTTGTTTCATCCGACCAGAGGACATTTCTCCAAAAAGTACAATCTTTGTCCCCATGTGCAGTTGCAAACCGTAGTCTGGCATTTTTATGGCGGTTTTGGAGCAGTGGCTTCTTCCTTGCTGAGCAGCCTTTCAGGTTATCTCGATATATGACTCGTTTTACTATGGATATAGATATTTTTGTACCCGTTTCCTCCAGCATCTTCACAAGGTCCTTTGCTGTTGTTCTGGGATTGATTTGCACTTTTCGCACCAAAGTACGTTCATCTCTAGGAGACAGAACGTGTCTCCTTCCTGAGCGGTATGACAGATGCGTGGTCCCATGGTGTTTATACTTGCGTACTATTGTGAACGTGGTACCTTCAGGCATTTGGAAATTGCTCTCAAGGATGAACCAGACTTGTGGAGGTCTACAAAAAAAATTCTGAGGTCTTGGCTGATTTCTTTTGATTTTCCCATGATGTCAAGCAAAGAGGCACTGAGTATGAAGGTAGGCCTTGAAATACATCCACAGGTACACCTCCAATTGACTCAAATTATGTCAATTAGCCTATCAGAAGTTTCTAAAGCCATGACATAATTTTCTGGAATTGTACAATTTGTTTAAATGCACAGTCAACTTAGTGTATGTAAACTTCTGACCCACTGGAATTGTGATACAGTGAAATATAAGTTAAGTAATCTGTCTGAAAATACTGTTGGAAAAATTACAGCTGTGAAGTCTTTCTGGGTAAGTCTTTAAGAGCTTGTGTTGTGCACAAAGTAGATGTCCTAACCTACTTGCCAAAACTATAGTTTGTTAACAAGACATTTGTGGAGTGGTTGAAAAACGAGTTTTAATGACTCCAACCTAAGAGTATGTAAACTTCCGACTTCAACTGTATATATTTTTCCTGAGCATTCTTATATCTCCTAGGAGAAACACTTCAAAACCTTGTTTCTTGTGATTTTCATTTTTTGATTGCCTTTTTCTTGTTGCCATTTATGGATGTGTTATTCAATGTGTTTCTCTGGGCTAAAGTAGTAAAGACCAAATTCTATATTTTATGAAGGAAAAAAATTAAATCTAAAGGGGTCCTAAAATTATAAATCAAATAGTTAAATGATCCATCCTACCACCGTATTGAAACAATTCCACGTGTCATCCTAGCCCCCCCCCCCCCCCCCCCCCCTCAACTGCTTAGACTTGTAAGAAATACACTCATAGAAGAGATAGCCAGCCCACAATTACGTTACCTATGCTGTCACAGAAGCCATTATGGAAAAGATAGGAAGTGTTCTTTCTTTGCATTTCAATGCGGACATATTCCATCAGTGTCAGGGAGTGTGAAGGAGCATGGGACTCATTTATCTGAGGTGCGTGCGCACAAAAAAAGCCTAAACCTTGAGTGCGCCAGTTTTCCCGCTAAGGTTGGTATTTATCCATTTCGAAATTGACGGGAAAGTGTATGTATCTCCACGCAAATCTCAGACAATGCAAATGCACAATTTCTAGTGGTTGATCAACTGTATTGTAAGCATGTATAGTTAGGCCTAGGCCTACTGATAAAACAGATGCATTTGCGTTTGGTAAGGAGATCGCATAGCAGCAGGCCGTTATTTATTTGACTTGTATTATACAGGCCTACATTTTAATCATATTGCAGCGCATGTCTCTCCTTTTCTGACATGACTGGTTTATTCCCGCTACACAACAAATACTAGGTTAACAATTATATCCATCGTTCATTCAATAGCCAACCATGCTCGAAAGTAAATAGACCAGTAGCCTATTTAAAATATTTGAGAGTATGGGTAGGCTACAGTAGACTCATTTCTGTGCGATAGGAACGTGACGTCATAGCCTATTTAATCTCAGAGCCTATACCAAGGCAGTAAAGCCTATACCAAGGCAGTAAAGCCTATACCAAGGCAGTAAAGCCTATACCAAGGCAGTAAATAGAAACACAATCATGTATTGATAAACAAAATGCTGCACAACAATTTGTCTTTTGTATAGAAGTGTGGGCTGTAGGCAACATTTACTTTTAAATTGTAGTATGGCTCTGATTTATCAATGAAAACATACGTAAATAAATCCTAATAATTTGTTGCTCACGCAAATCCTAGAATCTCCATTTACGCCAGAAATGAGTCAGAAATGGGCGTAGAGAAATAAAGCCCCCGGAGAGCACCCAACACTGCGGTTTAGAATGCTCCTAGTTTAAACATTTAAATGTCATTTCAGTTTCTCTTGAGAGACATTAACATTTAATAAAAGTCAAATTGAATAGATGGCCAGCATTCACCTCCAGCATGTGCGCCGTAGACTATGTACTAGCCTACAACTCACTTGAATAAGTTACTAAAAACTCCAATTAGTTTACATGTACATGTATCTTTGCTAGGGCCATTACATGTGGCAGTATTCTTCAAACATTATTTGGCACAGTTGATGTTCGACAGTTGATGTCCAACTGATCAGTAGTTAGAATTCCTTTGAAATAATCCATAGCATACTAATAGAGAAGCCAGAGATGTGTGGCCACCCTGTGGTCTGTCAGCTGCTCTGGGACAATCTTTTATGTCTGTCATTCATTAGACTCCTCTCTGTGACCCCAGGATTGGGCCTGTGATGATGTCAGAGGTCAAGGGTTAGGGGTTGTATGAGGTCAGGCCTGGTCCCTGTCACATACCGCAGGACTGCAGAAGGCCACACACTCCTCAGCTGTAATTGGGATATGAGTCAAGCCAGATGGCTGTGGTTTACCCACCTCTCTCACGGTGTGTGTGCTGTATAGCCTACAGCATGAGAAATACTACAAACAGACAAAGACTCCAGGTTCCTATTTATTAGGCTCCAAATGAAAGAAAACAGGAGAGACTACTTGGACTTAATCAATAAGAAACACTAATTTCCATTGCCAAACGTTTTAAAAGGTTTTCTGTTGCATGCCGTAATGAACACGACCTCATCCTCCCCCTCTTCCTCCTCCCTTCCTCTCCCTCTCCCATTGTTTGGAGCCCCTTGCCCCAGCAGCTGAGACTATACTGAGTTTGTTTGTGAGTTTGTGAGTGTGTTGTACATCATTATAGTGCAGCCATGCTTGCTTCCCTCCTCTCTACTCCCAGTGCATGTAGTTATACGTATTCACCAACAGATGGCAGTACTACTCTCCGAGGCTTATACTGTACCTCTACAGGCTCCAATGCTAGGGAATGGTCTGAATGTACTTACAGTCCCTTCAGAAACTATTCACACCCCTTGACTTTTTCCCAAAATGTTTGTGTTACAGCCTGGATTTAAAATGGATTAAATTAAGATTTTGTGTCACTAGCCTACACACAATACCCCATAATGTAAAAGTGGAGTTATGTTTTTAGACATTTTTACAAATTAATCTAAATATAAAGCTGAAATGTCTTGAGTCAATAAGTTTTCAACTCCATTGTAGTAACAATGTGCTTAACAAGTCACATAATACATTGCATGAACTCACTCGGTGTGCAATAAAAGTGTTTAACATGTTTTTTGAATGACTCTCATCTTTGTACCCCATACTTACAATTATATGTAAGGTCCCTCAGTCGAGCAGTGAATTTCAAACACAGATTCAATCACAGAGACCAGGGAGGTTTCCAATGCATCGGAAAGAAGGGCACCTATTGGTAGATGGGTAAAAATAAAATAAAAAGCAGACATTGAATATCACCTTGAGCAAGCTGAAGTTATTAATTACACTGTGGATAGTGTTTCAATACACCCAGTCACTACAAAGATACAGGCGCCCTTCCAAACTCAGTTGATGGAAAGGAAGGAAACCGCTCAGGGATTTTACCATGAGGCCAATGGTGACTTTAAAACAGTCAGACTTTAATGGCTGTGATAAGAGAGAACTGAGGATGGATCAACAACATTGTAGTTACTCCACAATACCAACCTAAATACCAGAGTGAAAAGAAGGAAGCCTGTACAGAATACAAATATTCTAAAACATGCATCCTGTTTACAATAAGGCGCTAACTTAAAACTGCACAAAATGTGGCAAAGAAAATAACTTTATGTCCTGAATACAAAAGGTTATGTTTGGGGAAAATCCAACACAACACATCACTGAGTACCACTCTTCATATTTTCAAGCATGGTGGTGGCTGCATCATGTTATGGGTATGCTTGTCATCAGCAAGGACTAGGGAGTTTTCTTTTTGATAAAAATACATGGCATAGAGCTAAGCACAGGCAAAATCCAAGAGGAAACCTGGTTCAGTCTGCTTTCCAACAGACACTGGGAGACATATTCCCCTTTCAGCCAGTGCTTGACTTAGGCAGGAGCTCACTGGAGCTGAGTACAGGCAAATCAAGTGTTCTACTGCTTGAGCTCCTGTTATAAGCGCAAAAGTATTGTGGAGCTCCTGCACCTAAATATTAACAGTTCCGGCACCCAAATTGAGTACCGGCACCTATTTCCGTCCAAGTCAAGCACTGCTTTCAGCAGGACAATAACCTAAAACACAAGGCCAAATATACACTGGAGATTCTTACCAAGACGACATTGAATGTTCCTGAGTGGCCTTGTTACAGTTTTGACTTAAATCGTCTTGAAAATCTATGGCAAGACTTGAAAATGACTGTCTAGCAATGATCAACAACCGACTTGACAGAGCTTGAAGAATCTTTAAAAGAATAATGTCCAAATATTGTACAATCCAGGTGTGCAAAGCTCTTAAATACTTACCCAGAAAGACTTCACAGCTGTAATTGCTGCCAAAGTTGATTATAACATGTATTGACTCGGGTGTGAATGCTTACTGTATGTAAATTTGATATTTCTGTATTTTATTTTCAATACATGTCTAAAAACATGTTTTCACTTTGTAATTATGGGGTATTGTGTAGATGGGTGAGAACAAACATATTTAACCCTTTAACTGGCACAGCAAGAAATAAATATCAGAACAAAAATCCCAGAAAGATATGTGTATTTAGCCTTAATATAGGCCATACATGAATATGTTTTATTTGAATGACTTAATATTTGATAGCTAACTCATTGCAAACAACTCAACCAGCTGGTTAAGTTGCCCAATTACGGTAAACTAATTTTGTATTGGAATTTGCATAGACTTTATGAATCATTAAAAAAAATATATATTAATTAACATTGTCTGCTTCAGTTACTTAATAGAAGAAAGGCCTAGTTAAATGAGGACGGATATCAAATAGGAATAAAATATAATACATTTTTTGTCAAAGTATGTATATTCAGCTCCCGAGTGGAGCAGCCGTCTAAGGCTCTGCATCGCAGTGCTAGAGATGTCACTACAGACCCGGGTTTGATCCCGGGCTGTACCACATTTGGCCGTGATCGGGAGTCCCATAGGGCGGTGCACAATTGGCCAAGCGTCGCCCAGGTTAGGGTAGAGTTTGGCCGGGGGAGCTTTACTTGGCTCATCACACTCTAGCGACTCCTTGTGGTGGGCGGCCGGGTGCTTGCAGGCTGATCTCAGTCGTCAGTTGAATGGTGTTTCCTCCGACACATTGGTGCGACTGGCTTCCGGGTTAAGCGGGCATGTGTTAAGAAGTTCCGTTTGGCAGGTCAAACCGGAGGACGCATGACCTGACCTTCGCCTCCCGAGCCGTTGGGGAGTTGCAGTGATGAGATAGTAATTGGGGAGAAAAAATAAGAATATTGAAATATATGTAAATGAATGTGTTTACTGTTAATATGCTCATAATACCCGTAAAATGATATTAATAATTTTGTGAAACATACTGAAGATAACAGGCAGACGGTAAATACTGATATGAAAATGAAAATATTTGTCTATTTGCACAGACAATAAAATCCCGTAACATATTTTCCCATTGTCCATAATAGCTAGCTTTGACAAAATTGCATTCCTTTAATGGGCAACTCAACTGCCTAGTAGAGAATATTTTTCAAGAGTTCTTAAAATTATAAAACAACATTTGAATAATTTCATAATTCCAAAAGGATGTTTTAGAGATCAACAACATTTTACAGGCTTGTAATTTCCCATTTTATACACAATTAGGTCTGAAAATGTGTGATTAATGAGGTTCGGTTTTGCTTCACTTCCTGGTTTTCAACCATATTTGAATGTGTGTTAAACAAAAATGCAGGAGTCCGATAATGAATGATATGATAAATAATTTTACTAAATGGCATTGGTTGAGACGATAAAATATGCCAAACAAAATTCATATGTTTGATTTCATTTAAAATTAAATTAAACAGGCAGCTCAACCGCCCGGGTGAGCTGCCTGTGAAGGTTAATCTCTTTAGAATTCAGGCTGTAACACAACCAAATGTGGAATAAGTCAAGAGGTATGAATACTTTCTGAAGGCAATGTTGGCCTTCTCTGGTCGAGGTAAACGTTGGGTTAGTAGCTGATCTCTTAAATAGTGAAAAGACCTTCTTTTCATAAATATTACTACAATTTGTCTGTAAATAAACAAAACAACAGTAGTACTGTTCCAAAATATGATATCAACTGACTTTTACTTCCTGTCAAAAGATGCCATCAGAGTCTACCAAGAGCAGCCACCGCCAGGGTTGTCATTCAAGTTTCAGTCTTTAGTAGCCTACACATTGAAGACAAACACACCCCCAACCAACATGCCAATACAAATAGGATAACTTACGTTGAGGCAGCAGGTAGCCTAGTGGTTAGAGCGTTGGGCCAGTAACCGAAAGGTTGGATCGAATCCCTGAGCTAACAAGGTAAAAAAAATATGAATCTGTCGTTCTGAACAAGGCACTGACTTGCCTAGTTAAATAAACGTTACAAGGGCATTACAAATTCTGGTTATATTTTCTTTAATTTACTGGGTGAAATAGGATGAAAATATCGCTGCTGGACAAGGACAAGGTGGCTATAAAATATGAGAATATGACATTTGGTTGAGGGAATCCTATTCATTCTATGTTGAATTCAATAGTATTTTGAAATAGCCTCTTTGAAATAGGGTATGGTTCAGCCCCATTCCTTCTCTCAGAGAATTGATGTTTAGGGCAGTAGGGGTAGGGTAGAGTATTGGCTAGGATAGAGCATTGATGCATGCAGGGATTTCTTTCTACTCTCCGCTACCAGTTAGCCTGTAATCATTTTCGGGGTGCTCCTAGGTAAATGCCCTTCACTGCTGTTATTGCTGGACTGGTCTGGGCTGCACATCTGGAACCAATAGAGCTGTGCAGGGTAGTAGGAGTAGGGTAGAGTATCTCATGGGGTGGGGGGCTCTGGGCTTGTGGGCCATCCAGAGTGGGGCACAGGGTAAATGGGGGCTACATGAGGTGGGGGCCTGGGTAGAGTGAGGGCCAGAGAGTGGCGGCTTTGGTGGCAGCCAGTGTGGAAGCCACAATACGGGCCATAGGGGTGGTGAGGGCCATGATAGTAGTGGAGGTTATAGTATTATAGTGTGGGCCCAGGGGGGGGGGGGGGGGGGGGGGGGTAGGATTGTGGGGGCTACGGTGGGACTTGTAGGGAAAGGGGTAGTGTGGGGGCTGTAGGGGTTGGGCTGGTTGCTGCTTTGGCCCTGGGGGTCCCTGCGTCCCTGACTTCAAAATAGACCTGATTGCTAGCAGCTGGCAGCTCTAACTCACCCCGTGTCAGGTCTCTCCTCTGATGTCAACCTTGTCAGTATCAAGGCTGTTGTGCTGCATGGCCTGAACAATGGAGTGGCAAGAAGAAGCGCTGAGCTGGAGAAACGTACTGAGGGAGAGAGAGGGGGGGGTGGGGGTGGGGGGAGAGAGGCCTGGACAATGGAGAGGCAGGAGGCAAGGTGGAGAGAGAGAGAAAGAGAGAGAGATAGAGAGAAAGAGAGCGATAGGGAAAAGTTGGACAGAGATAGGGGGGAGGGGGGCAGACTTCACATTGTGTCCATGTGCAATGTGATTAAGTTTTTGTAAGCTTGTTGTGAGGCCTCCCTTGTCCTCCCTTCTTCTTCTTCTCCTTTTTCCCCTCCCCTCCCTTCTCCACTCCTCCCTTCTCTTCTCCTCTCCTCTCCTCTCCTCTCCTCTCCTATCCTCTCTTCTCTTCTCCTCTCCTCTGTCAGTATTATGAGTAAATATGATGGTGCATCATTAGCATCTTTTATTATCTCATTATAAAATCTACTCGCCTAATTACTTCCAATTAACAACACTGACAGGAAGATGATTGACTTCCTGCTTCTTGTTGGCCGAGAACCAATCAGAAGACAACAACAACACTTCATTAGCAGAGTATGGGAGAATAGCTATTTAAGAGTAACTTTGCAAATTTGCTAGTAGTTATCACTATAAGGCTTTGCACCAAGGTATAGAGTATTTGAAATGATTTAATAAAAGTTCATACTTAGTTTAACAACTGTACAGTTGAAGTCGGAAGTTTACGTACACTTATGTTGTAGTCATTGGAGTCATTAAAACTAGTTTTTCAACCACTCCACAATTTTTTTGTTAACAAACTATAGTTTTGGCAAGTCGGTTAGGGCATCTACTTTGTGCATGACACAAGTATTTTTTCCAACAATTTGTTTACAGACAGATTATTTCAATTATAATTCACTGTATCACAATTCCAGTGGGTCAGAAGTTTACATACACTAAGTTGACTGTGCCTTTAAACAGCTTGGAAAATTCTAGAAAATTATGTCATGGCTTTAGAAGCTTCTGATAGGCTAATTGACATAATTTGAGTCAATTGTAGGTGTACATGTGGATGTATTTCAAGGCCTACCTTTAAACTTAGTGCCTCTTTGCTTGACATCATGGGAAAATCAAAAGAAATCAGCCAAGACCTCAGAAACAAAAATGTAGACCTCCACAAGTCTGGTTCATCCTTGGGAGTAATTTCCAAACGCCTGAAGGTACCACGTTCATCTGTACAAACAAAAGTACGCAAGTATAAACACCATGGGACCACACAGCCGCCATACCACTCAGGAAGGAGACTCGTTCTGTCTTCTAGAGATTAACGTACTTTGGTGCGAAAAGTGCAAATCAATCCCAGAACAACAGCAAAGGACCTTGTGAAGATGCTGGAGGAAACAGGTACAAAAGTGTCTATATCCACAGTAAAACAAGTCCTATATCGACATAACCTGAAATGCCGCTCAGCAAGGAAGAAGCCACTGCTCCAAAACCGCCATAAAAAAGCCAGACTACGGTTAGCAACTGCACATGGGGACTAAGAAAGATAAATGGAGAAATGTCCTCTGGTCGGATGAAACAAAAATGGAACTGTTTGGCCATAATGACCATCGTTATGTTTGGAGGAAAAAGGGGGAGGCTTGCAAGCCAAAGAACACCATCCCAACCGTGAAGCACGGGGGTGGCAGCATCATGTTGTGGGGGTGCTTTGCTGCAGGAGGGACTGGTGCACCTCACAAAATAGATGGCATCATGAGGGAGGAAATGATGTGGATATATTGAAGCAACATCTCAAGACATCAGTCAGGAAGTTAAAGCTTGGTCGCAAATGGGTCTTCCAAATGGACAATGACCCCAAGCATACTTCCAAAGCTGTGACAAAATGGCTTAAGGACAACAAAGTCAAGGTATTGGAGTGGCCATCACAAAGCCCTGACCTCAATCCTATAGAACATTTGTGGGCAGAACTGAAAAAGCGTGTGCGAGCAAGGAGGCCTTCAAACCTGACTCAGTTACACCAGCTCTGTCAGGAGGAATGGGCCAAAATTCACCCAACTTATTGTGGGATGCTTGTGGAAGGCTACGCAAAACGTTTGACCCAAGTTAAAACTTCTTATGGCTGGGATCCCGTTAACGGGATCGATATGACAACAGCCAGTGAAAGTGCAGGGCGCCAAATTCAAAACAGAAATCTCATAATTCAAATTCCTCAGACATACAAGTATTTTACACCATTTTAAAGATAAACTTGTTGTTAATCCCACCACAGTGTCCGATTTCAAAAAGGCTTTACGACGATAGCACACCATCTGATTATGTCAGGTCAGTACCTACTCACAAAAAAACACAGCCATTTTTCCAGCCAAAGAGAAGAGTCACAAAAAGCAGAAATAGAGATAAAATGAATCACTAACCTTTGATGATCTTCATCAGATGACACTCATATGACTTCATGTTACACAATACATGTATATTTTGTTCGATAAAGTTCATATTTATATCCAAAAATCTTAGTTTACATTGGCGCGTTATGTTCAGTAATGTTTTGCCTCCAAAACATCCGGTGATTTTGCGGAGAGCCACATCAATTTACAGAAATACTCATAATAAACATTGATAAAAGACAAGTATTATACATAGAACTTTAGATAAACCTCTCCTTAATGCAACCGCTGTGTCAGATTTCAAAAAGACTTTACGGAAAAAGCACAGCATGCTATAATCTGACTACATCGCTCAGAGCCCAAACAAGCCCATAAAGATATCTGCCATGTTGTGGAGTCAACAGATGTCAGAATAGCATTATAAATATTCACTTACCTTTGATGATCTTCATCAGAATGCACTTCCAGGAATCCCAGTTCCACAATAAATGTTTGATTTGTTCCATAAAGTCCATCATCTATGTCCAAATACCTCCCTTTTGTTTGCGCGTTCAGTACACAATCCAAACTCACGACGCGGGGGCAAGTCCATGCGAGAGTTCAGACGAAAAGTCATATTACAGTTCGTAGAAACATGTCAAACGAAGTATAGAATCAATCTTTAGGATGTTTTTAACATAAATCTTCAATAATGTTCCAACCGGATAATTATTTTGTCTGTAGAAATGCGATGTGTCTAACTTTCACGTGAATGCGCATGGTCAGCTCATGGCACTCTGCCAGACCCATGACTCAAAGAGACCTCATTCCCCCCTCCGTCACAGTAGAAGCATCAAACAAGGTTCTAAAGACTGTTGACATCTAGTGGAAGCCTGAGGAAGTGCAATATGACCAATATCCCACTGTATATTCGGTAGGCGATGAGTTGAAAAACTACAATCCTCAGATTTCCCACTTCCTCTTTGGATTTTTTCTCAGGTTTTTGCCTGCCATATGAGTTATGTTATACTCACCGACATCATTCAAACAGTTTTAGAAACTTCAGAGTGTTTTCTATCCAATATGAATAATAATATGCATATATTAGCAACTGGGCCTGAGTAGCAGGCAGTTTACTCTGGGCACCTTATTCATCCAAGCTACTCAATACTGCCCCCAGTCATAAGAAGTTAAACAATTTAAAGGCAATGCTACCAAATACTAATTGAGTGTATGTAAACTTCTGACCAACTGGGAATGTGTTGAAAGAAATTAAAGCTGAAATAAATCATTCTCTCTATTATTCTGACATTTCACATTCTTACAATAAAGTGGTGATCCTAACTGACCTAAGACAGGGAATTTTTACTAGGATTAAATGTCAGGAATTGTGAAAAACTGAGTTTAAATGTATTTGGCTAAGGTGTATGTAAACTTCCGACTTCAACTGTATATCAACACCGTCACCGTGGCCAGATTGCAGAGACAACAGGCAGTGTTTCTGGGCGTTGTCTGTTGTGCCCATCAGACCTCCACCAACACAACAAATCTCCTTTGATCCTCAAACACATCCTATTATACATCACCAGACATAGGCCTGTTGCCTCCATGGACTAATAGTAATAAGTGGATAAAGGGTAGATTAGTAAGTGATGTCTTACACATTCTTGGTATGCTTTGGTATTCCTTGATCGGATGAAGAAAACCACATGTTAAAGCAAGGATCAACCAGGCCTATAGGCTCTATGGTACAATTAGATAAAGGGGTAGATTAGCTTGAGCTGGCTTATACATTCTTGGTATTCTTTGGTGTTTGTTAGTACTCCTTTCTGAGGTATTCACTCCAGTCTTCTACAGGAAAAGGAACACTGTCGGTCGCTGCCTCGCTCTCCACCCAAGGTGCCATTGCTGCCTCACTCTCCAACCAAGGTGCCATTGTTGCCTCGCTCTCCAACCAAGGTGCCATTGCTGCCTCGCTCTCCAACCAAGGTGCCATTGTTGCCTCGCTCTCCAACCAAGGTGCCATTGCTGCCTCGCTCTCCAACCAAGGTGCCATTGCTGCCTCGCTCTCCAACCAAGGTGCCATTGCTGCCTCGCTCTCCAACCAAGGTGCCATTGCTGCCTCGCTCTCCAACCAAGGTGCCATTGCTGCCTCACTCTCCAACCAAGGTGCCATTGCTGCCTCGCTCTCCAACCAAGGTGCCATTGCTGCCTCGCTCTCCAACCAAGGTGCCATTGCTGCCTCGCTCTCCAACCAAGGTGCTATTGCTGCCTCGCTCTCCAACCAAGGTGCTATTGCTGCCTCGCTCTCCAACCAAGGTGCTATTGCTGCCTCGCTCTCCAACCAAGGTGCTATTGCTGCCTCGCTCTCCAACCAAGGTGCTATTGCTGCCTCGCTCACTAACCAAGGTGCTATTGCTGCCTCGCTCGCTAACCAAGGTGCTATTGCTGCCTTTCTCTCCAACCAAGGTGCTATTGCTGCCTCGCTCTCCAACCAAGGTGCCATTGCTGCCTCGCTCTCCAACCAAGGTGCCATTGCTGCCTCGCTCTCCAACCAAGGTGCCATTGCTGCCTCGCTCTCCAACCAAGGTGCCATTGCTGCCTCACTCTCCAACCAAGGTGCTATTGCTGCCTCGCTCGCTAACCAAGGTGCCATTGCTGCCTCGCTCTCCAACCAAGGTGCCATTGCTGCCTCGCTCTCCAACCAAGGTGCTATTGCTGCCTCGCTCTCCAACCAAGGTGCTATTGCTGCCTCGCTCACTAACCAAGGTGCCATTGCTGCCTCACTCTCCAACCAAGGTGCCATTGCTGCCTCACTCTCCAACCAAGGTGCTATTGCTGCCTCGTTCTCCAACCAAGGTGACATTATATAGAAGGGAACTCATGAGAAGAGAACATTCATCTACTCTTCGAGAACAATGGGAAGTATAATAAAAATGGTATTACAAATGATTATTATTAAAACCCACATGTTCTGTGTTTTACCTTCAGCACTCTTTCTCCCACTCCCAACCTCTCACTGCCTGTCCAAGGTTATGTCTCGGTCTGTTGTTTGTAAGTGTGTTCATGATGATAATAAAAAAAATAATTATAAAACTAATTTTCTAACAGCTGGGGAAACAATTATCCTTGATGACAGGCTGAAGGACAGCCACTAACCACAAGGATGTGGGAACAAAACAGCTATATGTCATTATTAGACTATTATTAATCACACAGTTAACACCCTCCCCACCCTCTCACCCCCCCAACACACACACACGCGCATGCACACACACACCACCACCGCCGCCACACGCTACTCTACAGGGACTCACACAGACGTTATAGCTCAGTTAAGATGTTGACATTTCCGCTATCCCTAACCCTAGCCCTAGCCTCAACCACAACCCTAACCCTAGCTTTAACCACAACCCTAAACCTAACCCTCAACCACAACTCTAACCCTCAACCACAACCCTAACCATCAACCACATCTAGTAAGTAACTGACTAATTTCAGAGTTAGCGCTTGATTCAATCCGTATAGCTGAAGTTCAGTGCTATAGCGCGATTGAATTTAAAGGCAATGTTCCCGGGTTCGCACACTATAGCTCTGAACTTCAGCGAAACGGATTGAATCGAGCCCTTATACTATTATTGTTACTGATTTTTCCTCTATGGAAAATCTTGCCATTCAATTTGGATTGCAGGTTCTTGAGAGAGGGCTACCAGTAGCTTTAATGAACTATTTCAGAGTTAACTGTAGTTGTCACTGACCGTCCCTATACATCATTTGTCATTTATTCACATTCAGTCTGTGTTTTCTGAAAGGTGTCAAGGAAGCCCAGAAATAGCAAAGTTGAGACAGTATGGGGCACGGTGTTGTTTACATGGTATGACAGGGATGGAGGAGCTCAGTGCTCTGGTGCTGCTGCTCTGGGTCCTCTTGGGTACTGTGTAATTATTCAGCTGTCTCTGGCCTGGGTCTGCTACTGCCGCTGCTGCTGCTGGATCTTTGCACTAAGGAGGTGAAAAATATCCAGCAACTCTTTGGAGAACAGTGGAGGAAACTAAGGTTTATTTGAACAATAAATCATAATTTTTTTTAAACAAACTTCCATTGACAGTTGCTGGACAGTTTTTTAATGTTCATGCAGCTTGGTTTGAAAGCAGTATTCTTTTTTTTCTTTGCTGCCTTTGAACCCCGAGAGCACTGAGGATGACCACATTCCCAAAACACAAGCACCAACACAAAAAACAACCACCAAGACAAGGCTTTATTTTAATCTATACTTTGTTCTGTGTACATCATTCATGTGTAGGCTAATCTATGTCACCAGAGATGCCTGTGTGAATCAGTGGAGGCTGCTGTGGGGAGGACGGCTCATAATAATGGCTGGAACGAAGCTAATGGAATGGCATCAAACACATGTGTTTGATACCATTCCACCTATTCCCCTCCCGCCATTACCATAATAAGGTTCTCCCCACAGCAGCCTGTGGTGTGAATATATAGCACGGCGGCAATATAGCCTAACTATACTGAACTGAAATATAAACGCAACATGTAACAATTTCAAAGATTTTACGGAGTTACAGTTCATACGAGGAAATCAGTCAATTGGAATAAATGAATTAAGCCCTAGTCTATGGATTCGCATGACTGGGAATATAGATATGCATCTGTTGGTCACAGATACCTTAAAAAAAATGGGCCTCACAATGGGCCTCAGGATTTCATCACGGTATTTCTGTGCATTCACATTGCCATCGTTAAAATGCAATTGTGTTCGTTGTCCATAGCTTATGCCTGCCAATACCATAACCCCAATGCCACCATGGGGCACTCTGTTCAGAACGGTGGCATCAGGAAACTGCTCGCCCACACAATGCAATACACGTGTTCTGCGGTTGTGAGGCCGGTTGGACCTACTGCCAAATTCTCTAAAACAGCTTTGGAGGCAGCTTATGGTAGAGAAATTAACATTAAATTCTCTGGCAACAGCTCTGGTGGACATTCCTGCAGTCAGAATGCCAATTGCATGCTCCCTCAAAACTAGAGACACTTGTGACAAAACTGCACATTTTAGAGTGACCTTATATTGTTCCCAGCACAAGGTGCAGCTGTGTAATGATCATGCTGTTTAATCAGCTTCTTGATATGCCACACCTGTTAGGTGGATGGATTATCTTGGCAAAGGGGAAATGCTCACTAATAGGGATGTAAACAAATTTGCGCACCAAATTTGAGCTAAATAATATTTTTTGTGCGTACGGAAGATTTTTGGGATCATTTATTTCAGCTCATAAAACATGGTACCAACACTTTGCATGTTGCATTTATATTTTTGTTCAGTATATAAAGCCATGTTACTGCTAGTGCGAAAAATCATTAGCGTTTTGATTTATTAAATGATTTGTTAATCAATTGAAGTGACTTAACTGACCTTAACATTGGGGTCAGTCCAGGATATGGATGTGGAGTGAGGTAAGATGAAACCATGTTGTCATTCCAGCACTCTCTGGAATTGGAATTTTTTAACAACCCAATTGGAATCCAAAATCAGAACTCCTCAACCAAAACCCTGAGCTTGATCAAACCTGTGGTTGAGTGGCAAGACTTCTGGCACATACATCAAGCTCCCCACTGTGGACTGGGGTTCAAACCCCCCATCTATTCGTCCCACCTACCTGTATTCTCTTCTCATTTTAAAACTGTCAAAATACTCACAAAAAAATCATACACTCTGATGTCATTAAAAAAAGAATGACAGGGCCAGCAGTCCAATATTGACATATTTCTGTTTAATATTGTGTAATAATATTCTCTTAAAATACAGTCTTTTCTGAGGTAGACCATTATTACAGTTCAAGAACATTATTATCAGTTTGAAAACAGACATAAAAAAGACATGAAATTAATACTTTCATGTACAATATGTTGCCAAATGAGGTAGAAATGGTTACAGAAGATGTACAAGAAGCAAGAACAAAGTTACTGTAATATTAGATTAAAAACAGCTAACAAAAGCCGATTTTGTTGAACAAACTGTTGTTGTATTTTTTGTTTCCTTATTGGCTTTAAGACACAACACTGATTAAACAAAGGTGTATTGTAGAGATGATATCAATGATATGCATGAGTCAAACAGGAAGTACTACCTCACCCAATCATCAATACCTCTAACGATAAGACCTATTCCCACTCATTATCTCTGATTAATACATTAAGCAGTAACATATGTAGAGTGAGGTAATCCATTAATGAAAAACAATAAAACAACTGACAGAATAATGAACAAAATGATTATGTTTTTCTGAATCTACATGTTTGACAAACATGGAGGATTTTGGGAATCTGGGCTCTGGGAAATAGCTGAAATATTTTTCATTATTCACATTAACTAATGATAGTATTGATATCGGCTGCTTTTCATGAACTAAACTCCCATGAATTCTGTTATAAACTACGACAATTTGCCTCAAGCCCCAGCCCCTGCCTGATATGTAACACCTCTATCTGAAAACGAATTATAACTTCCTCTAATGATCCTTATAAATTATGTATCTTAATGTTATGACACATAAATGATTCCATATTTAAACCCATCTCTCAGAGGCTCCCTAAGGCTTATTTCTCCTGCTTAGTTTGAAGATGTATTTCCAGTTTCTTAAACCTACTGTGTGTCCCAAATGGCACCCTATTCCCCTTATAGTGTCCTACTTTTACCAAATGTGCCTCAACCCTGGGGTCAGTGTGTTTGACCCGGCTCTATGGCATGACTGAAGCCACCAGCTGTACAGGGGAGACTGGAGAGAGGCCAGGGTTGTGATATTAGGTTCCCGGACATCAATCAGAGCAATGCCACTCCAAAAGGAGGAGGGAAGCAGGGGGTAGGAGGAGGGGAGGGATCGATGGAGGAGGGAGAGGGCAGAGGGGGCCAGCCACATGGTCACTGGGGCCAGCAGCTAGGGCTATAGGGACGACCCTACCTCTATAATAACTGCATTGGGTACAGAGAAAGAGAGATAACGAGAAGAGCGAGAGATGGGGAGAAGGAGAAGAAGCAGAAGACGATTACATCATCCTCCAGTGTACCTGCGGTCTGCACACCATGGTAACGGTCCAATAATCATGACCTCACCTCAGTACCTGCAGCTCAACTGAATGACAAGATATTTCCAGGCTGTTGTTAAACAGAGTAGTAGCGATAGCACAACCCTGTGTGTATGCTTTTCTCTGGATTGTCATGTTATATTTAGGATTGTATTGTATTGTACATAATACTGATTAACAATATATGGTTATTGTTAGACATGATTAGCTGCCGAATGCATATAACTGATTCATCTTTAGGTCCTTGCTCATTTTCTATTTTCTTTCTGCTGTATATGACAATTAAATGTATATGACACTTAAATGTATATGAGAATTAAATGTGTATGACAATGGTTTTACTGCTTCTTGTCTGTGTCCAGGCTTGGAATATAAATGTGCACCTTTTATTAATAGATTTCTATAAAGAGTTGCATCTATTACAATAAAAGATGTATATAACATTAATGCATGAATATGACATGTTAACTCACAATGCTTTGGGTTGATTTGTAAACAGTTTGTCCAGCAAAAAAATGAATATTTTCTGTGTTCTACATAACACTTCATAAAGACAATCATCATTCCACCAAAAACATCTACATTAAAAATAAAAGGATACGATTTTTTTTGTATTTATATATTCATATATAATAATAATAATAAAAACATGGATTTTATGGGATCAAATATCCTTTGAAATACCTGAATTACATTCAATGTTACTCTTTGTAGCATTTTCAAGTTTCTCCCTCGAGGCATATGCACAGACAGCTGCAGTGTGTATACAACAGGACTGTGTGAGGTCTTTTCTCCTCTTGCTCGTCAGCTCTTCCTCCCCTCTTTGACTCTCTTCACTAAGACTGACGACTACATACATTCTTTATTTCTTCTTTGAGGTAAAGAAATTCTTCCTGAGCATTTCAAACAAGACTACATACATACATACGAAGAAAACCAGCAGATAGGTGAAAGAGACAAACAGACATCAAAGGAAGCGCCATCTTGCCTTGATGTGCTTGTCTGTGTTACAGGGCTGTATTAAAGCAGCATTCTCAGGGAAAACTGCACCGAATGAGGAATGTGTGATAAACCACAGTTCAAATATATTGTATGTGTGGATGTTATACTCATGGCTTTGAATGATAGTGTTGTATATTCAACCACAACCTAGTCTCATGACATTTGTGTTCCATTTCAACGTTTTTGTAAAGTTGCATGTTAACGTTTTTTCTTGTACGTACGGCACCATTCAGGATGTACACAATTGATGAGCTATTGTAGTGGGTTTGTCTCCAAAACAGCTGTGAATGATGTGATACTGTACTATAGGGGGAAGAGGGACCATTGATCCCAAAGTGTCCACGATAAGACCAGATCAAATGATGATGATGCGTTTTGTTGAATTATTTCAGCACAATGACATGACTTTGGCGAGAAGCTAAAAGCGGTGTTTTAAGTTAATAACCCATAATGCTAAGAGACAATGAGGAATTGTTGATCATTTTTTTTGTGGGAAAAACCCCCACCATAGTTGTTCAAATAGATTCTAAGCTGTTTCCACCTGACCAATGAAAACTAAAACAGTCAGACGACAGAGGGATCTCTCAAACAATCCTTGGGTCATGTTCATGAGGAAACAAATGTTTTAAAATGTTTTGCAACGAAAATGTGTGTTTTTTATTGGACGAGTCCAGGTAGTCCTGCCCCTTTTCAATCTGTTTTGCAACGGAAAGCAAAAAAAAGGTGTTTCTTATTGGACAAGTCCAGGTTGTTCCTAAAGATCCTGATGATCCATCACCTTGGACTACGTCACCTTGACAACACATTACTGATTTATGTGCTGGATCACAAAAAAATATGAAACTTTGGGTGGAATCCAAACTGTCTAGAGATGCACGTTGCACAAAACTCGACTTTGCGTGATTCATGCACTGATGTCGAGATTTGAGACAAGTTATGCACATGGATCTCAAGTTAGGATTTGAGAAGTAATCTCCAATGATGCAGTTATCCCACCATATAGGTTCAACTACTACTGTAATACACTGCCCCGTCCACAAAGGCCTCATCTATCTTTTTCTTTGGGAAAAATAAAGTATATGTATATTTAATAGAAACATCAGCATGCTAACCAGAGAAACCTATGTTAAATCTGCTTCTCATCTCTCCCAAACCTTCGATCTTGACAATCTAACTCTTTTGGTTGCATAATAATAAGTAATTACAAAAAAACTAAACAGTAAAACATTCCCAAGACTCATCATCATGTCAAAAGTGAAGACAGGGTTTACATTCACAGTCCCCTACATTTATATTACATACAGTGGCTGTCTCCCTGCCTTCTCATTGACTGTACACCTTGCTCCACTCCATACAAGTGTCCAGTTCTTTCGGGGTGGCGTGCGACTGCGGACGCACCTTGCAGAAGGCGTTCTCAAAGTCTTTGAGGGCTGGGGGCCCCGTAGCCTGTCCTGAAAGGCTGTGTAAGGGCCCCTGAGGGCCCGAGGAGGATGCTGAGGATAGGGCCTGCTGGCAGAGCTGCAGCAGCTCCCACACAGAGAAGCCCTCTGACCGCTGCAGTACAGCCCCCAGCTCCCTGTCACTGAGAGAACATCCCTGGGGCACTAGCGCCTGCAGCAGCACCTGTCTCCGCATCCCCGCATCTGGCAGGCCCACGTGGTAGTGCTTGGCGAAGCTTCGATGCACCGTATCCTGGAGCAGGTCTGGCCTGCCGGTGGTACACACCACAATCACCAGCCCAGGTGCTCCCCCTGCCGACCCTAACCCCATCTGGGCCTTCTCCAGGGCGGATAGCAACACCTGCCTCAGACCCTCCTCATCCTCCAGAGCCTCCACTTCACTGAGCAGCACAACAGAAGGCTGTCTCGCCCCCGCCACCTGCAGCGTGGCCCCCAGGATCCCCTCGGCATCCACCTTGCCTTTAGAAGCTAACATGGCCCCGCTGAGCCTATAGAAGGAGGCCCCCAGCTGGGCGGCCATGGAGCGGGCCAGGGTGGTCTTCCCGCTTCCCCGGGGGCCGAACAGCAGCACGGTGGCTGGGGGTAGGATGGTGGGGCTGGGCCTTAGACAGGGCCACAACAGCTCCTCCTCCAGGGCAGCTTTGACGTGGGTCAGCCCAGCCAGCTCCCCCCATAGCAGGGCTGGGCTGCAGTCCAGCACTTCCCCGTTGACTAGATCCAGAACCATGGGGTCTGGACTCTTCAGGCTGGCTGTCTCCCCTGGTCCAGACCCAGGCTGGCCTTGGCCGTGGATGGAGGGGCGTTTCTGGTTGTGAGCCTGGGAGGAGCGGTGCTGCTGCTGTTGCTGCTGGGAGTGGGAGAAGCCCTGGTTTTCTGACCCTCCTCCTCCTACGTTCTCTCCAGTCATCCCTGCTGCCGGGCTGTTCTCCCCTGCTACAGCCACCATATAGGGAGGGGACACCAGGGGCTGGGAGGAGGGCTTACTGGGCTTAAATGCCAGGGGATCTGTGCTGCCTGTGGTGAATCTGATGTTTCCTTTATCCCCCATGCTGTAGGGAGAGAGAGAGTCCCCTCCTCCTCCGGACTTCATTGGGTCGTAGCCTGAATACTTCCTGTATCGAGAAACTTCCCCCTCCTCTTCCAATGACATGTCAAATGCCTTCCTCTTCACCCCACCTCCAGACTCCTGGTAGCTGTAGCTACCCCCGACTACGGTGGGCCGGGAGGGGAGAGGAGTAGGGGTGGCCAGCCCGGAGTGTAAGTACCCTGCAGAGGGGTGGCTGTAAGCGGGGGCCAGGCTGGGCTGGTGGGGATAGCTGCTTGGCGGGTAGCTGTAAACTTGGGTGGAGGGCGAGTAGCTGGGCACCAGGGTGGGCGTGGGCTGGAGGGGGTGGTGGAGGGAGGCGGGGGGAAGTGCTGAGCCAGGCAGGGGCCCGGGGCAGTACCCAGACGAGAGGTAGGTACCGTTGTAGCTGGGGGGGTTGTAGTCACCAGAGTGAGACCCAGAGCAGGAGCTGCTACCACTATATCCAGAGTCTGAGAGGTTACTGTTGACCACTGACACACTGCTGGCCCCTGGGGGCCCTGCTGATGTGGCCCCAACCTTGGGGCCTGACAGACCATCCAGGGACCCGGGGTAGGGCCCCTCCGCACTGTGGCTCAGGGGCCAGGGCTCCAGCTCAGTCTTGAGGCCATTGAGGCCCCCGAAGGCCCCTGGCTCTGGGTAGGCCCCTACAGTGGGCCCCGGTGGACGGTTGTAGGGTGAGTCTAGAACACCAGAGTACTTCTCTGCATAGCTCTTTAGCAGATTGGAGGCGGTTAGGGCACCAATGTCGTCATTGGCCCAGGCGTAGCCGTGGGTGGAGCCTCCTCTGGCGTGGGTTCGGCCAGCGGTGTACAGCTCGGACTTGTGGGCCGGCGAGGAGGTGGTGGAGGACACATCCAGGTGCTGCTCAGGCCACTGGCTGAGGGACTGGGCATGCTCCGGGTTCCAGTGCATCTTATACAGGCCTGGAGGAGAGGAAACAGAAAGAGAGAGAGACACCAGGTTGTAAGGTGCTGTTTAGGACAGTGGTTCCAGTGCATCTTATACAAGCCTGGAGGAGACAGAGACAGAAACCAGGAAATATACGAGACAACACAGAACAATAAATGTGTTGAAACCAGTGGCGGTCGGTGCCGTTTAAGATGAAGGGAGGATGATTTTAAAAAATCATGAGCGTGGCCTTATTTCTATTAAAGCATATTGGATGACTGTCAATCATATTCCATTCACCCATTTCAATGTAACAGCGATAGGTTTAGGGTACTACATGATACTCAAATTTTCCCTATACCCATCATGAGGTTGCTACAACCTAGCCTATGAAAAGTTTGTCAACAGAATTGGTAGAATTAATATACACCTGATCACACGTGAACACAGTTCACTTTCATAGCAGCCACAATGTATTCCTTCCCGCATCTTTGCAATCTCCTCTTAAAACTTTTCCCTTCTCTTGTGGACTTCAATGCACAACACATCAGCTGTATGTGGCCAGGCGAAAAAACCTTTCCAAGCCAAGCCATAACCGCTTCACACAGCCTACATCGTTGTCACCATATTAGCTAAAATAACGTTGTAGTCAACATATTTAATAGAACTAACAAGTTAGTAAACCCCCTGCAATCATGCAGTAACGTTACGGTGTACAGTCAGTAAGCAGTTTAGCACTGGTGGCAATAAATTAGTAAAACCAAAAGCTTACCTTGACTTGGAAGAGTTCCAGTGTTTTTAAACTGTGTTTCCATAGAACATGCCATACAAATAAAGGCATCTTAATTAATTATATGAAGAGTGCCTTGGTCCTCCTTTCTTTTTGATGACCAATTTACCCCTTTTACCGAATAGCACCTTCCGTCTACCAAAATCTGCTATTGTGTACCTCAGCAGTGCTCCCCTTCCTTCTTTTGTTCCAGTGTTGTGTTGAATAGTCATAGCCAGTGAGATAGCATCCCTCTGTTTGAGCAGGGTGTTTGACTAGGCTAGACTACCTAGCTGCATTTGCTAGTTAAGTAAATATGTCTCTAACTCCCTTTTGCTTCTCCTTCATTTTGGAAGAAATGTATTTGTTCAAAACTGTTCAACTATTGTTTTTCTCTCTCTTTGAGTCTACTACTCACCACATTTTATGCACTGCAGTGCTAGCTAGCTGTAGCTTATGCTTTCAGTACTAGATTCATTATCTGATCATTTGATTGGGTGGACAACATGTCAGTTCATGCTGCAAGAGCTCTGATAGGTTGGAGGACGTCCTCCGGAAGTTGTCATAATTACTGTGTAAGTCTATGGAAGGGGGTGAGAACCATGAGCCTCCTAGGTATTGTATTGAAGTCAATGTATCCAGAGGAGGATGGAAGCTAACTGTCCTCCGGCTCCACCATGGTGCTGACCTACAGAGTGCTGGTGAGGCTACTATAGACCTTCATTGCAAACAATGTGTTTCAATCAAACATTTGGTGACATGAGTATATTGAGTATAGTTTTGTCTAAAAAGGATCATTTTTTTAAAGGATGATCATCCTCTCCCTCCTATGAGGAGCCTCCACTGGTTGAAACACTATAAAAGCCTATTGTTTTTATGTGCAACCTATTCTCTTCTACTCACATATATTATTATTGGAAAACGTCCCTCAACCTCACTTGTCTTTTAACATTGTTTAACAGGCCTTTCAACACTCCTTTCATCAACAATCTCTTTTTCCTCAGCCTGTTTTCCTCTTTGCTACTACTGTGTCCACAGTGATACATGGCCAGAACACCTCTTATCAGAGAGGCTGTTAGTGGGAATGACTTTTTCCTGTTTCTCCTGCTGGTAGGGGATTGTGTTTTAGTGTTACCATCAGGCATGGCAACAGAAGGAGCTCATATTACCCAGAGAGAAGGGGGGGGGGAGGGGGGTGGAGAGAGTGGAGAGAGGGAGAGGGAGGGAGAGAGAGAGAGAGAGAGAGAGGGAAAGAGAGACTGGAGAGAGGAGGAGAATAAAGACAGAGAGGGGGAGAGAGAGTGAGAGAGCTGGAGAGAGAGAGAGGTAAGGGGCCAGGAGGAATTGGATGGAGCTGTTTCCCAGGTTGTGTTAGTAGTGTGGTGGTGATAGTATTGATAAGGTTATCCTAATGCTCCCTGCACCAGCAGCACTCCCAGATGACCTATTGTTATCTCCCTGCTGCATGCTGTCACCCCTTCCCCTCCCCCCTGGCCCCACCCACCTGAACCAACCCCTTTGCGCACACCATCGCTTCAAAACAGACCCCTGGCCGGCTCGACAGAGAAAGGGGGGGGGGGGGGGGGGGGGGGGTTGTATGCTGGACAGTGTTGTGGAGAGGGGGGGAAGAGGGATGGAGGGAAGGGGAGTATGGACATTGGACAGTGTTATGGAGAGAGGGGGAAGAGGGAAGGAGGGAAGGGGAGTATGGACACTGGGCAGTGTTGTGGAGAGGGGGGGAAGAGGGATGGAGGGAAGGGGAGTATGGACACTGGGCAGTGTTGTGGAGAGAGGAGAAAGGAGGAGGGGGTTGGGTGGGTTTGGAATCACAGAATAGCGTGCTATTCATCTGCAGCCTCCCATGGAACATTGGGAGAGTGGAATGCATGTTCCTGTCTGTTACTCTGTACTTTGGCTGACTCTAGCTGGCACTGTTCCTCTATATGTGTGTGTGTGTGTGTGTGTGTGTGTGTGTGTGTGTGTGTGTGTGTGTGTGTGTGTGTGTGTGTGTGTGTGTGTGTGTGTGTGTGTGTGTGTGTGTGTGTGTGTGTGTGTGTGTGTGTGTGTGTGTGCGTTTGTTGGTGCACGTTTGTGTGTAGCACAACGCAGGGAGCCTCTGATTGATCATGCCTGTTCAATACACTGAGAAGACGAGCAAAAAAGGGAGAAGGGGAGCATATGGAGGAATGCAAAGGATTAAAAACAACTTAGTAGAATCCGCCGTTTCATAAAGACTCACACAGTCAGGCTGCTTCTTGCTGAGGCGTTAGCTTGATATTCCAGGAATAGTTTGGCATTATTGAACTGTCACGATTTGGCCTGGGGAGTGGAGGACTAGAACTATTGCCCGGCAGAACAGGCAGAGGAGAGGAGTGGAGGACTTGAACTATAGCCAGGTAGACGAAGTGAAGAGGAGAGGAGGGGTAAAGGAATAAAGAACAAGAAGCTGTCATTATTACTTGCCTGGCCTCTTCTAGTCTGCGCCCCAGATGGCACCCTCCCCATTCCCTTTCTAGCACACTACTTCTGGACCTATAGGATCCATAAGAGTAGTGCACTACGTAAGCTGCCATTTGGGATGCACACTAAGTATTTCCTTCAGCAATAGAGAGAGGCCTAGCTGCTTGATGATCCATGAGTCATTCCTCTGTCTGTATGACTGTGAGGCTGGAGCCTGGACTCTTATTGCCATTTAAATCAAACCGCTAATATCCACCGACCGGCAACTGCCACTCTCTCTCTGTCTCTGTCTCTCTCTCTGTCTCTCTCTCTGTCTCTCTCTCTGTCTCTCTCTCTGTCTCTCTCTCTGTCTCTCAAATTCAAATTCAAGCTGCTTTATTGGCATGAAAAACATTGTGTCAATATTGCCAAAGCAACAATGTATACAATATACATTGTAATAAAATTATAAACAATGACAAATAATAATATAGAATGTCTCTCTCTCTCTCTCTCTGTCTCTCTCTCTGTCTCTCTCTCTGTCTCTCTCTCTCTCTCTCTCTCTCTCTGTCTCTCTCTCTCTCTCTGTCTCTCTCTCTCTGTCTCTCTCTCTCTCTCTCTCTGTCTCTCTCTGTCTATCTCTCTCTCTCTCTCTCTCTCTCTCTCTGTCTCTCTCTGTCTATCTCTGTCTCTCTCTCTGTCTCTCTCTCTGTCTCTCTCTCTGTCTCTCTCTCTGTCTCTCTCTCTGTCTCTCTCTCTCTCTCTCTCTCTCTCTCTCTCTCTGTCTCTCTCTCTCTGTCTCTCTCTCTCTGTCTCTCTCTCTCTCTCTCTGTCTCTCTCTCTCTCTCTCTCTCTCTGTCTCTCTCTCTCTGTCTCTCTCTCTCTGTCTCTCTCTCTGTCTCTCTCTGTCTCTCTCTGTCTCTCTCTCAAACCTCAACAACATCCACCAACCGCTGTGCCTTTCCTCACTCTTTCCTTTTCTTGTCTCACTCTGACAATGCTGCTTTTCTCAACTACTAAACTTTGCCTCCATCGCTCTCTCTCCGCCCAGTGGAAACCTCCAACCTCCAGCGCTCTCCATGTTTTTTTCTTCAAACGGCATCTTTTAAATCAATCATTTAAATCAAATCAACCTCAACTGATGGCCATCACTCTGACTGTGTTGCTTTCCTCAACCTAAACGTTGGCCCTTTTCTCTCTCTCTTCTCCCCCTGGAAACCTCCAACCTCTCTTCAGCTTCTCCATGTGTTTTCTTCAGATTACAGCCTCCCTATTAATTCAGTCCCATCAGATCAGAGCAGCAGAGCAGATGGCTGTTGGATTATGAAGTTCTTCATATTCAAATCCACAGACTGCCTTAAGTTCCCAACGTCCAAACCAGTTAAAATAATCAGTCCCCTAAGCCTGCCACACACGGCGGTCCTTCCAGAAACATTAACAACCTGTACTAGGACACCACAGTCTTTTTAGGAAACATGCTTAAAGACATTTGGACATTCTCCACTCCACACCCAGCCAGCTGACCATATATTTCTGTGGTTTGACTTAGAAGTCATTGTCCGGCAGATTGGAGAGAGAGAGAGAGAGAGAGAGAGAGAGAGAGCGAGATTATTGTTTTGAAACTTCTGTATGTGTAATGTTTACTGTTAATTTGTATTGTTTGTTTCACTTTTGTGTATTGCTACCTCACTTGCTTTGGCAATGTTAACACATGTTTCCCATGCCAATAAAGCCCCTTGAATTGAATTGAATTGAATTGAGAGAGAGAGAGAGAAACAGAGAGAGACAAAGCGAGAGAGAGAAACAGAGAGAGACAGAGAGAGATACAGGTAGAGAGAGAGAGAGAGAGAGAGAGAGAGAGAGAGAGAGAGAGAGAGAGAGAGAGAGAGAGAGAGAGAGAGAGTGTTGCTACAGAGAGACTTAGCTCCATGTCCTGCAGGCCAATCCGTTCCCATCTGCGGCAGCAGGCAGTTTGTGAGTAGCGTAAGGCCCAATAACGGAGCCAGTGTGGGACAGAGACAGATGGAAGCCCAGGGGATCTCATAAAACCTGCAGCGGACAGAGGGAGGAAGGGGAAGGTGGAGAGGAGGGGGGGAGGGAGGGAGGGACTGGACAGCAGGCGTGAGGACCCAAAGAGGACGGAGGAGGGCGAACGTTAGGACATTAGGATGTTAGAGACCTCATTGAGGCATCCAGGGGGGTCTAACTGCTGGCCACTCCATCATCAGAGCAGCATGCCAAGAGCTGTACAGGCGGATCCTGTTCCAGGGAGACCTGGGGCATATGGTACAGGTTGGCTGACATTTTTACAGAAAATCTGACTCACTAGGGCAGTTTATTTCTCATATTAGAAAAAAACCTCACTCTCTCTTTTCTTAATGATGCGATCACTGGCGTAACGCAGTTTCTCTGGACCCCCAATAAGGTCGCAGTCCACATTTAAAAAATATATACATTGAATGCGTCAGCTAGACAGCCACTCACAAAGTATAGACTACCGATCGCTGTCCATGGTGCTGAAATTGAGACGTCTATTGGGGGTGCCTATCTAATCGATGATAGGCATTCTGTGGTGCCAGTGCATGTAGCCTATAGCTTTGCTTTAGCTAATGGATAAATGTTTATCGGTAGGCCTATTTTGTCATCATTTTCTCATGTTAAGCCTAACATTTCACAAAGCTATACACGGTGTCGCAAGGCTGCTATTAATGTAATTACTTGTTCAGTAATTAAAGTTGGGAATTTTTTGATTCAACAGCATACTAATCAGCAACCAACTGATTTTTACAAAAAGATACAACTGTCCTGTATTGTCCTATCTGAACCTGTATGACCTGAGCCATCCTCACGCTCTCTCCCAGCTGGGAAAGGAAGTTGTTGTGGGCAAAACCAGTCAATTAATGTCAAATAATACAGTCAGTCCACCCTCAAAACATTTAGATTTCAAGACACACTTAACCAGCATTGCTACCACAGCCTTCTGCAGAAATACACCATCCCATCTGGTTTGCGCTTAGAGGGGCTATCATTTGTTTTACAACAGGAGAATGACCCAACACACCTCCAGGCTGTGTAAGGGCTATTTGACCAAGAAGGACAGTGATGGAGTGCTGCATCAGATGGCCTGGCCTCCACAATCACCCGACCTCAACCCAATTGAGATGGTTAGGGATGACTTGGACCGCAGAGTGCTTCAACCTCATCAAATATGACAGGAGAGATGATAAAAAAATATATATGATGTTCCATGAGTTTTGTTGGAGTTTAGAGTGACGAAAAGTAGCTAACTGCTCTCTCACATCTCTTCATTCCTTGAGCAGAGGGAGCCAGAGATACTTTTGAGGAGATGGGAAACTCCATCGGAATCATGTTAACGCCCATTGTGTACGTTGCCAATGCTACGTCAATGGGCCGTGCGGTGCATTCTGGGCGATTCTGGGACAAGTAGAGCTCTCCTTCAAGGAGTGAATGAGAGTCAATTGGGCACTAGCTCAAAAACCCAACATTAGCATGAATTTCATCAACAAGAAGTACAACATTAGAAATCTTTTCTGAGACGTGAGATAATTAACTTGCTAATAATTAACTGTAATATTGTATAGCTTTGGAATCGTGACATTACGTACTTTGAGTGATGATTGGCTTAGCAACCGCGTGATACAGCATGGCAATGTGAATGTGATTGGTAAACATTCTGCTTGGTGGGGCATTATGTGTTCCTCCATTGATTTCCAAAGGGGATTCCTATCTCCTCCGTTCTCGAATATATCTGGCCGGGCAACCCAACTGGAGTCATTGGTATGGATACACAGACTCAGTGCGCCATGAGCAGAGTGCATGCAGAGGGAGCTGCGTGCAGGGAGAGATCAAGTGACAGAGAGGACAGAGACACCAGCAAAACACCCCCACACCATCACACCTCCTCCTCCATGCTTCACGGTGGGAACCACACATGCGGAGATCATCCGTACACCTACTCTGCGTCTCACAAAGAAATGGCGGTTGGAAATTTTGACACATCAGACCAAAGGACAGATTTCCACTGGTCTGATGTCCATTGTTCGTGTTTCTTGGCCCAAGCAAGTCTCTTCTTCTTATTGGTGTCCTTTAGTAGTGGTTTCTTTGCAGCAATTCAACCATGAAGGCCTGATTCACACAGTCTCCTCTGAACAGTTGATGTTGAGATGTGTCTGTTACTTGAACTCTGTGAAGCATTTATTTGGGCTGCAATTTCTGAGGCTGGTAACTCTAATGAACTTAGAGGTAACTATGCGTCTTCCTTTCCTGTGGTGGCCAGTTTCATCATAGCACTTGATGGTTTTTGCGACTGCACCTGAAGAAACTTTCAAAGTTCTTGAAATGTTCCGCATTGACTGACCTTCATGTCTTAAAGTAATGATGGACTGTCGTTTCTCTTTGCTTATTTGAGCTGTTCTTGCCATAATATGGACTTGGTCGTTTACCAAATAGGGCTATCTTCTGTATACCAACCCTACCTTGTCACAACACAACTGATTGGCTCAAACGCTTTAATAAGGAAAGAAATTACACAAATTAACAAGGCACACCTGTTAATTGAAATGCATTCCATGTGACTACCTCATGAAGCTGGTTGAGAAAATGCCAAGAGTGTTCAAAGCTGTCATCATATCAAAGGGTGGCTACTTGGAAGAATCTCAAATATAAAATATATTTTGATTTGCTTATCACTTTTGTGGTTACTACATGATTCCATATGTGTTATTTCATAGTATTGATGTCTTCACTATTATTCTACAATGTAGAAAACAGTAAAAATAAATTGAAACCCTTTAATGAGTAGGTGTCCAAACTTTTGACTGGTACTGTACTTAGCTTCCTAGTACATATGGACATTAAAAAGGTTTATGAATGACTTTTCGGGAGGTTACTGTGAAAATATTTTTTTAATCCAAATGTATTGACATCAATGACAGGTGCATGGACCCCCAGAGCTTGTGGACCCCCCTGCCTTATGGGGGCTGTGGGGGTGTCTGGTGCGCCAGTGGAGGGAATGTGTTCTCAAAAGCTTGATAACACATGATAATAATTCGCTATGTGCACCATAGAGTTCACACGTAGTGCACATAGCGGTGTTGTTCATCCACAGTCGAAAACTATGGTAACGTTGTTCTCTAGTTGCTCTTTCAGATCCTGTAATTCTATCTAGTTCTGTGGGATTATGTGGTTTAAAAAGCCACATCTCTATGGGGAATTTTGTACTGTAGGCACAGAGACCTCTCAGTCAAATGTTCATGATCACACAGGATTATGGGTAAAAACCCACATTTAGAAAGGTCATTGGCAGTAATAAATATTATGAAACTCTCTTAGTTTCACTTGTTTTGGAAGCTTACTGAATGAAAAGATCTGCTTTACTCTGTAAATTGGAGAGTATTTAAATACTTCATATTGCCAACTCCGTGCTCTGTAATGTCCACATCAAATATGCATTGATTGTCGACTTGTAAAGCCAATATAACACATGCACAAAGAAATTCAGGGACTTTCTTCAGTATCTCTTCCACACGTAAACCTGATGAGCAACTTATTTGTATTTGCGCTTTTGCCTATGTTTACGTGTGTGAATATGCATGTGTGTCCTCTCAGCCCCTGAGAAAAAGAGAGCGAGTGTGACAGATGTTCCCTACTGACCGTTCTAGTCCTACTGTCTCAGAGTCTCTTCAGTCATTGTGAGAGCTACTCATCCACCAAACATCCTCTCTGGCCCCTCAGCCCTGCCGTCCAGCTTGTGTGTTTGTGTGTTATCGTACCATTCCGTTGGCTCTGAGACAAAGCCTAGAGGATCCTATTGTCAGCTGGCTGCCTGAGGCCTAATTATGGAAATCGTATTAATCTATGCAGCAGCAGCTAGCCCTCTGACAGCCTTTGTCCCTACCGGGGATTTATTGAGGGACCTGTGTGTGTGTGTGTGTTTGTGTGTGTCTTTGCTGGTGCATCCTTTTGTATAGGAAAGGAGAGCGCTCTTTAATATGACTTTGGGTAGGCCACTGAGGAGGAAAGGGTTTAGGAGCAGTGCTAGGGTAGTTAGGTATCTTTGAGCCGTTCAGTGGTATTCCTCACTTGGCTATGGCATTTGAGGAGAGGAGAGGAGGAGGGTTTTAACTTAAGAGCTGAGGAACAGTGTTTGCTAGACATTTGGTTTTGGCTTTGAATCGTTCACTCACTTGTATTCCTCAGTTTCCAACGGCACAATTGCTTTTCGGGTTGACTGAGTGAAACTGGGAGTTTAGATCCGTTATGGTGGACTGGAGCTGAACTGTCAGTCAGTGTGTTGTGGTTTTCTATGAGGCAGAGGTTGAAACGTGAGCCTGGCAGGCAGCCTAGTACCGGTGCTGTTTCACTGCTCCCCTGGGGGTCTCCCCCCTCTTCTCCCTCCTCACCAGCTCCGCCTATCATCTCCCCTGGCCGCACTGATGTTTTTCTGCCCTGAGGAACAAAACTGACATGGATGCAACAAGCCTTCTGGGACGGAGTACCTATTAAAGCAGACAGATAAATGAGAAAGGATGGAGAGAAGGGGAGGTGGAGAGGAGGAGACAGATTCTCCCTCTCTGGATAAATCCAATCAGCCTGTAGTCAGGGAGAGCGAGCCACACAGTCCACCTCCAACCCCACCTAACCCAGCAAAACCTGTAAACTAGCTACATACTCCACCCCCTGTACCCAGGGCCGGAGAAACAAGACCCAACATAAAACGTCAGCAGCATCTATAAAAGCCATTCATTGCTGCTCCTAATCAAATGTTTGCCGACTGCATGAAGCCTCTCTCCCTACAAACTCAGTTGTGGGTTGAAGTGCTGTTTATTAAATGGACAGCATCCTTCTTTGATGTACTAGCTACTTCCTCAGTATGCCAGTAGTGGAATTGATTCCTAAACATGCTTGTGTATGTTCTCACAAATGATGTACACACGTGTATTCATGTTTACCTAACAATCTCAAAGTGTTATATTGGCTGTCTAAACATGATTACTCTCCTTGACAACCCTAAGCCTCAGAACACACAAACATGGTTGATAGATCCCTTCTCAGACCTGAATTGAAGATGCAGTGCATGTGTGCAGTAATAAAGCAGTAATAAAGCACATTCTAGGTAACTAAGTGCCTCCACCTTCTATCATTGACTTCAAACTGCCACTCTGTCTGTCTGTCAAGCAGAAGACACAGACATTCCCTGAGAGAATTCCCAGCTCAAACCGGTTTTGAGACGGTCTGAAGGATCCTAAAAGGTTTCAGTGCTATAGCCTGTCCCCCACAGCCCAACACAGACAGCAGAGGGAGAAGAGTCCAGAACAGTTCATTGAGATTCTAACGCACGGAGGAAGTATGTGTGGAATTCTGTTTCAGAAACAGTCGCGTTAAAAAACCTTTGAAGCCCGGTGCTCTGAGCTCAAACTGGGTGCTGGAAATATAAATCACTTGGACAGAGATGAGATGAGACGAGATGAGATGAGAGCGAGAGGGTAGAGTAGCTCCACGTCCGAGAGAAAGAGAGAGAGAGACAGTGTGTGACAGAGGCTGTATTTGCACTGATAAATCACAAACGTGCGGCTGAGATAAAGCAGGTTAGCCATCCAGTCTGTTGCTCTACTGTTATGTATTCAGTCAACAACAGGTAATCAATGCCAAGCAGGATGCAGCTCCAGCATGCTATAACCTCGGCTAATTGTTTATAGAGTGGTTATCTGCAGGGCTAGTCTCTCTACTGGAATGTTAAACAATGTTCCTCTCATTAACACCGTTCTGGTTCACCTGTATTATAAAAGACACATACTAATTCACATACAAGGAACAACCAAATAAGGGAAGTGAACAAGAAAATAAGAATAGAGCTCTCCGAGAATTGAGAATCTGAGACTAGTCCTAGACAAAAAATGTTGTTCGATGGAGATTCAGTAAAGTGCTTCTTAGTCCAGGAAACCACCCTATGAATGTGTTAATCAGACGTACCCCTCAATAGTCGTGGTACCTTTCTCTCCTCCCTCTCCTATGTTTGATTTATGACGCTAATATCCAACATGCTTATCTGGTTGAGGTGGTTCTTCTCCTGCATACTGGGGCTCTAACATAAAAACACTGATCTACCCACAACCACGTTTCACCGGACGACAGTGTCACAGAGAGAGTCAGTCGGACTGCATGAAATCCCTGATCTACCCACAACCACGTTTCACCGGACGACAGTGTCACAGAGAGAGTCAGTCGGACTGCATGAAATCCCTGATCTACCCACAACCACGTTTCACCGGACGACAGTGTCACAGAGAGAGTCAGTCGGACTGCATGAAATCCCTGATCTACAAATAACTTTGCATCCCTATTAACCACTCTCTTGCTCCTCTGTAGTTTGTCAGACAGTAACAGAAAACCCTCAACCTATTGGTAAGAGCTACTCTCTCTCTCTCTCTCTCTCTCTTCTCTCTCTCTCCTTTATTCCCCAAACATCCATCAGCGGAAGATGTATATGTGTTACCATTCAAGACGAAATGGATAAAGATAATAAAAAGGAAAGTTGACATCACATCTTAATGTATGTTCAATAATGGTCCTACTGATGATATTGTGTGTGCAGCAGCAGCAAAAGCAAATCCCATTTAAGGTCAACAGTCTTTATTTTACAGCCCTCAAAAAATGGGGAACCCCTCTGAAATACTCTATATGGACAGTGAGATTGTAGGAGCGGACACACAGCGGTTTTAGATAGCCACCATGTTGATTCTCTCTCAGGCCACTGACACACCAACACACCCACTCTCTATCTCTCTCTCCCTCTCGCTTGTCATTTTAGAAAACAACCCTTCCCATCCCCCGTGCTTGCTACCCTGCTACCCTGCCCTCACACACGTCCACAAATGGTAGAGGCCACAGCCGCTTCTCCCCAACCCCATTTAAGAAAAACAGGGTCCGTATACAGTGCCTATACAGTGCCTTCAAACCTCTTGACTTTCTCCACATTTTGTTGTGTTACAGCCTGATTGTAATTTTGATTTTTTTAGTCACTGGCCTACACCCAATATCCCACAATGTTAAAGTGGAATTATGTTTTTCGATTTAAAAAAATGAATTAATTAATAATGAATAGCTGAAATGTTTTGAGTGAATAAGTGTTATACCCCTTTTTTATGGCAAGTTTAAATAAGTTTAGTCCAAAAAATGTGCTTAACAAGTCACATAATAAGTTGCGTGGACTCACTCTGCGTGCAATAATAGTATTTAACATGATTTTTGAATGACTACCTCATCTCTGTACCCCAGACATACAATTATCTGTAAGGTCCCTCAGTCAAGCAGTGAATTTCAAACACAGATACAACCACAAAGACCAGGGAGGTTTTCCAATGCCTCGCAAAGGGCACCAAATGGTAGATGGGTAAAAAAATGGCAGACATTGAATATCCTTTGTGCCTGGTGTAGTTATTAATTACACTTTGGATGTGTATCAACACACCCAGTCACTACAAAGATAGTTGCCGGAGAGGAAGGAAACCACTCAGGGATTTCACCATGAGGCCACTGGTAACTTTAAAAAAGTTGCAGAGTTTAATGGCTGTGATAGGAGAAAACTGAGGATGGATCAACAACATTGTAGTTACTTCACATCCTGTTTGCAACAAGGCACTAAAGTAATACTGCAAAAAAATTGGCAAAGAATTCACTTTTTGTCGTGAATACAAAATGTTATGTTTGGGGCAAATACAATACAACTTATTGCTGAGTATCAGTCTCCATATTTTCAAGCACAATGGAGGCTGCATCATGTTATGGGTATGCTACTATTCATTAAGGACTGGGGAGTTCTTCAGGATAAAAAATAAATAGAATGGAGCTAAGCACAGGCAAAATCCTAGTGGAAAACTGCTTTCTAGCAGACACTGGGAGATGAATTCACCTTTCAGCAGGACAATAACCTAAAACACAATGCCAAATCTGAAAATGGTTGTCTAGCAATGCTCAACAACCAATTTGACAGAGCTTGAAGAATTTTGAAAAGAATAATGGCTAAATGTTCCACAATGCAGGTGTGGAAAGTTCTTAGAGACTTACCCAGAAAGACTCACAGCTATAATCGTTTCCAAAAGGGCTTCGACAAAGTATTGACTCAGGGGTGTGAATACTTATGTAAATGAGATATTTCTGTATTTAATTTCCAAGAAAATTGCTAAAATGACTAAAACCATGTTTTCCATTCATCATCATGGGGTATTGTGTGTAGATGGGTGAGATATATATATTTTTAAATCAATGTTGAACTCAGTCGGGTAACACAAGATGTGGAATAGGTCAAGGAGCATTTCTGAAAGCACTGTATTTGCAGGGCCGCCCCTAGCCTTTTGGGACCCCTAAGCTACATTTTGTTTAAAGCTAATTTCATGCAATTCTACTCATTTTGCCATGGAGTGGAGAGAAAAACGTACAATTTTACAGCTAATTTCCTACAATTCTACACTTTTTGACATAGGGTGGAGAGACATTTTTGCAGTTTTATAGCTAATTTCCTGCAATTCTATGTTAGTATGATATCTGAGTGAGAGTGACTATTAAAATCAATGGGGGGTTCCTGGAGGTCAGGGCAGTAATTTGACCATGATTACTACAAGTTTAGATAGACAAATTTACAATGTAAAAAATATTAGCTGACATGGGCTTATTGAGTGACTGTCAGGCTCTGACATAGCAAGAGAAAAACTGATGTTGCACAACCAAATTTCACCTTGTTAATTCTAACTCTTAACAGACCCCGACTGAGTTCCTTTTTGGGGGGGCCCTAACGCCTGGGGGCCCTAACCGACCGCTTATGTCACTTACGGCCAGGGCCGGCCGTGTGTGTGTGTGTGGCTGCAGGCAGGAGGAGGCTTCAGGGTTTAGGGTGTGTGTTCTCCACTAATATATCAAAGAACAGCGGTCCGAAGGCTCTGTGATGACCAATCACCACCTCCATCTGTCTCCCTCCTCCTCCTCCTCCCTCCTTCTCCTCCAATCTACTCCTTTATATATCTCCCTCTCCTCTACAGCTCTTCTGCTCCATCTTCTCCTTCCAATCTCCCTTCTCCCACTATTCTCTCTCCCTCTCTCTCTCTCTCTCTGTCTCTCTCTCCCTCCCTCCCTCCCTCCCTCCCTCCCTCCCTCCCTCCCTCCCTCCCTCCCTCCCTGCCCTCTGCTTTGACCACATGGACAACAGCTATGAGATTTGTTAGCACACACACTCACAACACTAAATACATAAAAGCTCACAATGAAATACTGTTATGCAATTGAAAAATTGTTAATACAATGTTACTACACAGTTGTTGGAGCAACTCAATGATGTTGTGGTGTGTTTTACGATACGTACGCTGTACATTACTAATGGATTGCTAACGATGAAGGTAGTTTGTGTTATTTCTCAAGTAAGGTCATTTACTAATTAGCCACCATGGTGTGAACTGTGAAAGACGGTGAGTCTCATTGTTCAGGTTGAATTCTTCTGCCTCAGAACCCTTGTGAAGTGTGTGTGTGTGTGTGTGTGTGTGTGTGTGTGTGTGAGTGCGTGAGTGTGTGTGTGCCTCTTAATTGGGCACTTAATGGTAGCGAAGGTCTCCATAATGAGCTGGTGAACCCAGGGAGAGGGAGGCCTGGCTGTACTGAGCTGGCCTAGGGACCCCAACCCTCTACCCCATCTCTGGACATACACACACGTGTATGCATGCAAGAACACAATATAAACACATATGCACGTAAGCACTTATTTAAGACTGCGCGCACACACACACACACACACACCCACACACACACACACACACACACACACACACACACGCACACGCACACGCACACGCACGCGCACGCGCATGCGCGCACACACACACACACACACACACACACACACACACACACACACACACACACACACACACACACACACACACACACACACACACATATACTGCGCTGGGGGCTAAATAGAGCCCATTCACACCCCTCACTAATGATCCCAGCCTCTCATTCACACAGAAACTTCAGCGGGCTCTGTGTTTATTCAAGGGTGTCCTGGGGCCCTTCACTGCACCATCCAATACACCACCCATTACACTACTCTCTATGCTGGTTCAACCTGGACTAGAACAGATATATGCTGGAGCCATGCTCCATTCTTGGTCCTCTCACTATACTGGATGCCAGTAGAAACGTGTGCTTTTCCTGTGCTTTCCATTTTCAAAACATGTGCCTTTCTTTCAAACTTATAATGTCGTTTGGACCAGTTTGACTCGCTTTATAGGGTGACCGACCTGGGGAGCAGTGAGTAAGAGGAGTGCTAGGCAGATACACGTGGGAGCCATGCTCCAACCCCTCCCTGCCTCTCCTTATTTCAAACAGCTCCATGACTCAAGTCAGCCCGGCTTTCATGGGTCAAGTTGTTCTTAGAGATGGAGAGAAAACAAGAGAGAGAGTGTGTGCGAGAGAGGGAGAGAGAGAGAGCGAACGAGAGAACAAAATGAGAAAACGAGAGAGTAAAGAGAGAGAGAGTGTGTGCGAGAGAGGGAGAGAGAGAGAGCGAACGAGAGAACAAAATGAGAAAACGAGAGAGTAAAGAGAGAGAGAGAGTGGGGTCACAGAAAGGAGAGCTATAAAAATCTGCCGGATCTGAGTAGCTGCTCTAATCTACTCCGAGTTAGGCCAGGCAGGCTTATGTGCGTCGGTGGGTTGAAAAGAAAAGGTATCCCTTCACCAACAGCAGTGGGGGCTCCCAGCAACAAGAGTTAGGGCACTCCTGGGTTGCCGGCCTGGGACTGATTTAGGAGCCTGTTTGAAGTGCAGATTACAGATTCTTTGCACCAAATCCCTCCAGGAGTATTTATGGCCCCTGGAATCTCTCTCAGGTTTCCTTCAGGTCCGGCCCTAGCTGCCACGCCCAGCTTGGGGTCTCCTGGACAAGGGAGAGAGAGCCACGAGCCAGGGGTTAGGGACCAAGGCCGGACGGACTAACACAGAGGCGATGTGAGGGAAAAGAGAAGGTGAATAAAAGATCTATTCTCTATCTGGAGAGAGTGCATTTGTGCAGTGTGTGTGTGTGTGTGTGTGTGTGTGTGCATGTGTGTGTGTGTGTGTGTGTGTGTGTGTGTGTGTGTGTGTGTGTGTGTGTGTGTGTGTGTGTGTGTGTGTGTGTGTGTGTGTGTGTGTGTGTGTGTGTGTGTGTGTGTGTGTGCCATGCATGTGTGTTTATCTAGATCTAAGAAAGCTCTCTATGGGCACAAAGAGTAGCACAGAGTGTGTGTGTGACTATAGGTGTGTGTGTGAATGCTATGCTAAACAGACTGGGCTGAAATGCCAGTGCTAGGAGTCAGAAGTAACGTTAAAAAGTAGGAATGTTACTTCTGTCTTCTCCACCAAGAAAATACCGACATATAGGTGAGATTGTTCACATGTACACAACATACATTAAGCCTCCTCTTCACATGATCTGTGTCCTGAAGAATCATGAAGAAACTGTCAATAAAATAATAGAGAAAGAGAGAGAGAGAGAGGGAGTTAGAGACAGAGAGAGAGATGGGGGAGGGAGGGGGCGAGAGAGGGTGGGGGGATAGAGGGAGGGAGAGAGAAACCACACACAACCACAGCACGACAGAGCTTCTCTTCTAATGAATGGCCTGAAGCTCTACAGTCACACTACAAGAAAACCTGTATTGTGTGTGTAGAGGCAGAGCCAGCCGAGACCATTTAAGACAAACGCCCAATATTTGGTGTGTTGAATGAGTCCAGTAAAAGAAAGCAGTGTCCCGTAGTCAAGAGGAATTCGAAGGCATTCAAAATACTCCACCAGTAGTTTGTGACATTCTTGGATCTACATGTTCTGAGGAGAGCAGAGGAGAGCGTTGATTGGTCAGTCAGTGTGGTCTGCCTGGTTACAAGGACCGGATGGAACTCAGTTAATAACAGTTCTGACATCAGTAAGAACATGATCTACCAACTGAATTACCACGTCATAAAATAAGATTATACATAAGATATTCTATTAAGTCAGTTAGGGGCAGCAACTGCAAAACAATTTTTTTTCTTCATATAACAATAAGGTCAGACCTTTATTAGTGATCTGGCAACATTTCTGACTTCTGGTAACGTCAGGACATCTGTTGTCTCAGCCACTGTCTGTCACCAAGGGAGTACCCCAAGGCTCGATCCTAGACCCCACGCTCTTCTCAATTTACATCAACAACATAGCTCAGGCAGTAGGAAGCTCTCTCATCCATTTAAAAGCAGATGATAGTCTTATACTCAGCTGGTCCATCCCAAGATGTTGTGTTAAATGCTTTACAACAAAGCATTCTTAGTGTCCAACAAGCTTTCTCTGACTTTAACCCTGTTCTGAACACCTCCAAAACAAAAGTCATATGGCTTGGTAAGAAGAAAGCCCTCTCCCCACTGGTGTGATTACTATCTCTGAGGGTTTAGAGCTTGAGGTAGTCACCTCATACAAGTACTTGGGAGTATGGCTAGATGGTACACTGTCCTTCTCTCAGCACATATCCAAGCTGGATCACTCCTCTTTCACCCCAGCTGCCAAACTCACTAATGATTCAGATGACTATCCTACCCATGCTAAATTTCGGAGACGTAATATATAGATCGGCAGTGCGGGTGCCTCTTGAGCGGCTAGACATTCTTTACCATTCGGCCATCAGATTTGCCACCAATGCTCCTTATAGTACACATCACTACGCTCTATACTCCTCTGTAAACTGGCCATCTCTGTATACCCAGCGCAAGATCCACTGGTTGATGCTTATTTATAAAACCTTCTTAGGCCTCACTCCCCCCTATCTGAGATACCCACTGCAACCTTCATCCTCCACATACAACACCCTTTCTGCCAGTCACATTCTGTTAAATAGCTAGAAGACAATTACATTTAAAGAAAGAACAAGAAACTGAATTTCACAACAAATACTTTAGTTACTCTAATTGCAAAGTTTGTCCAGGTTAAATTCCTATCAGCACACTCCCACAAACACCACAATAAATACTACCACTCCTCAACATACTCCAGATTGCTAGAAAAAGGATTTATTCCAAGCTATTATGAAGTAATACTTTTTAAATTGGCCATTTTGTTCGATTTCGACCTCTTTTCTTGTAACTGTCATGCCAATAAAGCTCCTTTGAATCGAGTTAAAGAGCAGGGAGAAAAGGAGCTCTTGAAATGCAGAGAGAAGCAGCAGCCCCATGCTGGCAGCCAAACAATGCTTTTTGTGGAGAGACAGAGGCAGAGAGGCGGAAGAGTAGAGAGGGAGAGAGAGAGGGAGAGCGGAGAGGCGGAAGAGTAGAGAGGGAGAGAGAGAGGGAGAGCGGTAGAGAGGAGGAGAGGCAGAGAGGCAGAGAGGAAGAGAAAGAGAGAGACTATTTGCACATCGTTATAACACTGTACATGGCCATAATATGACATCTGAAACGTCTCTATTCCTTTGACACGTTTATGAGTGTCATGTTTGCTGTTCATTTTTGATTGTTGATTTCACTATTGTTTATCTATTTCACTTGCTTTGGCAATGTAAACACATGTTTCCCATGCCAATAAAACCATTTGAATTGAATTGAGAGGCAGAGATGTAAAGGGGAATGGAAACAGAGAGTGAGAGAGCAGAGGCAGAGAGAGAGAGAGAGAAAGAAAGAGAGAGGGAGAGAAATAGAGAGGGAGAGATTTAGGAAAGCTTTGACTATGTACATACTCAGTGAGCACAGCTTTGCTATTGAGAGAGGCCGCCGTAGGCAGACCTGGCTCTCGAGAGAAGACAGGTTATGTGCCCACTGCCCACAAAATGAGGTGGAAACTGAGCTGCACTTTCCTAACCTCCTGCCAAATGGACACGTCAGTCATCAGGTCCGCGTTAAAGGGAAAGAGAGGGAGGGGCAGAGAGAGAGGGAGAGGGGGAGGCAGCAGTGACCACTGTGGTAGCCTAAACTCTGAACCAGAGGAGGACTGACTGAGGTTTGTGAAATGACACTGTCAGAACCATAGGGTTTCTGCTGCTCAAGCCATCCCCACTCCAACCTCTTCTCTCTCTTACTCTTTCCTTTCCCCTTATTCTCCTCCTTGTGATGGAACGTTAAGACAGGGCCAATGTCCGACCGTGGCCAGGAAAGTAACACTGAGTGCATTCAGAGTGCACCAGAAGGTACAGGCAGCTCCTGGAGCCAACAAACTCAAACCCTTCTATAACTAGCTACAGTACAGTACAGTGGATTCCTCTTCTGTTTACAATTACTGTACAGAGTGAACACTACACCTAGATTGTCTGAGAACACCTGAGAATTCAAAGTCTGCTCAGGTGGGAATGTAGTGTACTTACTACTGATATGTATCACGAAAAGCAGTGTACTTACTACAATATAGGCGATAAGTGTAGGGTACTTACTATAGGGAACAATAGGACTCAGCATTCTGCGGAGCTGGCCTCAGTTAGGAGGAGAGTGGGACTGTGAGAGAATAGCAGGAGCCAGGTCGAGGTTAGCGTCTGTCCGCCTGTAGTCCATCACTGGGGTTTGCTGCTGGTACTGACACTACTGCACTCAGCCCTGGAGAAGGAGAGGAGAGACAGTTACAGACCAGTTACAGTTGCACAATGTCTCTGTACGAACATGCACACGCACACACAAATGTACGCAAGCAAGCACGAGACCAATTAAAAATCTAAACACACAACATAAGTTGAAACAATTCTTCACAAGCAAAAGAAAAAACTAGCAGCCTACAAGTCGAAGAAAAACCCAAACACACGCACGTGCACACTCACACAGGCTGTCTCCCAAATTGAGGCACGCACACGCACGCACGCACGCACACACACGCACGCACGCACGCACGCACGCACGCACACACACACACACACACAAGGTATTCATTAGACAGAGACGGGCAGGAAGGGAAACAGAGCATTAAGCTGATTGTGAGGCTGTGGCCATAGCTTTAATGAGGGATTTCTTAATCTGACTGCCTCACAGAAAGACCCAGAATACCACTCCTCTCTGTGCATTAACTGAGAACAGTTGAGGCTGAGATGCACACAACTGCTCTGTTGCTCTGTAGGTTAGCTAGGGCTGTAAAGATTGCATTCCAATGAGCCTGAACACATTTATGGCAGTAGAATTAGTCCAAATGGCGAGAAACAATGGTTCCTACAACAACGTTTGACTGACAGCACGTGTTCGATTTTAACTGACTTGTTTTACAGATCTTAGATATACTTTTGATACAAAATGAAAGACAACTCACAATGCTGCTATGTTCTAAGAGTACTCAAAAATACAATCCCCCAAATGTATAAAACACATAAAACATTTGAAGAAAGACATTTTAATTTGTTGCTTTTCTTTAGTTTCCAAGGACAAATAAAACAAATATTTCATTTTTGAAGGTTGGAGATAATAAATGTCAAGCATTTCTAGGGAAATAATGTAACCAGAAGAATTGTGTTTTAATCCTGTAATTTCTATCTTTATTGTTCCAATATGACTTTAGCTTCTCTAACAGCCCCAGGACAATATCAGGTCACAGAGAATTGAACAGATAATACAGAGCCTTTAGAAAGTATTCACACTGCTTGACTTTTTCCACTTTTTGTTGTGTTACAGCCTGAATTTAAAATGAATTAAATGTAGGTGTTGTGTCACTAATCTACACACAATACCCCATAATGTCAAAGAGGAATTTTGTTTGTAATTATTTTTGGAAATGAATAAAAAATAAAAAAGCTGAAATGTCTTGAGTCAATAAGTATTCAACCCCTTTGTTATGACAAGCCTAAATAAGTTCAGGAGTAAAAATATGCTTAACAAATCACATAATCAGTTGCATGGACTCATTCTGTGTTCATTAATAGTCGTTAACATGATTTCTGAATGACTACCCATCTCTGTACCCCACACACACAATCATCTGTAAGGTTCCTCAATCGAGTAGTTAACTTCAAGCACACATTCAACCACAAAGACCAGGGAGGTTTTTCAATGCCTCACAAAGAAGAACACTTATTGGTACATGTGTAAAAATTCAAAAAGCAGATGCTGAAAAACCCTTTGAGGATGGTGCAGTTATTAATTAGGCTGTGGAGGATCAATCAATACACCCAGTCACTACAAAGATGCAGGCATCCTTCCTAACTCAGTTGCCGGAGAGGAAGGAAACTGCTCAGGGATTTCACCATGAGGCCATTGTGACCTAAAACACAAGGCCAAATGGTTGTGATCTAAAACACAAGGCCAAATTTACACTGGAGCTGCTTACCAAGACGACATTGAATGTTCCTGAGTGGCGTTGTTACAGTTTTGACTTAAATCGGCATGAATATCTAGGCCAAGGCTGTCTAGCCCTAGAGCCCCACACTGGAGGTGCCCTAATACCCATAAAACCTAGTGGTCAAACAGGGAAATGGTTCCAATCGTTTTTCCACCATTCATTTTTACCATAGGGAATTTCAGAAACACTTAAAATAAGGGCTGTGTTTCATGTAGGCTTACTCTGGTGTGACATTTAGATAACCATGTAAATCTCTCTCGGACAAGGTGACTTTTATCAATATATTAGGCTCTATTTACTCTCAGATTCGAAAATGCTAATTAGCATCAAAGTAGACATCAAGCAAGACTACAAATCCCTGCAAGCTTCTGCATGTCATCTCTAGCTGACACCTTTACTAACAGGTATTGTGTCAATTTAAAACTTGCACAAGGACAGTTCACAGAATTGCCAATTTATGAATTACTACATTTAGCTAACATTAGATAGTTAATCCAGAGATTCTTACCTTTGCCTCGATTCGGCAGTCTTGTCCAGATCATCATGGCATTTGTAGTTCTTTATGACAGCCACATTAGCAGCTAATTATTGTTTCATTTTTGGGGGTAAATACAGGCGAACATATTGATAAAAGTAATCTTGTCCTAGAGAGATTTACACTGTTATCAAAACGTCACGCCATGGTAGGCCTACAGACCTTTTTTAAAAGTGTTTCTATAATGTGAAAAATGAATGGTGGAAAACTATTGGAACCATTTCCTTCTTTGACCACTAGGTTTGACTCATACAATGGTGATCAACAACCAACTTGACAGAGCTTGAAGAATTTTGAAAAGAATCACGGACAACTATTGTACAATCCAGGGTGCAAACTTACCCAAAATTACAGCTGTAATCGATGCCAAAGCTGTTTCGAACATGTATTGTCTCAGGGGGTTGAATGCTCATCTAATCAAGATATATTAGTGGTTTATTTTTCATCATTTTTAAAATAAATGTTCAGATTTTTCTTCCACTTTTACATGACAGAGTATTTTGTCTGGATAGCGGAACAAAAATTACAATTCAATCCCACTTTGTAACACAACAAAATGTCAAAAAGTCAAGGAGTGTGAATACTTTCTGAAGGCACTGTACATAATCACGCCAAACATACTATGTCAGGTCTCAAACATTGCACATATTTGAAGGACTTGGATCTCAAAACCTAATGCATACATTCCACAGACTATTTCAAAGCAGCTAGAAGAAACTAGGCTAAATATAGAAAAATGTCTGTTGACAGTCAGAATTAACATATGCAATTTTCTATTACAGTCATGATCAAATAAAAAAATGCTAAACCAATTTTTTAACAACTTAAAAATACAACATTCCATGAATATCCCAAATCTGTACAAATGTGGATTTCAGCATGTTTCATGAATGCAATGAAGAGCATGAACCTCTACGTACAACAGTACAACAATTACCATCCAATCATATGGAAGTGAATATTATGCAATAACCACAATATGACACAACTATCCCTAACCTACAGGCTACATAAGAGTTCTGCCTTAAGTGGGTTGAAGTGATTTCACTTCTCCTGACACACGCATCTCTAAACTAGCTTTATTCATTTCGATTTATTCATTTCGATTTTAATTCCTAAAAGCAATTGCTTTGCACCATAAATGGTATTCAATTCTATAAACAGTGCAGGCAATGACAAAGAATTACAGAAAGAGATATAGAGAGGTAAGAGAGAGGGCAGAGAAGCACACAGGGGCTAAACAGACGGACAGAAGACCAGGAGGTGTTGAGGTTGGGGGATGTACATAGTGGCCAGTGGCCAAAGACAAGTCAACACTTCCTTCACTTCACTCATTTACAACTCTAGAGATAGGGCCAAGTCAAACACACAGACAGCAGCCGCCACCTACCACACTACAGTATAAACACAACACAGTGCAGTCACAACACTACAACACACTGAGACAGAGGAGAGAGAAGCTGTTCTTACCTGTTCATGCCAGCATGTACTCTTTCTAGCAGATCTTAATCAGCAGTTAGATAATCCTGTGGAGCAGAGAGCAGAGAGCAGAGCGTGTGTTCACTGCTAGGCTTTTTTTCCACAACTCAACTCAACTCTCACTCTCTTGCTCTCGCTCTCACTCTTTCTTTCTCTACTCTCTCTCTTCTCTCTCTCTCTCTCTCCCCCCTCTCTCTATCTCTCGTTCTCTCTCTCTCTCTACTCTCTCTCTTCTCTCTCTCTCTCCCCTCTCTCTCTCTCCCCTCTCTCTCTCTCTCTCTCTCTCTCTCTCCCTCTCCCTCTCTCTCTGCCAGTGACAACAGAGTGCACACACACAATTCCCCTCCCCCATCGCTCCCATCCCCCTCTCCCCTCCCTCCCTCTCTCTCTTTATGTTAAAAGTATTTAAGCAGGGCGAGAGAGAATGAGAGGGGGCAGAGGGAAAAGGGGAGTTGACCAATCATGCTTGAGAGAGAAGGCTTGTATTCTATAGCCTTATCCCATATAGAGAATGAGAGTGAGAGAGGGAAGGATAGAAGAAGAGAAGAGGAGAGGAATGAGGGTTGAGGGAAATGACCAGATTGAGTTTGGCCCCTGGAGAATTATCTAGGGGTACACTCTTAGAAAAAAAGGGGCTATTTAGAACTGCATTGTGTCCTGAAATTAAATCTTTTTTAAAACGTATTCCACAGGTATGACAATTCATGTAATTTACTGACAAATCTCCTTTGCGAAGAAAGCAATCTGATTTACCGAGCAAGACCAATCCCAAATCTCTTCAAATGCAAATTTCCACATTTGTTTTACTGTAGTAGACACACTATATTCCAACTAAGCTCAACAGTTGTCGCTATATGTAGAGGACATAATGGACAGAATGTTAGATGGATGTGATGTTGATGACGTAAGCTGTTCCTGTGATCTGGGTTCCATCCCCATGGTCACTGGTCAGGTGATGCTGTCCCAGTTTATTGCTGCTCTTACTGGCAGTGAAGTACAAGAAACGCCAGCACACTGGCATTCTCTCTCTCTCTCTCTCTCTCTCTCTCTCTCTCTCTCTCTCTCTCTCTCTCTCTCTCTCTCTCTCTCTCTCTCTCTCTCTCTTTCACTTTACTGCTCTACCCCTCTCCCTTTCTCTCCTCGCTCTCTGTCTCTCCCCCTCTCCCTCTCTCTCTTAGAGCACCAGCTGTGTGTCTGTTTTTAGTCACACCAAGGGCCACACGGCCAGCAGGACTCCTCCTGTTACACACAGAGACTGAACTCCTCTCCTCTCAAACACATACATCCATCCACACCACGTTACTGCACGTTAATGCACAATGTATCTCCCGCCTTAAGCCTTACCACACAACACACACCGGCATACCGACACAGACACCGACACACACACTGACCCCGACACACACACTGACACACAACGATGCACACACCATGCATACCTACACAAACAAACATATAGTGTGATAGAAGGGGATACAGTAATCTCAAATGTTTCATCATGCCTTTAACGTGGACAGTACTTGACAGTACTGCACTATTGTGAAATGGCATTCATCACATGACATGGTGACATTGTGTGTTCATCACATGACATGGTGACATTGTGTGTTCATCAAATGACATTGTGACATCGTGTGTTCATCACATGACATGGTGACATTGTGTGTTCATCACATGACATTGTGACATCGTGTGTTCATCACATGACATTGTGACATTGTGTGTTCATCACATGACATTGGTCCCCCTGGCCTCATTTATACAGGCCCATTTGTGTTTGACTCCCAACATGAACCTTACAGCCGGTTAAAAGTAGGCTTCCCCTTCAAAGACGTGACCTGAGTTCTATTGAGAGCGGCTGGTGTAGTCAGTTAGCACATCTCAAATTGGAATGTAGGCCAAGAGAGTCACAATTAATTTTCTGTTTGAAACAAAGTAACCTCACAAAACAACCTACTTACCAAAGCTGTACCATAACATTAGACAGACAACGCATTCAAATGTCCATAGCATACCATTTAGTACGAAGCAATGTATTCTAAGTGGTAGGCCAGTGTGGATATTGGAACATAACCTTCTGTTTCTCCACTGGCTGAGCTGATTCCACCTCTATAGAGATAGAAGTTGTGGTATGGTGGATTGGTGAGGATGTTGAAAACAGAGCATTGCCTCTTCTCTCCTCCTCTATCTCTCTATCCCCCCTCTCTCTATCTCTCTCCTCCTCTATCTCTCTATCTCCCCTCTCTCCATCTCTCTCCTCTTCTATCACTCTATCCCCCTCTCTCTATCTCTCTCCTCTTCTATCACTCTATCCCCCCTCTCTCCATCTCTCTCCTCTTCTGTCACTCTATCCCCCCTCTCTCTACCTCTCTCCTCTTCTACCTCTCTATCCCCCCTCTCTCTATCTCTCTCCTCTTCTATCACTCTATCCCCCCTCTCTCTATCTCTCTCCTCTTCTATCACTCTATCCCCCCTCTCTCCATCTCTCTCCTCTTCTATCACTCTATCCCCCCTCTCTCTATCTCTCTCCTCTTCTATCACTCTATCCCCCTCTCTCCATCTCTCTCCTCTTCTGTCACTCTATCCCCCCTCTCTCTATCTCTCTCCTCTTCTATCACTCTATCCCCCCTCCTCTATCACTCTATCCCCCCTCTCTCTATCTCTCTCCTCTTCTATCTCTCTATCCCCCCTCTCTCTATCTCTCTCCTCTTCTATCACTCTATCCCCCCTCTCTCTATCTCTCTCCTCTTCTATCACTCTATCCCCCCTCTCTCTATCTCTCTCCTCTTCTATCACTCTATCCCCCCTCTCTCTATCTCTCTCCTCTTCTATCACTCTATCCCCCTCTCTCTATCTCTCTCCTCCTCTATCTCTCTATCCCCCTCTCTCTATCTCTCTCCTCCTCTATCACTCTACCCCCCCTCTCTCTATCTCTCTCCTCTTCTGTCACTCTATCCCCCCTCTATCTCTCTCCTCTTCTATCACTCTATCCCCCTCTCTCTATCTCTCTCCTCCTCTATCTCTCTATCCCCTCTCTCTATCTCTCTCCTCTTCTATCACTCTATCCCCCCTCTCTCTATCTCTCTCCTCCTCTATCTCTATATCCCCCCTCTCTATCTCTCTATCCCCCTCTCTCTATCTCTCTCCTCTTCTATCACTCTATCCCCCTCTCTCTATCTCTCTCCTCCTCTATCTCTATATCCCCCCTCTCTTTCTCTCTATCCCCCCTCTCTCTATCTCTCTCCTCCTCTATCTCTCTATCCCCCCTCTCTATCACTCTATCCCCCCTCTATCTCTCTCCTCTTCTATCACTCTATCCCCCTCTCTCTAGCTCTCTCCTCTTCTATCACTCTATCCCCCCTCTCTCTATCTCTCTCCTCCTCTATCACTCTACCCCCCTCTCTCTATCTCTCTATCCCCCTCTCAATTAAATTCAATTCAAGGGGCTTTATTGGCATGGGAAACATGTGTTAACATTGCCAAAGCAAGTGAGGTAGATATTATACAAAAGTGAAATAAACAATACAAATTAACAGTAAACATTACACATACAGAAGTTTCAAAACAATAAAGACATTACAAATGTTATATTATATATATACAGTGTTGTAACAATGTACAAATGGTTAAAGCACACAAGTTAAAATAAATAAGCATAAATATGGGTTGTATTTACAATGGTGTTTGTTCTTCACTGGTTGCCCTTTTCTTGTGGCAACAGGTCACAAATCTTGCTGCTGTGATGGCACACTGTGGAATTTCACTCTATCCCCCCTCTCTCTATCTCTCTCCTCTTCTATCACTCTATCCCCCCTCTCTCTATCTCTCTCCTCTTCTATCACTCTATCCCCCCTCTCTCTATCTCTCTCCTCTTCTATCTCTCTATCCCCCCTCTCTCTATCTCTCTCCTCCTCTATCTCTCTATCCCCCTTCTCTCTATCTCTCTCCTCTTCTGTCACTCTATCCCCCTCTCTCTATCTCTCTCCTCTTCTATCTCTCTATCCCCCCTCTCTCTATCTCTCTCCTCCTCTATCTCTCTATCCCCCCTCTCTCTATCTCTCTCCTCCTCTATCACTCTATCCCCCGTCTCTCTATCTCTCTCTTCTTCTATCACTCTATCCCCCCTCTCTCTATCTCTCTCCTCTTCTATCACTCTATCCCCCCTCTCTCTATCTCTCTCCTCTTCTATCACTCTATCCCCCCTCTCTCTATCTCTCTCCTCCTCTATCTCTCTATCCCCCCTCTCTCTATCTCTCTCCTCTTCTATCACTCTATCCCCCCTCTCTCTATCTCTCTCCTCTTCTATCACTCTATCCCCCCTCTCTCTATCTCTCTCCTCTATCACTCTACCCCCCCTCTCTTTATCTCTCTTCTCTTCTGTCACTCTATCCCCCTCTCTCTATCTCTCTCCTCTTCTGTCACTCTATACTCTTTGCTATCCTTCCATTCTATTGGCTTCACAATGCTGAGGCTGCAGCCTGGACACAGGCAGCATGCTGAGCCCAGCACTACTGGGGCACAAAGGAGGGCTATATGCTACTTCACAACAGAAACAAGAGAGAAAGAGATGAGAGATGGAGAGAGAGAGACGCCAGTGCAGACAAGCCGGTGTGTGGTTTGAAAAAGGGAGTTTGACAGATGACAGTCCCAAAAAGTCCTCACCTCACAAGTCACCACGTAACACAATAGTATGAGACTGCTTTGAAGTCCCCAGAGTCGGAAAGCGCTGCTTAAAAGTCAAGACATTATGAAAGGGCAGGGTTAACTTACTGTTACTATCGTGGAAAATTCGAATCAAGTGAGAGAGACTGTAATTTCTTCAAACAATCAATATTTATTATCAATTAAGAATTGCAATAATGGAGCTGGTCAACGAACCACCTCAGGTGATTCACTGAGAGCCCAACCTTACAGAGGAATCATGGGTCTTATATAGGTGAGACTAAAAATGCGTAGTCATGGCTGGTTCCACCCCTCCCCGGCAGATCAGTGCTTCATAAGCTACCTTGTTTTCTTCTTGTGGCTATGTGTATCGGGTCATAGTGCACAAACAAGTGATAACGTTCCTTTCTGCTGATAGAATTGCTAACAGTGCTTGACCACACGTCTAAACCAGCTGCAGGGAGCTAGAGTGGAAACATCCCTTTACAGAAACACAGCATTGTTAGAAAAGAAATGTGTTGCTATTGTTAAGCATATAATTGTTAACTATTAATATTAAACAAATCAGGTAAATACATAATTTTTCTCACACATTCCCCTCTCAAGAAACTAAGTTTATTTCATACAAATGTAAGGGTACAAGCATTACAAAATATATTTAATAACTTCTTAGAGCTAGGGCCCTTTTTTCTCCACTTCCTGTCTGAATGACTTGCCCAAAGTAAACTGCCTGTAGCTCAGGCCCTGAAGCCAGGATATGCATATGATTGATACCATTGGAAAGAAAACACTTTGAAGTTTGTAGAAATGTTAAAATAATATAGGAGAATATAAATTAATAGATATGGTAGGAGAAAATCCAAAGAAAAACCAACCAGATGTTTTGGGGGAGAGACCATCCTCCTAGAAATTCAAGAGAAGGGTCATATTGAAAATTAGCTCCCTGGATGCAATTCCTATGGCTTCCACAGGGTGTCAGTAGTCTACGTTCAAGGTTTCAGGCTTGTATCTTCAAACACGAATAAGAAATATCAGTTTTAGTAGAAGGACACAGTCTTGGAAATTCGTGTTTGCATGCCCCATGAAGACATTACTCACCTGTTTAAAATCAGTTTCCTATTGAACATACTTCTTTCCGTAAGAAATATTATAGTTTGATTACATTTTAGGGTATCTGAGGAGCAAATTGAAATGTATTTTGACTTGTTGAAACAAAGTTTTGGGGTAGATTTTTGGATTCCTTTCTCTGCAAGTTGAACGAGTGTATTACTCAAATCGATGGCGTCTCCTAAACTGACTTTTCGGGATATAAAGAATTATTTTATCTAACAAAACGACACTACATGTTATAGCTGGGACCCTTTAGGTGACAAATCAGAGGAAGATTTTCAAAAAGAAAGTGAATATTTAATCGTTATTTGTGAATGTATGAAACCTGTGCTGGTGGAAAAATATTTTGTTGAGGGGCGCCGTCCTCAAACAAAAGCATGGCATGTTTTCGCTGTAATAGCTACTGTAACTCGGACAGTGCAGTTAGATTAACAATAATTTAAGCTTTCAGCCGATATAAGACACTTATATATACATAAATATTTAAAATCCATAATACATATGATCATTTATTTGAATTGCGCGCCCTCCAGTTTCACCGGAAGTAGCGGGACCCCTAGCCCTATTAAACAAACAAAATACATCCTTCTGGTGCCTGACATTTCATCCATGGTAAACAACCTTCCTTTGGGTTGCTGAGTTTAATACCTTCTGTATCAAAACACAGTCAATCTGGAAAATAATAAAACCCATAAAATGAACATCACACACAATCTTCATTACAGCAAATGGAACAGTCATCCCGCTGACAATGAGCGCAGTTGTAGGGGTCAGCGGGTCAGGGGTCAGCGTGATCTCATTCAGAACCCTTCCTACACCAGTGACAGAGACCCCTCTTTGGGCACTTTGTACACACAGTGTGGAACATGAGCTCTATATCTGGGTCCTTATGCTCAGGATTGGGGTCCTCATCATCAGAGATGTAGTCAGGAATAGTTCAGGGAAATCATTCAGTTTCCAAATCATAATTAAAACCCAATTAATTATCCAACCCAAATTTAGAATGACATTGCTCAGTGATTCACATTGGTTCTATCACTCAAAGTTAAAACCCTCAACTTCGCACACATCGGTACTAGCAGAATGTACATTCACATTAACATACAGTATAATTATCCATAATTCTAGCATTAACTTTCTTATCACGGTGATAATTACAGGTCAGTCTCTCAAAGCATTTTTAGTCTAAATTACTATACATTTCACAGTGTATAGACCTCTACAATCAACTTGATAACCCAATACAGGCACAGTTGATCAACCCCCCCGCAACCCCTCCGGCATTCAATCTTCTGGCGTCTCTTCATTTTCTTCTTCAGATAGCTTTAAAGTTCGTCTTCCCAATGGCACACATGTTCAAAGTGGATGGCCCTTGATAATGTCTCTCACCTGAGCCGCCACTGTCCTTTACAGTCCATTGTGTCTTGTCCATTTGCTGGCTCGGACTCGGACTCATGGTATAGGTGGTGAAGAACCATACGGAATTTCATTTTCGCCATTACTTCAGCCGGTTAGAGGGGATTTAGGTTCACACTGTTCACAGTCAAATTTTCCCTTTCATGCATCTAGATACCATCTGTGGTCACCTTCGGCATAACCTCGAGAGAGAGGACAGATCAGAACAACAGTTTAGTTTTCTGATCCAAGAAATCCATACAAATGATTCACTGTATGACAAATTAGTACTTTAACAATATTCTTAATACAAATTTCTAAGACACATGTCAAAGAGAATAACAACACATAGTTGAAATCATATTTATTTTTTAATTGGCTTATACTCCCCCATCATTTCGACAACCTCACTGCAGAGTTACAGGGCCAGCAGACCCAATCTAGTGAGATTTATATTAAAGCAATACAGAAACAGAACAAACAAAACAAATAGCCATAAACTTCTGCATATATCCTTTAATACACTTCTTCCTTTTACAGGCAGGCATGTGAACAAAACAATCTGCATATTTAACCAACAAGCCTCAGGGGACTGGTAATCCCCCCTGTTGACACATGACTCACATTGTGATTAATGTGTAAAAAAAACACTGCTGGTTAAATAAAAATAATAAAAATAACAAATCGAATTAGAATTACTACCGTTAATAACTCCATAAATAATTTTATCCCATAAGGTAATAGTAAAATAGACTAGAGACAGGGGACTGTTGATAAAATGAACTCAGCAACAACAAAAAACTTACAACAAAAAAAACGTACATTTTTCAGGACCCTGTCTTTCAAAGATAATTTGTAAAAATTCAAATAACTTCACAGATCTTCATTGTAAAGGGTTTAAACACGGTTTCCCATGCTTGTTCAATGAACCATAAGCAATTAATGAACATGCACCTGTGGAATGGTCGTTAAGACACTAATAGCTTACAGACGGTAGGCAATTAAGGTCAGAGTTATGAATACTTAGGACACTAAAAAGGCCTTTCTACTGACTCTGAAAAACACCAAAAGAAAGATGCCCAGGGTTCTTGCTCATCTGCTTGAACGTGCCTTATGCATGCTGCAAGGAGCCATGAGGACTGCAAATATGGTCAGGGCAATAAATTGTAATGTCTGTACTGTGAGACGCCCAAGACAGCGCTACAGGGAGACAGGGCGGACAGTGGCAGACCACGTGTAACAACACCTGCACAAGATTGGTACATCCGAACATCACACATGCGGGACAGGTACAGGATGGCAACACCAACTTCCCAAGTTACACCAGGAACGCACAATCCCTCCATCAGTGCTCAGACTGTCCGCAATAGGCTGAGAGAGGCTGGACTGAGGGATTGTAGGCATGTTGTAAGGCAGGTCCTCACCAGACATCACCGGCAACAACGTCACCACAAACCCACCGTCGCTGGACCAGACAGGACTGGCAAAAAGTGCTCTTTTCTGACGAGTCACGGTTTTGTCTGACCAGGGATGATGGTCGGATTCACGTTTATCATCGAAGGAATGAGTGTTACACCGAGGCCTGTACTCTGGAGCAGGATCGATTTGGAGGTGGAGGGTCCGTCTTGGTCTGGGGCGGTGTGTCACAGCATCATTGGACTGAGCTTGTTGTCATTGCAGACAATCTCAACACTGTTCATTACAGGGAAGATATCCTCCTCCCTCATGTGGTATCCTGCATGCTCATCCTGACATGACCCTCCAGCATGACAATGGCACCAGCCATACTGCTCGTTCTGTGCGTGATTTCCTGCAAGACATGAATATCAGTGTTCTGCCATGGCCAGCGAAGAGCCTGGATCTCAATCCAATTGAGCACGTCTGGGACCTGTTGGATCGGAGGGTGAGGGCTAGGGTGAGGGCTAGGGCCTTTCCCCCCAGAAATGTCCGGAACTTGCAGGTGCCTTGGTGGAAGAGTGGGGTAACATCTCACAGCAAGAACTGGCAAATCTGGTGCAGTCCATAAGGAGGAGATGCACTGCAGTACTTAATGCAGCTGGTGGCCACACCAGATACTGACTGTTACTTTTGATTTTGACCCCCCCTTTGTTCAGGGACACTTCTGTTAGTCACATGTCTGTGAAAGTTGTTCAGTTTATGTCTCAATTGTTGAATCTTGTTATGTGCATACAAATATTTTAATATGTTAAGTTTGCTGAAAATAAATGCAGTTGACAGTGAGAGGACATTTCTTTTTTTGCTGAGTTTATAAACTTCTTACTAATCATGAGTGTATACATATTACATTCCACATCTCACCCAATGTGTCTAAGCTCTCTAGTGAGGGTGATCAGGCCCCACCAGAAAGACAGAACCAAGGTCAGAGGTCATTCAACCCCATTAAGTGAGTGTTTCTCTCCCTTTTCTTTCCCTCCGACTCATTATTTGAAAAAATTTCAAAAATTTCATGCATTTTGTATACCAGGTTTACATTGTTTTTTTCTCTCAGTACATCTCTTATCAAAAAAAATCACGTGTTCAATTAAAACTCTGAAAAGAAAAACCTCCAGAAATTGAATTTACATCCTCTCTAACACCAAATGAAAAGACCCAACACAATACATCAAACATCGTATTAACACAATACATATTCATAACAGGTGGGTTGTGTGTGTGTGTGTGGTAAAACATAGGACAAAAACAAACAAATGGCCTTTACGGACGGAGCTGGGTACCTTTATACTTAATAGAACTACAGAATTGCACTAACTACTCTCCCAAGGCAACAGCCTCGGGAACATGTTTGTTAAATCTTAATCAGCCCAAACAGTTCAAAACTTGAATTCTTACTTTCCATTTTACTTTCCAATTAACTTCCCATTTCCTTTCTTTCCCACTTTCTTTGATACTTTCACATACTACATACAGTTGAAGTCGGAAGTTTACATACTCTTAGGTTGGAGTCATTAAAACTCGTTTTTCAACCACTCCACAAATTTCTTGTTAACAAACTATAGTTTTGGCAAGTCGGTTAGGACATCTACTTAGTGCATGACACAAGTAATTTTTCCAACAATTGTTGACAGACAAATTATTTCACTTATAATTCACAGTATCACAATTCCAGTGATTCCAATTCCATCGCCATAAAAAAGCCAGACTACGGTTTGCAACTGCACCTGGGGACAGGGATCGTACTTTTGGAGAAATGTCCTCTGGTCTGATGAACCAAAAATAGAACTGTTTGGCCATAATGACCATCGTTATGTTTAGAAGAAAAAGGGGGACGCTTGCAAGCCAAAGAACACCATCCCAACCATGTAGCACAGGGGTGGCAGCATCATTTTGTGTGGGTGCTTTGCTGCAGGAGGGACTGGTGCACTTCACAAAATAGATGGCATCATGAGGAAAGAAAATTGTGTCGACATATTGAAGCAATATCTCAAGACATCAGTCATGAAGTTAAAGCTTGGTCGCAAATGGGTCTTCCAAATGGACAATGATCCCAAGCATACTTCCAAAGTTGTGGCAAAATGGCTTAAGGACAACAAAGTCAAGGTATTGGAGTGGCCATCACAGAGCTCTGACCTCAAGCCAATAGAACATTTGTGGGCAGAACTGAAAAAGTGTGTGCGAGCAAGGAGGCCAACAAACCTGACTCTGTTACACCAGCTCTGTCAGGAGGAATGGGCCAAAGTTCACCCAACTTATTGTGGGATGCTTGTGGAAGGCTACCTGAAACGTTTGACCCAAGTTGAACAATTTAAAGGCATTGCTACCAAATACTAATTGAGTGTATGTAAACTTCTGACCCACTGGGAATGTGATAAAATAAATAAAAGCTGAAATAAATCATTCTCTCTACTATTATTCTGACATTTCACATTCCTAAAATAAAGTGGTGATCCTAACTGACCTAAAACAGGGAATTTTTACTAGGATTAAATGTCAGGAATTGTGAAAAACTGAGTTTAAATGTATTTGGCTAAGGTGTATGTAAACTTATGACTTCAACTGTCTCTGTTTAACTCAGAAGCCCTCTCAATCACCATCACCCAGTACATTTCTTTTCCACTCAAATACTTGTTTCTCTCTACAATCTCTCTGTCTAACGTTACTTTACCAGGTGAACAAAAAGTTTTAAATTATAGACAAAACAAAACATTATAACTTCTGTTAACAGAATCTTTAATAATTTGTTTTAATCCACTCCAGAATTTACTGTATATACTATAACCAATCTCCATTGGATATTCATTATTTGCTTCACACTCATTAAATGTCTATAATTTTAAGATTAACATGTAATGAGCCAAATTTATAAAATACATCGGCCAATTTCAGAAGAGAAAATATAAACTTTGGATTCAGCTTACTTTCTAAAGTAGATCTCGAGGCTAGGTTTCTTTCTGATTATAACTTTCACTATAACTGGCCTGGCACTGTCCCCGTACTTTTACTAAAAGTGGACATCCGGCAATCTTTTTCTGAGACTATTTCACAGAACCTGTAGCAGGGGTGGGAAACTCCAGTCCTCGGGGCCTGATTGGTGTCACCCTTTTTCTCCATCCCCAGCAAACACAGCTGATTAATCAAATTGCATTCTAAACTGAAGATCATGATGAGTTGATTATTGGAGTCAGGTGTGTTAGCTGGGGCTGGGTTAAAACGGTCACACCAATCAGGCCGCCGGGGACTGGAATTGCCCACCCCTACTTTTTCACCCCCTACGTACGTCTACGTTTGGGTGTGCAAGTTTGTATATTATTATTATTTCCATAATTACTTCATCAAATCTCCAGTAATCGATTATACCCATATACAAATTCATATTTTTTTCATATCTTCACAGAATCCATATATAACGTTATAAATCTTAGCTATTCACATCAACACCACTCCTTGTGCATTGCAACGACTCTCCGTTGCTACAAATCCGCCTTGCAACCACACTACCCCCGGAACCCAAAGACTTTGGTTTCCCGGATACTCCCGACCGGTCATCGCAATAATGCGCCCCACGTACCTCGTGATATTACTATGATGGGTGGTGATGGGCGGAGTCCCTGGATAACTGTTATATATAGAAACATATTCTCCAAATTTCAATCAGTTTATTATGCAAATCTCTTATTATCCAAATTTCAAATTCTCTCATATCACATTCCCAAAACACACTAATCAATTTGTTGTTTTCTACAGTATTTTTTTTATAACCTGCAGGAATATTTTCAAATTTCTCTCTCAGTGTTAGTTTCTGGGATACCGTAACTCATACATTGACATCTTACAATACTAACCCATGGCATAACCTCATTTCTATTAAACTCTTATTGATCAGTTCCACAGGCTCACCAAGTTGAGAATGTTCCTCAGAATTTCACACGCTAGTCTTGTTTCCCAGTCACCAGGCTCACCTAATTAAGAGTGCTCCTCAGAGCCTCACACACTAGTCTTGTTACCTAGAACCAACAGGCTCACCTAATTGAGAGTGCTCCTCAGAGCCTCACACACTAGTCTTGTTGCCTAGAACCAACAGGCTCACCTAATTGAGAGTGCTCCTCAGAGCCTCACACACTAGTCTTGTTGCCTAGAACCAACAGGCTCACCTAATTGAGAGTGCTTCTCAGAGCCTCCCACACTAGTCTTGTTACCTAAGGCCCACAAGTAGCTACTGGCTTCTCACGGAAAGAATTGCTTTCAAGAAAGGCTACAGAGGTGCTATTGGTTTATGTTCACAATACTGTATACACTTGCCAACGCGTCCTTCTTGGATCTTAGGCAGGTTTCATCTGCTCACTCTTGGAGTGTAGTCTGCCCTGAGTACCCAATGAGGGTTACTCCTGTGCACAGTTTACCCAGGTCCTTAGGAGCGGTCAGCAGATGAAGGTCAGCATCCCATCCTCCTCCGCGACATTCCGGGCGAAAAGTGAGAGAGACTTTGTAATTTCTTCAAACAATCAATCTTCATTATCGATTAAGAATTGCAATAATGAAGTTGGTCAACGAACCACCCGTAGGTGATTCACTGAGAGCCCAACCTTACAGAGGAATCATGGGTCTTATATAGGTGAGACTAAAAATGCTTAGTCATGGCTGGTTCCACCCCTCCCTGGCAGATCAGTGCTTCATAAGCAACCTTGTTTTCTTCTTGTGGCTATGTGTATCGGGTCATAGTGCACAAACAAGTGATAACGTTCCTTTCTGCTGATAGAATTGCTAACAGTGCTTGACCCTACGTCTAAACCAGCTGCAGGGAACTAGAATGGAAACATCCCTTTACAGAAACACAGCATTAGTAGAATAGAAATGTCTTGCTATTGTTAAGCATATACTTGTTAACTATTAATATTAAACAAATCAGGTAAACACTAAAAAATTTTCTCTCACATTGCTGTTAACGCTCAGAGGCCTGCTTTGGAGTGTTTAATGGCTTAATGGCGATAGAGATATGAAGCCAAAACTCAAGCACTGTGTCAGGCTGAAAATGACTCCTGAATAGACTAGAGGCTACAGGTCAACATTCTTATGTTATGATCTCTTACCGCAGTTTATGTCAACTCAACACCTCTACAGCAGGTTGGCTGAGCTCTCTCTGAACTGTGGATCAGTGTGTGTGTGTACTGTGTGTGTGTGTGTGTACTGTGTGTGTGTGTGTACTGTATTTACGTGTGCGTGCGGGTGTGTTTGAACTGTGTAAGCAGGTCAGCTGGCTTAATCACCCGGGATCTATTGAATAATGGTATATTTAATTTGGGTAGATGGAAATCTGCAAGACAAGCACTGCATACCATGTATTTCCATTGGCTGATTAGCCTATCTTGGCATAACAATATGTCTATGGTGTGGTTTCTCATTTGACATAACTGGACAAAGATCTCCTAGTTGTGGATGACTGGAATTGTAGACCTAGCTGGTTTAAAGTGTGGTTTCTAATCTAAGATGGTTGTGTAATATAAGGAAAGATCTCCAACTTGTGAATTATTGAGAATATTGGCCTGGTAAAATAAAAGAGGGTAGTCTTTTTGGCTACAGACAACAGCTCCGGGGATGCCGGTGGCCGGAATAATGTCCTGCTTTCTTCCAGGACTGTCCCAAAATAAAAGTCACCTATTATTAGGGCTGTGTTGTCGGGAACTAACAGAGAATGACCTCCGAGTCTGACCAACCCCCCCACTGATTGTAACTGATCATGCTTAGAACCCTGCCTAGCAACTAAACATCCCTACTGGCCATGCCTCCAACTGGTCATGCCTCAAACTACTATAGCTAAAGACTATGCACTGTGTGATCAACTCAATTATGTTTATTCAAAACAACACGTTTTGAAAATATACAAGGTGTGAAACCATAACTTATGTATTGCATTTAACCTGAAGCAAACGGTGTGTGTGTGCATGCATATGTGTGTGTGTATGTGTGTGTGTGTGGGGGGGGGGGGGGGGGGGGGTGATAATCAGTTCCAGGCGGCTAGGGTTGGGTGATATTATTTCAATAGAGCTATGCAGGCGAGTGCTGGGGCTTTACCAGAGTTTAGGGTGGGGTGGGGGTGGGGGGGGGGGGGGGGGGGGTGAAACCCTACCCCAGCCCCGGTTGCCCTGCCCAGGGCTGGGTAGTTAAGGGGGGTGGGGGTGGAGGGGAGACACACACACCACATGCACACACACACCCTGTAATATGCACGCACACACAGGAGGAGGAGAAGGAGGAGGATGAGGAGGAGGGGTGGGTCATTGGGATTATTGCTGGGAGGTTCAGCTGTTTATTATTCCAATTCTATCTCTAACAGCTGAAAATGGGAGAATGAGCACTGTGCCCGGAGCATGCCTGGGATCAATGCAGTGAGGTTAAACCCTGTGGTGCAGCTCAACAGAGCACAGAGAGACGACTTCAGATACTGACGCAGCACTACGCACTGTGTGTGTCTCTGTGTGTGTCTCTGTGTGTGTGTGTGTGTGTGTGTGTGCGCCCGTGCGTGCTACAGGCTCAGAAGAGACACACATCAGGGGTCACTAACAGAACTTAACAGACACATCAGATTTACTGCTGCCTAAAGTGATAAGGGTGGTTCACAGATTGATGCCCATAGCTTAGCCTTACACTTCTAATAGATGACAAGCATATAAAGAGGTGGTTAGCTTAGTTGGTTACCATAGCTTTATTTGAGGTTTGTGAGGCGCTTGCTTTCTTTTCTCATTGACAACATAGGCAGTAAAGTTTATGGCAGTGGCGAAGTTTCAGGCGCATTGTTGGTAGCATTTCATGAAACTTTATAGACACGCTATGGAGAGAAGAAAGGTTTCTATGGTTTCTTGCTTTTCTTTTTTCTTTATCTCGCTGGCAAACCGTGATGTTTAAAATGGCCGAGAGATAATGATTATCCATGGTTACAACGTAAATGACTATCTATCAAGAAAATATATAATTCCACAATATTCAATTAAATTAGCAGCACAATGATGCACATTGCCTTGCTGCACCCACACAATGACTATCTCTATATCATTTGTTAGTTTTAAGATGCCAATGGCGTCCCAGCATTGGGATATTTTAAGATGTCCATGCACGTTGTTAATGTGTAGAGGGACATATGGGTCATGTGACACAGAAGACAGGGAAATCTGAACGATCCATGTCATGCAGGCATGCAGTTTGGGGCCTGTGTGTGTGTGTGTGTGTGTGTGTGTGTGTGTGTGTGTGTGTGTGTGTGTGTGTGTGTGTGTGTGTGTGTGTGTGTGTGTGTGTGTGCGTGTGTGTGTGTGTGTCATTCTGTGTGTGTGTGTGTGCGTGTGCGTGTGCGTGTGTGTGTGTGTGTGTGTGTGTGTGTGTCATTCAGGCATGCAGTTTGGGGCCAAAGAAACAGGTCCTGCCACACCTACAAAGGTTACCCATGTTAGATTTAATGGCCTTCTGTTTCAGGAGACAGGAGAATTCTGTCATGGGTTAGGCAATGGCAAAATGCTCTGGAGGAGTTTTCTGAAGCTGAGGCCAGCGGTGTAAAGTACATCCCTGGTCATCCCTACTGCCTCTGATCTGGCGGACTAAGTAAATACAAATGCTTTGTTTGTAAATGATTGCCTAAGTGTTGGAGTGTGCCCCTGGTTATCCGTAAATGTAGAAAAAAAACAAGAAAATTGTGCCGTCTGGTTGGCTTAATATAAGGAATGTGAAATGATTTATACTTTTATTTTTGATACTTAAGTACATTTTAGCAATTACATTTTCTTTTGATGCTTCAGTATATTTAAAACCAAATACCTTTAGATTTTACTCAAGTAATATTTTACTGGGTGACTTTCACTTTTACCTGAGTCATTTTCTTTAAGGTAACTTGACTTTTACTCAAGTGTGACAATTCGGTACTTTTTTCACAACTGGCTGTAGCTGATATCAACAGTTCAGTTTGTGTGTGTGTGTGCATGTGTTTGCAATAATTAAAGACTAATCTAATCCACTAGCTACTGTGAAGACTTACCCTTACACTCCCTCTGAGTGCCTCCACTCAGCCTCAACGCTCAATTAATTGAGTTGTATTAAGTGTTTCCTGAGTCCTACTAATAATGAAAATAAAGGAAGATCAAAAATGATAACTGATGCAAAGTAGGACCTTGCTTACCGAGGGGATTTGTAACTTGACACCACAAGTCACTGACATGAATTTACAAAAATGCTTCCTAAATTAACATAATTTCCTGGAATAATATCATGCATTTATTCACTGTAGTCAGCTACAAATTGCATGAATGTATTCATGATTTCTGACAGACATCTTTCTACGGATTCTCTCTCATGACCCAAATGACTTTCAGAACTTAGCTAACTCATTTTAGCCAGCTCAGCCTATTGAGAGCTTTCTGCCAGCTATCGCTTACCACGCCGCATGATGTCAGGAATAATATCATGGAATGCATTCACAAGATGTTTGGTAAGTCAGATAGACAGACAGGCAGACAGAACAAAGTGTGTACAAGCAAAACGCAACCAGCATTGGTCGGTTTTTACTCCATACATTTGCCTGACACCTAAAAGTACTCATTGCATTTAGAATGCTCAACCAGGACAGAATTAGGGCACCTATCAATATAACAATTTGTCAACCCTACTGCCTCTGATCTGGCGTACTCACGAAACACAAATACTGTGTTTGTAAATGATGTCTGAGTGTTGGAGTGTGCCCCTGTCTGTCCGTAATTAAAAACAATAAGACAATCGTGCCGTCTGGTTTGCTTAATATTAGGAATTTGATGTATAGCAGTTACTTTTACTTTGTACTTTTACTCAAGTATGACGATTGAGTACTTTTTCTACCACTGTACATAAGTACATTTAAAACCATATACTACTTGAATAAAAGTCTAAAAGTATTTCACTAGGTAACTTTCACTTTTACTTGAGTCATTTTCTGTTAAGGTATCTTTACTTTTACTACAGTATGACATTTTAGTATTTTTTTCCATCTCTGCAACTACCACAGAACATTCCCCAAAAGTTTGTATGTTTGTATAAAACATTTGCATGATGTTGCAAGAACCTTCCTTTAACACATTTAATATGTTCTTTAAAGGTTCCCAGGATGTTTAATTTGGTTGTGGGAACATTCTGGTGGGAATGTTCCCACAACCTAATGAAACATTCTGTGAACATTTAAAGAACAGACTAAATGTGTTCTGGGAACATTCGAGTAACATCAGGATGAATGTTATTTGCACCCTAAAAGAAACATTGAGGAATCATCCACACAAATGGATAGTTTTGTGTTTTGGGAACATACTGTATCTTTTGTGATGTCCCCACATTGTTCCCACCACTCTTCCCACAACCTAATGAAACATTCTGGGAACATTTAAAGAACTGATTAAATGTGTTCTAGGAACGTTCTTGCAACATCAGGCAAATGTTTTATACAAACATTCTATAATCATCACCATGACTGGACAGTTTTTGTGTTATGAGAACATTTGCTGTGACCACACGAATGTTCTGGGAACCTTCACAGAAACAATTTTGGTTTGCTGTGATGTTGAACAGAAAAATAAATAAATAAATGGCCTTCATACCAATCGTCCCATCTGAATGTGTTGGAGTAGACCTACATACTACAGAATATATTTTTTTGGGGATTTGTATTTTTAAGAATTAAATCAATTTCTGATCAATTTCCCAGAAGTCTTCTCTGGCCTAGAACCATCAGTCATGGTGATGTATGCGTCCCAAACGGAACCCTATTCCCTATACAGTGCACTACTTTTGACCAGAACCCATAGGACTCTGGTCAAAAGTAGTGCACTATGTAGGGAATAGGGTGCCATTTGGAACGTAGACATCACCATGACTGATGGTTCCAGGCCAGAGAGGACTTCTGGGAAATTGATCAGAAATGGATTTTATTCTTAAAAAAACAATTCATATCTACGCAATCTAACAGATGAATAGATTTCTCTGCTCCACATGGGAAATCAATGTTGGTCAAGAGAAGGAACGCAGGCAACCAGTGAGAAGCAATATCCAGGGATATGGTAGTATCTTACACACAAACAGACGCACACACGCGCGCTAGTGAGAGCATCCTGTGACACTGTGAGAGAGAGAGAGTGATGAAGAAGGGGATGAGAGAGAGAGAGAGGGATGCAGAGAGAAGAAAGGAGCCTGCAGGTGTAATAAAGGAAGAGGCCAGACCACACTGAGCCCATTGGAGCCATGATGGGAGAGGCAACACAGCGTCAGGGTGGAGAGAGTGGAGAGAGAGTAAAAACAAGAGACAGACATCACTATATGTGACAGATAATGGGGTGGGTGTGGGTTGCAGCATCCACAAAATTGGATGGAGTGGGACAGTGGGGAGATACAGGTAACTATCAAAATAAATGAAACACTTGAGTAAATGATGGATACAAAGTATATTGAAAGCAGGTGCTGGTTCCTCAGTTAATTAAGCAATTAACATCCCATAATGCTTAGGGTCATGTATAAAAATGCCCAGTCGTCCATTATTTTGGCTACCATGGCTAGAAGAGATCTCAGTGACTTTGAAAGAGGGGTCTCAAAGGAGCATAGAGTGTTTAAAGGGTGTGTGTGTGTGTGTGTGTGTGTGTGTGTGTGTGTGTGTGTGTGTGTGTGTGTGTGTGTGTGTGTGTGTGTGTGTGTGTGTGTGTGTGTGTGTGTGTGTGTGTGTGTGTGTGTGTGTGTCTCAGTCACCAGATCTCAACCCAATTGAACACTTATGGGAGATAGTGATGGGCATTCCGGCTCTTTTCAGTGAGCCGGCTCGTTCGGTTCAGCTCACCAAAAAGAGGCGGCTCTTTTGGCTCCCAAACGGCTCTTTAAAAAAATATGTTTTGTATTTTTTCAAGTCAAACCATTTGCAATAGTTTGACTATGATTGGTATTAAAACAATTCTAATTAAATGATTAAATGAAATCATACTCCACAATGTTTTTAAAAATGCATTGGTTTGTTATGAAAAATAATGTTATTAAATGCATTTAAAGTATAAATTTAATGTATATAAATCTAACCATTCAAAATGAATACAATCTGAACAGCATAATAGAATATTGCACCATATCAAAGAAAAATAAATAATTTGCAAAACTGCAGCATCCCACAAATTGAAATAAATGTAAAAAATAAGGATGCTATTACACATGTGCATTTAAAGTATAACTTTTTTAATGTATATAAAGAAAGTGCATACAAATGTAGCAATTATCAACCACTATCACTAGCAGGCCCACTAGTTTCTCGAAGCTCCGCTACAGCTAGCTTCACAGTTGGGTGCACAGTTCGTATATGCCGTTGTAGCTTGTGCGTAGAACCGGCTTCATATGAGATTTTGTTTTGGCAAATTCTACACTGTGCTCTAACATTGTCTACATTATTAAAATGCATCCAAATGCTACTGTGCTTCCGACTCATTTTCCAGCTGTTGTTTTCACAGTCCTTCCTCTCTCTCCTCGGCTGCTAAGTGTGTGACTGAGTGAGTTGGCTCGGCCCTCCCTCATGCATCTTTGGTGTCTGATGGTGTCTGCGTGTCTGATTGACAGGAACAACAGGTGAGGCTGTTAATCTGAGCAGACAATCAGAACGAATGTGTGCGCGCTTGAGCATTTAGGCCTAAATTATTTTATAATTTTTTTCGTTCTTTGAATGAGTTAATTCTATTCATTTAAATCTTTTGATTATTCATATCTTTAAAAACAAATTGTATAAATAGATTTGGCTCTTCTGATATGCGAGCTGGCTCCCAACGTTCACCTACAAGAGCCGGCTCTTAGAGCCAACTCAATCGCGAACGACCCATCACTAATGGGAGATTCTGGAGTGGCGCTTGAGACAACGTTTTCCACCACCATCAACAAAACATAAAATTATATCATTTTTCATTGAAGAATGGTGTCGCATCCCTCTGATAGAGTTCCAGACACTTGTAAAATCTATGCTAAGGTGCATTGAGGCTGTTCTGGCCCAACGACTTACTAAGACACTTTATGTTTGTGTTTCCTTTATTTTGGTAGTTACCTGTAGCTATTAGCTAACTCCAGCCACTTGCAAATCATTAAGTATTCCATAGCAGTACATATCTCATTGTGCTCTAATCCCTTGTTAGAGCACTACTCGTCCATGGGAGTTCTTACATTTCCCTACAGATTGTCACAGCAGCCAATTGCTCTTATTTAGTCCCTCCACTACATCCATCAACAGAAGTGGGAGCTATGGCTGATGATTGTGTCATGGAGATGGTTTGGTGAGGCTTTAGCTCAGCAGTCTAACACAGTCAGTTGTAGAACCTAGGGCATTTGCGGTGACCATATTACCGCTAGGCAGTAAAATTCCACGTGACCGTTTAGTCATGGTAATTAGGCTTCTCCAAGCTCTGATGCTGCTGATGGTCATTATTAGCCTACCAAACTTGCTAACTGCCTGGTACTCAGCACTTTATTACTTTATTGTCCCTCTAATCAATATGATATCAATGCAAATGGGTTTGAAAATCTAATCAAACACTTCATGAGAGCCCATGAGCTCATGTTGTGCAACATTTCTATAGGCTATGCAATTGCGTGAGAAAACAGAGTGATGACCTCTACTAAAAAGAGGAGGATCCCATCAGCTTCTATAGGCTAGGCCTACTATATTTATTTCTCAACTTTCCTAATATTAAGCACATTTCTTATCTTTACAACAGGAGTATAGCATACCTGGCTGGCATGAAAATGAACCACGGGAAAAGCGTCCTCCATTCGCTATTTAAGTAAATAGATGACATGTATTTTTTCCCGCTGCCCCTGTTTCATGACAGGTGCATGATAATGGTCCATTCTAAATCAAAACAAATTTCACACATATATTATTTAGAATATTTAAAGACAAGATTAGATCAAGAATAGTCTGATTGGTGACAATATTAGCCTATCACTTGTGAATGATGCCCACTATAAGAAACAGCTTTTTTTTGCGACTTTTTCTAATCATACTTGCACACCTCATGTAGCCTAGCCCATATTGCAGTTGCCCGATGTCTCTGTCTTCACTTGTAGCCTGTGAGAAAGACCCAATCACGTGATGGAGAGCCATGTGAGTGAGAGGTGCTTAAGAGCACCCAGAAACCCCGGGCCAAGGGCACAACGGCCACTGGCCGCAAAAGACATGGATTTTTTTAGGGTGCATTACGGCCATAAAGGGGATGTCGGCGTGAAATTTGAAACATTATCAACTGCTTGTCAAATTGTGAATGAGAGACTAATGAAGTGTGTACAGCCTGCGCAAAAAAACAAAGCAGAGCTCATGCCTTTCAAGCCAATTTTTCAAATCATCGTTAGAGTCGCATCATGCAGCCTTACAATGTATTAAACATCAAAACATATAGCCCAACATTTGTAGAACAACTAAAGTTACATTAATAACTTTAAATTAATCATATAGGCGTACCTGTCTTTGTTAAACACTCAATACAGAATAGCCGCATATGCGCACTCCCTCAAATCGTTTGAAGAAAATATCCTTTCTATTTTATTCAGCTTTGTTCAATTATATTTTTCATACTGTAAAATAATATAAAATAATGCCATGGAATTCTAAAGAAATCCACAGCCATTTGGCACAGCCAGAACAGGGCCTAACATAAGGACAACTCAGCATATACTATTCTGTTCTTCTGAAATGGACTACATTTTCTTCATATCATTCTTCTTTAGACCTGTCTTAAATAAAAAAAATATTTATTGTGAAGGTGTAGGCTATATTACATGGATTTATTAGACTTTTTAAAAGGTAGATGTTTCAACGGTCTGCATCATTGGCTTGTAAGCTATGTGTGGAAGCCAGGATATGCTAAATGTGTTTATATTAATTAACGGTCAATTACCGTGAGACCGACAGTTATTTGCTTGACAATCACCGGCTGACAAAAGTTTGTGACCGCCACAGCCCTAGTAGAACCCCTAGATAGGTCTAGAACCCCTAGACAGCTCTAGAACCCCTGGACAGTTGTAGAACATTTGTACAGTTCTAGAACCCCTGACAGATCTAGAATCCCTGGACAACTATAGAACCCTTGGATAGCTCTAGAACCCCTGGCTGGACAAAGCAGAAACCCCCAGTGAAAGCTGCCTCTTGTTCAACTAATCCCATCTATGTCTCTGTCTCCAATGACAAAGTAAGCACAAACAATGGCCTCTTTCAAGAGCTGCATGGTCTGCTCACCAATAAAGTCATATATCGGTATGTGACTTTTTTCTAACATTGAGTCCAACGGTAGAAATCTGTTGGCACATAACGGAATCAGAGATGTTCGTCCCATATTAATAAATACAATAAACTGTAGCTATGCATAGACAACGGTACAAAACACAGACGGAGACAGAGTCGAAGGATTTCTCTTCTTTCTTGTTCAGTTTTATTTGTTTCTTTCCTTCTACCTCCTCTTTGAGCACTTAGCTGACCAACAGACAGGAGGAGATGAATGCTTCAGCTCCATCTCCTCCTCCTTCAATACACATCTCACATTCAACTTGTAATAGCCTTCTACCCTGGAAGGCATGATTCCAATTCAAGGGTCCATGTTATATGAATGAGATTTGAAGAAATGCCAATATTTATGCACATACATTTCCCTTCTGTCCGTCTCTCACACCATGGTGCCTATTTCAGTTCAGGGGGAAGAGCAGCTGCCTCTGATAAATCAAATTACACTGATAATATAGGAAAAAGGAAAAACACACACAATCCACGTGCACACGCAAACACGCGCACGCAAGCACAGACACACACAAGAACGCACACAGGCATGCACACATTGCACACGCATCAAAATAATGCAATACCAGAAATACTGTTTTACACTAATGAAATGACATTTGTGTGTCATAGAAAATACAGCCTATATCTTATTATGCAGTGATATATATTGAAATGATCTATTCTAGATGTTGTGGGGAATAGCTTCAGTAGAGCAGCACTGCTCTCTCTCTTATACACACACACACACACACACACACACACACACACACACACACACACACACACACACACACACACACACACACACACACACACACACACACACACACACACACACACACACACACACACACACACACACGCACGCACACACTCTCTCTTTCTCAGTTAAAAAACAAAGGTCATAGCCTATATAAAAGGCTGAACTAGGCCTGTGTACATTCAAGATCCCCAGGAGGTCCCGGAGAGAGAGGTGGAGAGGCGTCTCTGAAGGACACTTTCCCTCTTTCTCCTCGACCTTAATTCAATCTATCTGACAGTCTCTCAGTGGCCCAATGGCCAAGTCTCTGCTGCTCTGCTCGGCTCCCTCAGCCTAGTCCAACCTCATTCCCAGTAATCCTCACTTAATTGAGTTCCCAATCAGCCATCCATCAATAATTAATCTGCTCCACCAGGGCAGTGAAACAGACTAGGAGACATACTACATACATATACTGTATAATGGGCTGGGATCAGAGACAGAGAGCCACATATACTGGTCTGAGCTGGGAAACATAGGAGCCTGGAGCCTGCAGTCTGATGGAAGACTTCCTTTATTACTTCCTGTATCTCAAACTAAAGCACTCTCAGGGTGTGTCCCATAGCACCGTATAGTGCATTACCACTCATAGGACTCTGGTCAACAGTAGTGCACCTGTATATAAGGAATAGGGTGCCTTTTGGGACACAGCCACACTGCTTCCTCTGAGCAGGCCTATCCCTCTCCTGGCCCTGCTGTAGTTGTAACATGGATAGTACATGTGATTCAGTATGATGGTTTGGGGATGCAGTGCACACAGTTTGCTATTGTTGTATAGTAATAATGACAATCAATAGAAGCACGGAAAATGAAACAAGGTTTGGGGAATAAAAGTTAAATAAGCAATTTCCACACTTCTATCGTATTGTAAACTGTCAAAAGCACACACACACACACACACACAATGGCTGACCCAAGCAGACATTCCCCAAACTTCTGCACACACACCTCCCAATGCCCACCCACACAAGCCCATTCTCTTTTCAATTGCTGCTGCATGCCAAGCCATCAATTAGCACTAAGACCATGTTTCTCCAAGGTTAAACTGTACAGCTGTCTCAATGATTTTCAATTATACAGCCGGGATAATACAGCTCTCTCTCACACACACACACACACACACACACACACACACACACACACACACACACACACACACACACACACACACACACACACACACACACACACACACACACACACACACACACACACACACACACACACACACACACACACACACACCCTGGCTGGATGGCTTTACAGGGTCAACTATAATACCTAACACCTCCATGGATAATTGTATTTTACCACCTTCCTTCCTCCCTCTTCCTTCTATAGCTCCGCTCTGCCTTTACAAAGTGATTTTATCTCTATTTTCAATTTACGATCTCAGTCAGTTGCACCTGGGGTGTAATATCCCTCCCTTCCGTTCCAGTCTGCTCTCTGTCCTTTGCCATATTTGCTGAACGAATACAGTGTATTTTCAGACAATTGCAGAAGAGGCTAAAATGTTGAGACTGTGAGAGCAAAGTATATTTGTCTAATGTAATTTCTAAACATTATAAGTGGTCTTTACTTGCATGCAAGCTCTGTTTGCACTGTTCTATCATTTTAAATATAGATATTTGTGGTTTAATTCATTGTTTTTAATGTCTTAGGTGATAGATATATTATGTGGTTTAGCCCAATAGGGAGCCCCCGCCCCAAAGAAAGGAATTTCAACAGCTAAAGGCATGAATTTGGTGCACTTTGAGATATTTTTCAGGTAACTTGAACCTTCCCACTGCAGACACTACCAGTACCCCAATTTGTCACACTCTGATCTGTTTCACCTGTCTTTGTGATTGTCTACACCCCCCTCCAGGTGTTGCCCATCTTCCCCATTATCTCCTGTGTATTTATATCTGTGTTCTCCATTTGTCTGTTGCCAGTTCGTCTTGTTTGTCAAGTCAACCAGCATTTTTGTTCTCAGCTCCTGCTTTTCCCAGTCTCTCTTTTTCTTCCCGTCCTGGTTTTGACCCTTGCCTGTCCTGACTCTGAGCCTACCTGCCTGACCACTCTGCCTACCCCTGCCCCTGAGCCTGCCTGGCCACTCTGCCTGCCCCTGAGCCTGCCTGCCTGACCTCTCTGCCTGCCTCTGACCCTGACCCTGCCTGGCCACTCTGCCTGAGCCTGCCTGCCTGGCCACTCTGCCTGCCCCTGCCCCTGAGCCTGTCTGCCGACCTGTACCTTTGCCTCACCTCTGGATTATTGATCTCTGGCTACCCTGAGCCTGCCCGCCGTCTGGTACCGTTGCTCCACCTCTGGTTTACTGACCCCTGCCTGCCTTGACCTGTCTATTGCCTGCCCCTGTTGGATTATTAAACCATTGTTAATTCGACGTTGTCTACATCTGGGTCTTATCTTCATGCCTGATAATGTTTGGAGTTGTGTTGCTCTGTTATGCGGACACTTGAATTATTATTTACAGTTGAGTTGCCCTGGTCTTGTCAGTATAAAGTAACTTTAAAACTAATGACATGTTGCATATTGCCACCTTGCAGGAGGACAGATGAGAACAGCAGGTCAGTAGAGCACTTATAGAACAGCAGCAGCCAGGGGAAACTGATAGGAAAGAGGATGCTGTAGGTGAGCCAGACACAGGCCCTAAACAAGTTAAGCTACCCCAGTATCCCCTTGACCATTTTGGATTGTAAAACTAGAGACACATCAGACAAGACAGAGACAGCAACACAAGAATAAGATATGATGGATAGGAACACCAGAAGAACAGAACAGTCCATATCAGTAGAGGATAGGAGACGGTAACAAACAAGTACCTGAGACAGCAGCAGACAAGACACAGACAGCAGCAGACAAGAGAGTAAGGTAGACAAGAGAGACAGCAACAGATGACACGGGAGGCTAAAAAGATTTGGCATGGGCCCTCAGATCCTTAAGTTCTACAGCTGCACCATTAAGAGCATCTTGAATGGCTGCATCACCTCTTGGTATGGCAACTGCTCGGCATCCGACCGCAAGGCGCTACAGATGTTAGTGCATACGGCCCAGTACATCACTGGAGTCGAACTCCCTACAGAGGAAGACCCTAAAAATTGTCGGAGACTCCAGCCACCCAAGTCATAGACTGTTCTCTCTGCTGCCGCATGGCAAGCAAACAAGACGAACTGGCAACAAACAAACAGAGAACACGGGTATAAATACACAGGGGATAATTGGGAAGATGGGCGACACCTGGAGGGGCGGTGGAGACAATCACAAATACAGGTGAAACAGATCAGGGTGTGACAGACATGACATATAAGAAGAGACATACAGTAGCCCCTAGGATATATAAATATACATAGTCATGAGCCCAACAAATTACCTGTAGAATGAAATAAGTATAATTCATTTCAGTTTCGTCAGTTCTAACAGCTAATGTGAGATTATATAACTTTGAAGACACAATTTAAGGGCCTATGTATTTTCAATGTTATCCTCTATCCTTCTGGCTGTCCTCCCCCTTCACTTCTAGGTTCAAGTTTGTTTATTTGTCATATACTGTAAGGACAGACGCTGGGAGATGAGAAGTAAGTACAGGGAGTGAATATTTAATAAATAACGAACATGAAACACAACAAGGACGGCGTCTGGACAAGCGGAATAAAACAACATTAGTGCGGGGATCAAACTGAGGAACAGACTGATATAGACGGGGCAATCAATAAAGTGAAGGAGTCCAGGTGAGTCCAATGAAGCGCTGGTGCGTGTAATGAAGGTGACAGGTGTGCGTAATTATGGGCAGCCTGGCACTCGAGAGGGGGAGCAGGAGCAGGCGTGACAACATACACATGATATACAGTGCATTCGGAAAGTATTCAGACCCCTTCCCTTTTTCCACATTTTGATATGTTACAGCCTTATTCTAAAATGGATTAAATACTTTTTTCCCTCATCAATCTAAACCCAATACCCCATAATGACGAAGCGAAAAAACTGGTTTTTAGAAAATGTTGCAAATGTATTACAAATAAGAAACTAAAATACCTTTACTCATTACTTTGTTTGGAATAAGTCAAGGGGTCTGAATACTTTCCGACTGCACATGGAGTACACAGTGCAATTAAATTATTACTTGCAGGTTAAACTCTTGACAACCCAACAACAATAGAAAAAGTAAGTAGCTAAGTAAATAAACAGAGTAATACAAATACAAACTTAAGGAAATAATTTCATAATAATTTGTAGTTTTTTACAAATAGTTACATAGCATATATGGAAATAATGCATGTTTACCTGTAGAATGGAATAGGTTATAAGACCTTTGATTCATTTCATTTAGTCAGTTCTACCACCTAAACATTGCCCATTTTAAACAGGGTTTAATATCTAATTGTAGTAAAGTTCAGCTTCAGTCCACAAGGGGGCACTGTGTCACTGTCAGAAGATATGTGTTTCAGTCAAAAAACGTTCTCTCATGTCTTCGGTCTCAGCTAGCTAGCGAGCCAGTAGCTACCGAAGCTACTCAGCAAAGCTAGCTACAGAAACAAAACCCATCAAATACACTTGCTGGAAATATACACTTTTCCTAATATCTTCCATGACTTAGGCAAGCTAAGGATGTTGATATATTCACCGAATATACTGTTAAATAACTGGCTGACATCCAATAGCTTAAGGATACTGAGCGCTAACACGAGCTTATTAGCATTAGCCAACTCTTATGCTGAGGGAGACAAGCTAGTTAGTTAGCTATCACCAACCCTGCACAAACCTGTGGCTAACTCTGTTGCTGCACTTTGACTGTTCTCAATCCCAATCAAATCAATCCCAATAAGCGACTTCAAGTTCATTGTAAGAGGGTGGGACAATGGTTTATTCCCACACATATGGGCAATACTAGGCCTAATAGCCCCATTGCACACATCGCACCAAATGTGGATCTAGTGTTCGTTCAGCGTGTTTTAGGGACCACCCGCTGTACAGTCTGACTGCTGACATTTTTCACCCAATTCTACATGTAAAATCGATGCGCAACTCGGTTCGCAAACAACTTTTGGAGGTGCTAAGTACTCTCGGCCAGCAAACGCTATTGCCGTGTCTCTGCCCTCGTTTATGCATCACAAATGGCACACTTTTGACCAGAACATAGGGCTCTGGTCAAAAGCAGTGCACTATATAGGCAATAGTGTGCCCTTTGGAACGCAGCCATAAGGCTACAGGATCTGCATTCCACCTCCGGGTTTATACATCAATGACTGTATATGAAGTGTTACACAGAGAGAGAGGAAGGAAGACCATGTGAAGCTGTGCCATGAAAACTAGGAATGGGTGGGCCATCATCATAGTCAATGTTCAAAGTCGTTTCCCTCTTACTTCTACAGTACCATGCAATGACATTGTGCTATGATGTGATGGTAAAGGCCACCCATATCTTGCCAAGCACTGTCAGGAAAACAATATCTTTCTCCAAACATGTATGACATGGTTGTAATGTCAAGGCACACCCACACCCACTAATGTAATCTGTTAGCGCTCCATTCTGAAGCTGCTGTCAGACTGTCAGGTCAGTAGTGCTGCTGTGACATTGTGTGTGTGTGTGAGCGTGAGTGTGCAACCGTGCGTGTATGTCTGTGTGTGTGTATGCCGTCAGATCGTCAGGACTATATGATGCTGCTGTGACATTGTGTGTCTGATATAATCACATTGTAGACTAGTCCTGCAACTCAGCGTCTATTCAGCGTGTTTTTTAAAATTGTATTATTATATATTTTCTACCCCCTTTTTCTCCCCAATTTCGATCTTGTCTCATCGCTGTAACTCCCCGTGGCCTGCTGGAGGTCATTTTGCAGGGCTCTGGCAGTGCTACTCCTTGCACAAAGGCGGAGGTAGCGGTTCGCTGCTGGGTTGTTGCCCTCCTATGGCCTCCTCCATGTCTCCTGATGTATTGGCCTGTCTCCTGGTAGCGCCTCCATGCTCTGGACACTACGCTGACAGACACAGCAAACCTTCTTGCCACAGCTCGCATTGATGTGCCATCCTGGATGAGCTGCACTACCTGAGCCACTTGTGTGGGTTGTAGACTCCGTCTCATGCTACCACTAGAGTGAGAGCACCGCCAGCATTCAAAAGTGACCAAAACATCAGCCAGGAAGCATAGGAACTGAGAAGTGGTGTTTGGTAATCACCTGCAGAATCACTCTTTTATTGGGGGTGTCTTGCTAATTGCCTATAATTTCCACCTTTTGTCTATTCCATTTGCACAACAGCATGTGAAATTTATTGTCAATCAGTGTTGCTTCCTAAGTGGACAGTTTGATTTCACAGAAGTGTGATTTACTTGGAGTTACATTGTGTTGTTTAAGTGTTCCCTTTATTTTTTTGAGCAGTGTATATTAAAGATACAAATTGGCTGAAAGGAACTGGCATAAATAGAAAAATATACCAGTTTCATCTGAGGACAAAAATGTTGACAGCTGCACCATACAGGTTGAAAATAAATGGGAGGAGATTTTCGATGTACCAATTCCATGACACATGGTTTATGAACTGGTACAAAAAACTACACTTGAGTTTCTCAATGCAAATAATTCTATAAAATGATTCTTGCCACCAACAGAATGCTACATATGTGGCATACAACAATCTCAGCTCTGTAGATTTTGCTGCGAAGAGACAATCAATAGATCATGTATTCTGGTATTGCCCCTACTGTATGTCGCTTGTATCTGGTCACAGGTTCAGGATGGGTAAAAAAAAAAAAATCACAACATACACTTAAAATTAACCTTACAAATAGTGTTGGGAGATTTGGAAAGCTATAGTCAGTCTATAAATAATATAATAATACTCGTAGGAAATGTTTTCATCTTGAGCTCACAATCTGTGGATACAATACGATTAGAAAGGTAAAAAAAATATGTAAAACATCACAGCACAATTGAAACATATACGGCACATGGAAACCATACGAGGGTGGTCTATGGTGATAGGTGGGATGGGCTGAGAGTGGCTGAGGGGTGGGATTAAAGAGCTTATGTTTGGTAATGTATTATTGTTATTTGGCTGTTTTATTAAAAGTACCATGTATGCAAAATGTATATGTAAAATGTATGTATACAGTTGAAGTCGGACGTTTACATACACTTAGGTTGGAGTCATTAAAACTCGTTTTTCAACCACTCCACAAACGACAGTTTTGGCAAGTCGGTTAGGACATCTACTTTGTGCATGACACAAGTACTTTTTCCAACAATTGTTTACAGACAGATGATTTCCTTTATAATTCACTGTATCACAATTCCAGTGGGTCAGAAGTTTACATACACTAAGTCGACTGTGCCTTTAAACAGCTTGGAAAATTCCTGAAAATTATGTCATGGCTTTAGAAGCTTCTGATAGGCTAATTGACATCATTTGAGTCAATTGAAGGTGTACCTGTGGATGTATTTCAAGGCCTACCTTCAAACTCAGTGCCTCTTTGCTTGACATCATGGGAAAATCAAAAGAAATCAGCCAAGAACTCATAAAAGAAATTGTTGACCTCCATAAGTCTGGTTAATCATTGGGAGCAATTTACAAATGCCTGAAGGTACCACGTTCAACCTGAAAGGCCGCTCAGCAAGGAAGAAGCCACTGCTCCAAAACCGTCATAAAAAAGACAGACTATAGTTTGCAACTGCACATGGGGACAAAGATCGTACTTTTTGGAGAATTACCCAGAAAGACTTCACAGCTGTAGTCGCTGCCAAAGCTGATTCTAACATGTATTGACTCAGGGGTGTGAATACTTATGTAAATGAGATATTTCTGTATTTAATTTTCAATACTTTTGCAAACATTTCTAAAAACATGTTTTGACTTTGTCATTATGGGGCAATGTGTGTAGATTGGTAAAAATACTACAATTTAATTAATTTTGAATTCGGGCTGTAACAACAAAATGTGGAATAAGTCAAGGGGTATGAATACTTTCTGAAGGCACTGTATGTCTCGTGACACAGGGTGACATGGGGGAGAAATAGCTCAGTGTAATCCTACTCCAAACATTTTGAGACCGGGGCCAAAATGGAAAGTTGATGTAGAGAGTCATGAGAATACCTATTGACACCTGTGGGTATTTTACATACGGGAGAGCACGCGGGAAGTCAGGAACATACACACGGGAACATACTATATACGTACTGTACACATGGGAACACACAAGCACCTGCACAGGAACATACTTATTCCAGACATACACACATGGGGACATACTTAGTCCACACATACACAGATGTTCTCCTTCAAATATACTATGACATTTTACTGGAAAATAGATCTACAGTTCTTGAACAATTTGAACATTGTGAAATATTTCAGTGAGACTTTCACTGGCTAATCCACTTTGCTACACAGTTTACACCGTTTCTATGCCGACATTCCACATGGCTACCTGACCAATCACTTTCAATGATCATTTACATGATTTGCCGTTTTCCTCAGTTCATGGTGTGTGTGTGTGTGTGTGTGTCTGTGTGTTTATGCTCCTGTACGTGCCATTGTGTGTGTGTGTCCTCTCCTCAACAGTTCATGTGTGGTGCTGTACTTGTCCATGGGGTACTATTGATCAGGGTCCTGCTGAAACTTGTGACTAAAGCTTAAGTCTGTCCCAAGAGAATAAATCACAGAATTGCCCCTTTGCTTATCAATAAGGAAGTGTGTGTGTGTTTATCAATAAGGGTAATGACAAACATCATGGCCCCACCTCGACAGAGGCTGCATCCCAAATGGCACCCTATTCCCTACACAGTGCATTCTTTTTGACCAGAGCCCGATGGGAATAGGGTGTAGGGAACAGGGTGCCATTTCGGACACAGCCAGAGTCCTACTGGCAGGAGTCCAGCACTGGCTACTCATGGATTGGCTTGATCTTTCTTAGTGGGAACCTACTCTTTACTATGTAAATGAGACAAGATAAAAGCAGTCACAATCTAGAGACTAGGCAGGATTTCTATTGAACGGTGTCAGGGATAAAGGACCTCTACATTCTGTTGAGTGAGTTTCACTTCACAACGAGCCTGTTTAGACTTGACTATGAGTTAGGTATCTCCATTCAGAAACTGTGTATTTGTAGTGTGTCTCTGTCAAGCCTGGAAGGACTAAGTGAGGAGATCAGATTTAATCATTGCGAGTCCACAGAGATCTAGAGATGTGCTGAGCTGGTGCTTTAGGACGGACGAACAGACAGACATACAGACACTGCAGATGCAGAAATACGTCCTATCCTGGCCTGCATGGCCTGGGCTGGGCTCTCTGGTCTCTCACTGGCAAAACTGGTTGCAATGTATCATGTCATTCTGTCAATTTGCCTAAATAGACAAAACAAATTCAAAGAGGGAAAAGACATAAGGTAGTACAGAGACACAGTAGTTATTTTCCTAGAAAGTTATTGGGTCGGCCCAGCCAGTGAAATAGTATACGTGGTGACTCATAAAAGCCAATAAAATGTCTCCAGGTTTCTGTTTCCACCCTGATGATTCCTGTTGGGTCTCCACGTCATTAAGTGGATGGAGAACAACACAATGAAGAGGTTGACTTGTAAAGCAGGGCCTGGCTGCTTAACAAACACACACACTCATGTGTGCACGCACACACTAAACGCAGGCAAAATCACTCATGCACACACGTGCACAAAAACACAGGGTTTACTAGTACCATTTCATTATGACAGAGTTTAGGGCCCCCAGTGGTCTTCCCTTGAATCAATTCATTTAAACTCCAATAGGATCTCCACACCACACACTTGTGTGCATATACAATATACACTTCTAAGACCCATAAGCACGCATGCAATACACAAAGGCACAATCACACACATACACACCCCAGTGACGGTCGCAAAGTTTAAGATGAGGGTTGACTAGGGCTGTGGTAGTTCCGAAATTTCATCAGCTGGTGATTGTCAAGCATAAGCTGGTGATTGTCAAGCATATAACTGTCGGTCTCACGGTAATTGAAGTTAATTAACATAAACACATTTGGTCTCTTCTGGCTTCCACACATAGCTTACAAGCCACCGATGCTGACCTTTGGAACATCTACATTTTAAAAAGTCTAATAAATCCATGTAATATAGCCTACACCTTCACAATAAATCCATGATTTATTTTAGACAGGTCTAAAGAAGCACAATATAAAGAAAATGTAGTCTATTTCAGAAGAACAGAATAGCATTCTCTGAGTTTTGGCTATGTCAAATGGCTGTGTAGCTACACTAGTTAATGTAGCAGACAAGATGTTCTTAGAACTCCGTGGCATTCTTTTATAAATTATTATTTTATAGTATGAAGAATACAATTGAACAAAGCTGAATAAAATAGAAACTATATTTTCTCCAAATGATTCTGTGTTGAGCGGTTAACAAAGAAATAGGTACTCATATATGCTTAATTTAGAGTTTATCATGAAACTTTAGTTGTTCTACAAACATTGGGCTATATGTTTCGATTTTTAATACATTGTAAGGCTGCATGATGCGACTCTAATGATGATTTGAAAAAAGTCGCTTGAAAAGCATGAGCTCTGCTTTGTCTGTACACACTATCAGTCTCTCATTCACAATTTGACAAGCACTTGATAATGCCTAAAACTTTACGGCGGCATCCCCTTTGTGTGGCAGTAATGCACCCTAAAAAAATCCATACCTTTAGCAGCCAGTGACCATTGTGCCCTTCTCCCTGCTGCACGCTCCAAAGCACCTTTCACTCACATGGCTCTCCATCCTGTCTTTCTCACAGGCTACAAGTGAAGACAGAAACATCGGGGACGCAACTGCGCGTGTCCTTATCCAATTCTAAAGTGCATATTGAAGATATTGGAAGAACTGTCCACATTTACTTTTTGTCAGCCAACAGCAAAAGCACTAGCCTATGTCAATCTACTATCCCACATAGTACAAAGGTTGACCTATTCTATTCTGTGCGAGAAATAAATATTCCAAACATGGTCTAGGACAGTTGTGGAATGCGATAGATCCCAAATTAATACAACCACTATCATCCCAAACATTTTTTTACGCAATGTGGCTGACGCAACAGATCAGAACGTTTAGCTTTAAATGTTGATAAACTATTAGTCTATTTCGTCACATTATAAGTGCAGCAAATGCACACATGGCAGTAGGCTATAAGGGTGAATGTTCCATTAGCGGGAAAACACCATTATCATAAGTGACCACAAATGCGATTATGTATGTTTGTAAGGTGTATTTTTATAGCGAAAATTATTTTCCCCAAACTTGAAATTCACACGCTGCTTATGTATGCCAGTTAGGCTCTACACCCCTTGCAAAGCGGATTAAGGTGCTTAATTTTAAGAAATGATTTGGCCACTTTAGTTGTGATACAAATCTTATCAAAACATATAGGCCTATGGGCTAGGCTACATGAGGTGTGCGACTGAGTCCAAAAAGTTGCACAAAAAAAAGAAAAGGTATTTGTCTTGTCTTTACATATACTAAATAATATATGTGTGAAATTTGTTTTGATTTAGAATGGACCATTATCTTGCACCTGTCTCGAAACAGGGGTAGCGGGGAAAAATATATGTCATCTATGCACTTAAATAGCGAATGGAGGATGCTTTTTCCCTGGTTCATTTTCATGCCAGCCAGGTAGGCTCTATACTCCTGTTGTAAAGAGAAGCAATGTGCTTAATATTAGGAAAGTTGTGAAATAAATATAGTAGGCCTAGCCTATGGAAAGCTGATGGGAGCCCCCTCTTTTTAATAGAGGCCATCATTCTTTTTTCTCACACAATTGCATAGCCTATAGAAATGTTGCACAACATGAGCTTGTGAGCCCTCATGAAGTGTTTGATTAGATTTTCCATTTCATTTGCATTAATGTCAGAGTGATTAGAGGGACAATAAAGTGCTGAGTACCAGGACGTTAGCAAGTTTGGTAGGCTACTAATGACCATCAGCAGCATCAGAGCTTGGAGAAGCCTAATTACTGTGACTCAACGGTCACGTGGAATTTGACTGCCTTCATGACTGGTGACCGCCGGTGTGGCAGTAATTCAGTCACCACAACAGCCTTAGGGAGGGCGATTAAAAAAAAATGTGTATGGCCTTATTTCTATTACAGACTGTCACTCATATTCCATTCACCCAGTCCAATGTAACATCAATAGGTTTAGGCCATTACATGATACAACTATTTTCCCTATACCTATCATGAGGTTGCTACAACCTAGACTTTGAATGAAAGTTTATAACGTAGGTGCACAGGTCAAGAGAAATGTGACTAATCAAGGTGACAGTGACACATTCAATACCGCCTTGCACACTCTTGCCTTCATCTAGCTGATCTAGGGTGTAATAAATAGTCGAACAGTTGCAAACAAGAGTTTCTATTGGACAAACTCAGGTATGTTTATCCCCATTTCATTCCATTAGCTTCCGTTTAAGAAATGTTTTTCAACAAAATAAGCAGAATGAATACGTCCCTGATCACACGCAAACACAATTTACTTTCATAGCAGCCACTTACAAACAGCATGATCCTTTTGCTCGTAGTAGCATTCCTTCTCGCATCTATGCACTCTCCTCCTCTCACTTTTTCCCTTCGCTTGTGGACATCAATGCACAACACATGAGCTGTCTGTGACCAGGCAAAAAAAACTTTCCAAGCCAAACCTCATCATAACCGCTAACTGCTACACACAGCCTACCTACATCGTCGTAGCTACTAGAACTAACGCATTAATAAACCCGCTACAATCATGCAGTAGAGTGTACAGTCAGCAAGGAGTTTAGTAGTTCACTGGCAGGGCCCAGTGGCAATAAATTAATTCAACCAAAACCTTACATTGACTAGCTAAGTGCAAAACTAGCTAAGTGAAAGTGAACAAAAGAAATACAACTAAATATAGTTAGCTCTCTCTCTGGCGAGCAGTGCGTTGCCAAAGCAGCGAGCTAAAAGTACAGGGTGGACACATACGCACACACACACAGAGTGCATGCAGAAATGTAGCTGTGTCTGTCACAAATCACATCCACCGGCCCTGTGTACAATATCAGAATGCTAAGAGAATGTAGGCCAAGCATGGAACTCTGTTCCATTTTTTCGGCATTACTTTTGACCATGGCTCATAGGGCTCTGGTAAAAAGTAGTACACTATATAGGGAATAGGGTGCCATTTGGGACGCATATTCCATAGTAGCAGCCACATAGCATTGCCTGGCTACAGGATTAGAAGATGGTTTACAGATCAACATGATCAACAAGACAAGTCACGCAGGTATTAAAATAACTACAGTGACGTACAGTGGCTGGAGCCTTTGCTCTTTATCTCACGACAACATTACAGCATTATCTATCTGAAGTCTGGACCACAACACAGAACAATTGGATTGAAATCTTAGGCTATGTTCCAAATGAGTTTGTGTGCACGTAACATTTGCATAATCGCTTAAATTTAACACGTGAAACCATATTTTTCACATATATTAACTTTAGAGTTCATATGTTAACACCACCTTTAAAGTTTCACATGGAAATATGTTTATAAACAAAGTAAATGTAAACATATAGCCTAAAAACATTAAAACTATAATTTTGATATTATGGATGGTCAGTACTTGAAGAGAGAGTGTTTCTCGAGCTCCATCCCTCAGCTTTTTACCAAAACTGTGGCAGGGAGTACACTTTGTTAATATTTCAGTTAAAGAGGCAATCGGCAGTTGAAACAATAACTAAGCATTCTCCCCACCTGTTTCTGTAAAAAGCTGAGATTATTATATCCACGTGTCCGAAAACGATGTGTTTTTTTTTCAAAGTCATTTTGTAAGGGAGAGACATGACTGTAAACTGTTTGTATAGAAAAAGATAGTCCATTGTTTTCTGTATCTTAATTTAATCCAACGCTTACTGGAATCAAATGGTGTGTTTTTTGTTCACAAGACAAATTGTGTGGTTCTGGCGTAGGGAGGAAAGGTCAGCATCATAAAGGTCTTGTGAATGTTCTTTTTCATTTACGGGAAGAAAGAGAGAGGCCGTCTGGGCAGAGCAGAGTAAGGCAGTATAACTGGGCCTCCCGCTCCGAGCCTCCAACCCTACCTAGACTCCAATCCTGTTATCGTACGGATTTGTTCTGCTGGCCCTATAATAGATTACTCCTCAAGGAAAGAGAATGTACTTGATTAGCTAGACAGCAATTTAATGGGATTGTCAGAATAGGCAGCGATAAATCAGCTTTTGTGATTAAATGGAATCTCCAGTAAAAGATGTATGTCTGTCTCCAAATCAATAACTATTGAATGTTCTCCATTTGTTCCTATGTAGTGGAGGAGAGTGGGAAAAAACCCAGAGAGAAACAAAACCAACAGTTCCGACGATGATCTCAGCCAGGCGCCGGTGGCGAGAAGCGGCCTTCTTGTTCTACAGGGAGGGAGGGAGGAGAGAGAGAGAGGGCATGGGAGGGGAGACACACAGACTGGAGGCAGAGATATGAGAAAGGGAATGATAGAGAAAGAGTTAAAGAGAGAGAGAGAGAAAAGGGGCAAAAACATTTGTGTTTGAGATAAGGAGCGCAGCATTGAGGGAGAATTGGAATAGTTAAGCAAAGCCAAAGTTACTTAAAAACAATATTATTTTCCATGTACCGATGCAGTCAAATATATTGGAACCCTTGCACTTTAAAATGGAGTACAATATTCAGTTTTTTCTTTAAAAAAAAACTGGTCGTAGGGCTATGTTTTTCATATAGGTCACTGCAATTTACCACTGGTGAGATAAATTACACATAAACAAGAATCATTGCCTCTAACCAAATTACTTTTTTTTCTTTCTTTGAAGTGAAAAATCTCACTTTCAGCTTAGATATTTTTTTCTTGGTCCTGCGCAGTTGTAAATCAAACAAAAACATGGGTAAACACCAAAAGTTGTTCAATTTAAATTTATTCTAGGAGAAATAGTGAATTGTGCAAGGGTGCCAATACATTGGACCGCATCTGTTATTGGTCTGATATAATTTCCTGGTGCCTCTACTGCAGCTGCAGCCAAAGCTCTGATACTGTGAGTGAATGCATGTGGGTGTTTCTTAGACTGAGCTGAGCAGCAGAGAAATACACCATTAGATTGTTACGAGGTGTCTCTCTCACTGTGATTTAACACTAGTGGGAAGCAGCGTTTGCTTGGTCTATTAGAGGGAAATGAAACTGGACTGTGGACTGGAAGCTAGAGGCCAAATACTGCCGGCTAGCCTACAGCCCATGACCCCATGCAGTGATGGAGTGCTGCCCTGTTCAATTAGCCAGCGCTGCTCTCTGATTGGCTCATACAGAGACAGAGATCAACGCCCAGGCAGTGGACTGAACACACATTCTTACAATGTATTGGTTCTTCTCACTAAATAGATATAGACTTTTCGTTTTGCAGAGGTCATCCCAAGGTTATGGCAGAAAGAACAATGGACTTGTATATAATCAGATTCCATATACATACTGTGGCTACATGCAGTAAACCGTGTAAGTCAACAGAAATATTACAAGTTAGTCTATTCAGTGTCACACACAATCCTTCAGAGCCTATTGAAACCATAGACTTTCAGTGAAAGTGGAATGGCTGTATGAATAATTTGAAGGTCAGTAGGCTGTACACTGTGAAGGTGTGGTGAACATCTGCATGGATACAGTCTGCTCTGTGTCTCACTACTCTACAGATCAGAGAGAGAGAGGAGAGAGAGCAGGGCTATAATGAAGACTGGTAGGAGGGGGGCTGAGGTGAGATGGGAGCAGCAGGCTCAGAGGTTCCAGGTCCCACCGGTCTCCTGCTCTACATTCCTGCTGCTTTGATACTGGGGGGTTCCCCATGTCTGTCCATCATCATCCTAGCCACCACACACGCGCAAATTAACGCACACATGCATGCATACACACACACAATCCCCCCCTCCAACACACACACACACACACACACACACACACTACCCTCTGCCTTTCCTCCCCCAGTTCAGAGGAATTCAGTATCTCTGGACAGTGTTCCATTTCTTACAGGCCACATCCTTGATAGCTTAATGGCCCCTGGCTGAGGAGAACATGGAGCTGGGATAGACAGTGCTGTATCCCAAATGACACCTTAATCCATTTATAGTGCACTATATAGGAAATAGGGTGTCATTTGGAATGCGGGTACCGAGGGAGTACCAGGGAGCCAAACATAAAAGTCCTCTTCTGTATTCAACTCATGTAAAACCCAGGGAATATTGATCTTAGCTATGGAGTTATTATCAGATGTTACAAAAAGGCCATGGTGGGTCTGTTGAAGGGGACAGTGGCTTTCATTCAACACTATCCATGAGTGCATAGCACATTCAGAGAGGGATTTAGAATACACACTTCAAATACACAGATAGTCCCAAAATTTGGGCATTTTTATCTCAATGAAGTTTAAAGCCAAGGAATGTTGGATTATGGCGTTATTGTCAGATGATGTTACACAAAGACCATGGTGTCGGTGTGTTGCAGCTTAGAGGCCAGAGGACACTGAGTTCTGAGGGATAGAAGGTCTGTGCTGTTTGTCCTCTTCTGTTTACCTGGCAATACAACCCTTTCTCTCTGCGAGGTACAAGAGGCCACACCGAGGGGGTCTTTCACATGCAATAGTTCTCTCTGTTAGGTACAAGAGGTCTATATTGGCTACAGAGGAGCACAGCCTTTCATGGGCTGTAGTGGTGCAACACAAGGCCAACAGACAGACAAGAGTCCAGTGCCTCGAACATTAGAGAAAAACAAAAACACTGAGCGTCAATGCATTGCATGCATGCTGTAAACAATGTGTCAATGCATGCTGTTACTCTGAAATGGACACAAGAGCGGACCCAGAGCCAATTCAATCTCTCTCTTTCTATTCAGCCCTGTTTCATGTTGTCTGTACATAAAGAGGATGGAGATGGAGAGATGAAGAGTGAAGGAGAGGGATGAGAGTAAGAGGGAAGGCGTTGCTCCTCTGCTCTCCCACTCGTCTTGGTATCCTACCGTCTGTATCACAAGGGGACAAAGAACACAGCTATATTTACGGCCACTTCGTATCAAAACAAACATGGACACACCCACACAGGTTCCTAGGTCCATTCAGCCATAATTTAGGCCACTGCGTTCAGTCAGCTCTGCTCATTGTCAGTGCTATTTGCAAGGCCTTTAATTTTGACATGAAGAGGACTGTGCCGTCCGCACCTCCAAGGTCTGTTCATTTTCTGTAGTGAAGGCAGAGCACTGATGGTCAGCCACGTTAACATTGATCTGTACCTCTTTACGGTAGGGAAGGCTTTTGTTCAGAGATGGAGACCAGTCTTAGAAAGATGTCATTTTTCATGACACAAAGCAAATTTGTGGGAAAAAAACAATAACATTTATATGAGATGGAAGGAGTGGAAGACCACATAGTTGATCAATGGCTAGATAGAGGTTTGAAAAGGTTTGTTCATTAATTCATTTGTTTGGTTACCATCTCCTCTCCACATACGATTACGTCCACACACTTTTAGACAGTCCACTCCTCTCACCCAGCTACCTCTTGTCCTTGGTCTCACCTTTTAGTCTATTACAGTAATAAACGTGCACTGTGTACGCTCATAACTGTCAACAAGGGTCAAGGGAAGCAAAAGGCAAAGCACTATGACAAATGTGGAATATGTCAATAAATAAACTCATACTGAGTTTCTATGTACACTACAGGATGGAAGAACATAAAAAACAGTGTCACCTACTCATAACACATTGGTGTTCAGTGTCCGTGCTCACAATAGTTCTACGTAACGTTTTATTTTTTTAAGTAACGGGATAATAAAATAATGAAATATGAAATAGTTTTTAGCAAGGCTGAGAGAGAGAAAGAGAGAGAGAAAGGCAGAGAGAAACAGAGAGACCTGCACTACCCTGTGCTGGCTGACCTACAGGGCTCTATAAGAGGACCATGAGAAGATTTTACAGCCTGTACTTCTGTTGCTGCTCTCTGTCATTTCTGTGTTTAGTGTGTGTGTGTGTGCGCATGGTTGTGTGTATAATGGCATGAGTCATGGCTATATGGCTGTGCTCAGCTGTGGGTCTCTTTATGGCACTCATACCTATGATTGGGAACCAGAAGAACGTCAATGTGGACTATCGTTACCCCAAGTGTAGGCTGATCTCGAACCAGCAGCCCTGTGTCATTGGTTCTGCTGAGTGCCGTGTACATGGGGGCCGGGAGAGAGAAGAGAGAGAGAGAGAGAAAGGTGAGAGAAAGATAGAGAAAGATAGAATACAGATTACTGGAGGAGTGGTGGGATCCTAGGTTAATTTCAGGTGTTGTGGAACAGTTTTTAATATATGTGTATATGTGCTCCTGTGTGTGTGTGTGTGTGTGTGTTTAATACAGATCCTGCAGCAGTGTGGTGGACAGAGGAGGGGTGTGTGTTATAGGGGATAATTGGTTTTGGGGTTGCCACAGATGGGTCCGGATGATCTGGTAATGAAGGCGAGGACAGAGGAAGGGACCATCAAGGACAAACCAGTTTTAATGCTCAGCTCTCCCTATCTATTCTTCACCACCACACCACCATGGCTCTATCAGTGTTGCTGGGATGGAGATTCAATAGTACTGTGTTGTGGTTGTTGCCCACTTATTTGGTCCATATTTTCAGGTGCAGAGCTGTCTTGATCCACAGCTGGATTTCTGCAGCATGTCCTACACTGAAACATATGCTACAGTGTATTTAGGGAGTCTGAGCTTGCTCCCATCACCACAGACATTCGGAGTGAGTGTTTACCCTATAAGAACTCACCACCAGGCGGGATGTCTCTGTGGAGTGAGCTGTCATAACAGCACGCCTGGAGGGCCACTGGATTCAGAGATGGCACCATAGGTTCAAAAGTGGTGTGGCATAATTCGTACATGTCTTTTCTGGCGCCTGGAGTTTTTCCTAATTTCATGACCTGGTCAGGTAAAACTTTGGGTCCTATTTGTAGGCTATGACTGTCACGCCCTGACCGTAGAGATCCTTTTTATGTCTCTATTTTGGTTGGTCGGGGCGTGAGTTTGGGTGGGCATTCTATGTCTGGTGTTCTATGTTGTCCTTGTTTTGTATTTCTGTGTGTTTGGCCTGGTATGGTTCTCAATCAGAGGCAGCTGTCTATCGTGGTCTCTGATTGAGAATCATACTGAGGTAGCCTGTTCCCACCTGTGTTTGTGGGTGGTTGTTTTCTGTTTAGTGTATGTCACCTTGCAGAACTGTTCGTTTATCGTTTTTGTTGTTTTGTTCTAGTATTCGTATTCATTAAAAGGAATTATGAATACTTAACACGCTGCACCTTGGTCTTCTCCTTCTCCTCTATACGACGATCGTTACAGAACCACCCACCAACAAAGGACCAAGCAGCGTGGGAACATGGACTCCTGGACATGGGAGGAAATTTTGGACGGCAAAGGACCATGGGCACAGCCGGGAGAGTATCGCCGTCCGAAAAAGGAGCTGGAGGCAGCAAAAGCAGAGCGGCGAAACTACGAGGAATTGGCGCGAGGTAACGGGCACGAGAGGCAGCCCCATAAATCTTTTTTTGGGGGGAGTACACGGGGAGATTGGCGGACTCAGGTAGGAGACCTGAGCCAACTCCCTGTGCTTACCGTGGCGAGCGTCGTACTGGTCAGGCACCGTGCTATACGGTGGAGCGCACGGTCTCTCCAGTACGTGTTCATAGCCCGGTGCGCTACATCGCAGCTCCTCGCATCTGCCGGGCTAGAGTGGGCATCGAGCCAGGAGTGATGATGCCGGCTCAGCGCATCTGGTCTCCAGCGCGTCTCCTCGACCCGGGTTATCCTTCGCCAGCGCTGCGCACTGTGTCTCCAGTGCGTCTGCACAGTCCAGTGCGTCCTGTGCCTGTGACTGCGCCCCACAGGGCCAAAGTCACCATACAGCCAGGAAGGGTTGTGCAGGCTTTTTTCTCGAGACCTCCAGTGCACCTCCACGGCCCAGTGTATCCGGTGCCTCGGCCAAGGACGAGGCCTCCTGCATGTCTCCCCAGCCTGGTGAGTCCTGTGATCCATGGCACGAAGCCTTCAGTGATGATCCATGGCACGAAGCCTCCAGTGAGGATCCATGGCACGAAGCCTCCAGTGAGGATCCATGGCACGAAGCCTCCAGTGAGGATCCATGGCACGAAACCTCCAGTGAGGAGTTATGGCACGAGGCCTCCAACAAAGGACGTCAGTCCGGAGCCTCCAGCAATGCCTTCTAGTCCGGAGCCTCCAGCGTCGCCCTCTAGTACGGAGCCTCCAGTGTCGCTCTCAGGTACGGAGCCTCCAGCGACGCCCTCTAGTCCGGATCCTCCACCTTTGGGCACTGGCTTAGTTACTTACCCTACAGCAAATACAAAGATACACATTCTTGCCCTTTATCTCAAGTATGAAAACAAGTTAAATATGAATAAGAGCATCTGCCAAATTACTAAAATGTCAAATGTAAAAATCTCTCTCCTTCTTCACCGCACTCTCCCTCTCCACTTGGACACACACAGATGGGCCAGTGTTGTTACAGTATGCTGGGCCAGCCACCGGAATGTGTGTGTGCGTGTCCGTGTGTGTGTGTGTAAGGCAGTACCATACACAGATGCCAGCTCTCCTCTGATCCACGTCCTATTAAAACAGCACCAATAGGACCAATCAACCGATCACTTTTCAAACAGCCCTTTGTTCCCCTGAACCAACAACAGCTGGGAACTATTATCTGTCAGGACAGGACATAGGACACAGTGGCAGAAAGTGTTGCCTTAGTTGCTAGTTAGTCCATTACATTGTGTGTGGCTAAAACTGTAGCGCTGTAAATGATATCTGTCCTACGGACGGTGTACTCCTCCACTCCCTTGTTGTATCGTTGCATCTGCCACAGTGCATCCTCAATAGGGTTGCAAAGGCAGGGTATATTATGGGAAATCACCAGTAAACTACCATAATTCCGGTAACTTAAGGAATACATGGAATTTTATCAGATGACATCGGATAGCCTTTTTGGGTACTTCAGATGATCACAGGTGTCTGTAATTTTCTCTGACGCTCCGTGTGGCATTATCACATGTAAAATATATATTTTTAAATCTAATAGGTTCATTTTCAAATATAAAAATTGAATGACAAATCTGCATCCTAACTACACTGAACAAAAAATATAAAACGCAACGTGTAACAATGCTGGGTATATGCATATGCTGGGCACAGATACCTTAAAAAAAGGTATGGGCGTGGATCAGAAAACCAGTCAGTATCTGGTGTGACCACCGTTTGTCTCATGCAGCACGACACACCTCCTTCTTGATCAGGCTGTTGATTGTGGCCAGGCTGTTGATTGTCCCACTCCTCTTCAATGGCTGTGTGAAGTTGCTGGATATTTGCGGGAACTGGAACACGCTGTTGTATACGTCAATCCAGAGCATCCCAAACATGCTTAATGGGTGACATGTCTAGTGGGTATGTAGGCCATGGAAGAACTGAGAACTTTTACAGCGTCCAGGAATTGTGTACAGATCCTTGCAACATGGGGCTTTGCATTATCATGCTGAAACATGAGGTGATGGCGGTGGATGAATGGCATGACAATGGGCCTCAGGATCTCGTCACGGTATCTCTGTGAATGCAAACAGCCATCGTTAAAATGCAATTGTGTTCGTTGTCCATAGCTTATGCCTGCCCATACTATAACCACACCGACACCATGGGGCACTCTGTTCACAACGTTAACATCAGCAAACCGCTAACCCACATGACGCCATGCACGCTGTCTGCCATCTGCCTGGTACAGTTGAAACCAAGATTCATCTGTGAAGAGTACACTTTTCCAGCGTGCCAGTGAGGAGGTGAGCATTTGCCCACTGAAGTCGGAGCAAGCAGATTAGCTTCCCTGAGACAGTTTGTGCAGAAATTCTTCAGTTGTGTAAACCCACAGTTTCATCAGCTGTCTGGGTGGCTGGTCTCAAACGATTATGCAGGTGAAGAAGACGGCTGTGGATGTCCTGGGCTGGCGTGGTTACATGTGGTCTGCGGTTGTGAGGCCGGTTGGACGTTCTGCCAAATTCTCTAAAATGACGTTGGAGGCGGCTTATGGTCTGGAAATTAACATTCAATTATCTGGTAACAGCTCTGGTGGATATTCCTGCAATCAGCACGTCAATTGCCCACTCCCTCATAATTTGAGACTTCTGTGGCATTGTGTTGTGACAAAACTGCACATTTTAGAGTGGCCTTTAATTGTCCCCCAGCACAAGGTGCACCTGTGTAATGATCATGCTGTTTAATTAGCTTCCTGATATTCCACACCTGTCAGTTGGATAGATTATCTTGGCAAAGGAGAAATGCTCACTAACGATGTAAACAAATGTGTGTAAACAAAAGGGATGGAAACAAATGTGTGCAAAATACATTTTTGTGCATATTGAACATTTCTGGGATCTTTTATTTCACATGTTGCGTTTATATATTTTTTTCAGTTTACAGTAGAAACCATTAACTTAGTGAATACCATTGGTGTTTAATATGAGGGTTTCCGCATGAAATATCCTTTATATATTTTGACACACTTATTTTTTTTATTTCACCTTTATTTAACCAGGTAGGCCAGTTGAGAACAAGTTCTCATTTACAACTGCGACCTGGACAAGATAAAGCAAAGCAGTGCGACAAAAACGACACAGAGTTACACAAACAAACGTACAGTCAATAACACAATAGAAAAATCTATGTACAGTGTGTGCAAATGTAGAAGAGTAGGGAGGTAAGGCAATAAATAGGCCATAGAGGTGAAATAACTACAATTTAGCATTAACACTGAAGTGATAGATGTGCAGATAATGATGTGCAAGTAGAGATACTGGGGTGCAAAAGAGCAAGAGGATAAACAACAATATGGGACAATATAACAATATAATATTTTATGGCAACATGTCTTCCAATGTGTCTGTAAATGTTTTGCGGTCCAAACTGGTGGCATTTCTGAAAAAAGACAATAGTTAGAAGAGTTGCAGAGGTAACAGAAAATAATGCCATTGTTGATTAGATGTTATTTATTTTAATTAGGCTATTTTCTCTTGAACCATAGTCTATCCACTAGAAACTCATGAACACTAAGAATAATTAAATAAGAATACTATATTATTTGTTATTCAAGTATAAATTACCTAAATTACCATAGATTACCTGTTAATTATCAAAATTACAGTAACTTTGGTAGATTACCGACAGTTTTGCAAGCCTAATCCTCAATCTCTCCACTCCTAGCCTGGTCCAATACTGCTGTAGAGTAGCCAACTCTTCTGTCATTGTCAAACCTTGTATTCGCATCAGTAGGCTAAGTGACTGAAATGCATCAGAAAAGTATTGGAAAGTTTAGGAAAACATCAGAGAAGCTCATCAGGCCTAGTGTGTGTGTGTGTGTGTGTGTGTGTCTGTGTAGACAAGATCTGGATTGCTTTCAATTGCTAGACCAATGATCATGAGCACTCACCTCAACTTAGCTAACATTTCCCAGCCTAATTGTACCAAAGATCCAAAACGGAGATTCAGTGACAACCAAAAATCTGACATTGATTGATTTATCAAGATGAGTTCCCATGCTTGTCTCAAAGCAGCGCAATGACTCTGTCCCAATCAAAATGGTTCTGAAATTTTCAGTTGACCACACATGGCAATTGCTTTAGATTTATGGTAACCAGTGGTCTAGTGCTATTTTCATAGGTAGCCTACCAGAGCACTATTTTATTACTATTATAACTAAGCCATCATTTCTGAATGAAAGTTGAAAATCATTTTAGAATAGGCCTATACATAAAATGCATAAAATACATACTGTAAGTGGCTAAAGGGGGAAAAAATAATACAATCCTAAAACACCAAATTAGGCCTACCTTATTATAAATTAGGCCATCATCACTGTCAATCGTGTTTTAGAGCAGATTAAGTTAAACACAACTACAGCACGAGAAGAAAAAAACGTTTCAGCACAACCATCCTAAATTGTCATAAGAAATGACGTTTTTTTTGTGTAACATTATCATGCTATTATATTATATTTGTTATGTAGAATACTGATTCATTAGGTGATCTTGGGAGACATAGCACTATTGAGAAGTGGCGTGCTCCGCTGCACACCGGCAGAACTACACCCCTAATTCTAACGTTGGATGACTTTGGGAGTTTCACATAACCACAGCTCTATGAATTAAGTGGCGCAACCATTTTTTTACACCACAGCAGCAGCACAAAATATTCAGGGCTGTCCCAAAATCATTCGGGGTTAAAGCCCTGAAAGCTAGGTCCTGGTAACGTCCATGCTGTGCACCTGCCAACTTTCCTTCAATTTGCAATTTGCTGAAACTATGTCACCAGAAAAAGCATCCGAGTGAGCGAAACAGCGCCCCTCTGTCTTACTATATGTAGCGCATGTATCTGATGCTGTCTGGCCAAAAAGAGTATGACATGCCATAATCTTTTTATTGAGACAGCATCAGACGCATGGGCTAAGCAAACAGTTGTAAGAAAAAGTATGTGAACCCTTTGGAATTACCTGGATATATGCATAAATGGGTCATCAAATGTGATCTGATCTTCATCTAAGTCACAACAATAGACAAGCATAGTGTGCTTAAACTAATAACACACAAATAATTGTATTTTTCTTGTCTATATTGAATACATCGTTTAAACATTCACAGTGTAGGTTGGAAAAAGTGTGTGAACCCCTAGGCTAATGACTTCTCGTCCAATCAATGAGACGAGATTGGAGATGTTGGCTAGAGCTACTTTGCCCTATAAAAAAAAAACTCACAAAATTTGAGTTTGCTATTCACAAGAAGCATTGCCTGATGTGAACCATGCATCGAACAAAAGAGATCTCAGAAGATTAAGAATTGTTGACTTACATAAAGCTGGAAAGGGTTACAAAAGTATCTCTAAACGCCTTGATGTTCATCAGTCCACGGTTAGACAAATTGTCTATAAATGGAGAAAGTTCACTGTTGCTACTCTCCCTAGGAGTGGTCGTCCTGCAAAGATGACTGCAAGAGCACAGTGCAGAATGCTCAATGAGGTTAAGAAGAATCCTAGAGTGTCAGCTAAAGACTTACAGAAATCTCTGGAACATACTAACGTCTCTGTTGACGAGTCTACGATACGTAAAACACTAAACAAGAATGGTGTTCATGGGAGGCCACCACGGAAGAAGCCACTGCTGTCCAAAAAAAACATTGCCGCATGTCTGAAGTTTGCAAAAGTGCACCTGGATGTTCCACAGCAGTACAGGCAAAATATTCTGTGGACAGATGAAACTACAGTTGAGTTGTTTGGAAGGAACACACAACACTATGTGTGGAGAAAAAAAGGCACAGCACAGCACACCAACATCAAAACCTCATCCCAACTGTAAAGTATGGTGGAGGGAGCATCATGGTTTGGGGCTGCTTTGCTGCCTCAGGGCCTGGACAGCTTGCTATCATCGACGGAAAAATGAATTCCCAAGTTCATCAAGACATTTTGCAGGAGAATGTTAGGCTCTCTGTCCGCTAATTGAAGATCAACAGAAGTTGGGTGATGCAACAGGACAATGACCCAAAACTCAGAACTAAATCAACAACAGAATGGCTTCAACAGAAGAAAATATGCTGTGGCATGACCTCAAGAGAGCAGTTCAAACCAGACATCCCAAGAATATTGCTGAACTGTTTTGTAAAAAGCAATGGCCCAAAATTCTTCCTGACCGTTGTGCAGGTCTGATCAGCAACTACAGAAAACGTTTGGTTGAGGTTATTGCTGCCAAATGAGGGTCAACCAGTTATTAAATCCAAGGGTTCACATACCTTTCCCACCCTGCACTGTGAATGTGTACACAGTGTGTTCAATAAAGACATGAAAACATATAATTCATTGTGTTTTATTAGTTTAGGCAGACTGTGGTTGTTTTGTTTTGACCTGGATGAAGATCAGATCAAATTTTATGATCAATTTATGCAGAAATCCAGGTATTTCCAAAGGGTTCACATACTTTTTCTTGCCACTGTGCATGTCCTTCACATACAGTTGAAGACAGAAGTTTACATACACCTTAGCCAAATACATTTAAACTCAGTTTCACAATTCCTGACATTTAATCCTAGTATAAATTCCCTGTCTTACGTCAGTTAGGATATCCAATTTATTTTAAGAATGTGAAATGTCAGAATAATAGTAGAGAATGATTGATGCCCGCTTTGATATCTTTCATCACATTCCCAGTGGGTCAGAAGTTTACATACACTCAATTAGTATTTGGTATCATTGCCTTTAAATTGTTTAACTTGGGTCAAACATTTTGGGTAGCCTTTCACAAGCTTCCCACAATAAGTTGGGTGAATTTTGGCCCATTCCTCCTGACAGAGCTGGTGTAACTGAGTCAGGTTTGTAGGCCTCCTTGCTCGCACAGGCTTTTTCAGTTCTGCCCACACATTTTCAATCCTATAGGATTGAGGTCACGGCTTTCTGATGGCCACTCCAATACCTTGACTTTGTTGTCCTTAAGCCACAACTTTGGAAGTATGCTTGGGGTCATTGTTCATTTGGAAGACCCATTTGCGACCAAGCTTTAACTTCCTGACTGATGTCTTGAGATGTTGCTTCAATATATCCACATAATTTTCTTTCCTCATGATGCCATCTATTTTGTGAAGTGCACCAGTCCCTCTTGCAGCAAAGCACCCCCACAGCATGATGCTGCCACCCCCGGGCTTCACAGTTGGGATGGTGTTCTTCGGCTTGCAAGCCTCCCACCTTCTTCCTCCAAACATAACGATGGGCATTAATGGCCAAACAGTTCTATTTTTGTTTCATCAGACCAGAGGACATTTTTCCAAACGGTACGATCTTTGTCCCCATGTGCAGTGGCTTTTTATGGCGGTTTTTGAGCAGTGGCTTCTTCCTTGCTGAGCGGCCTTTCAGGTTATGTCGATATAGGACTCGTTTTACTGTGGATCTAGATACTTTTGTACCCGTTTCCTTGAGCATCTTCACAAGGTCCTTTGCTGTTGTTCTGGGAATGATATACACTTTTCACACCAAAGTACGTTCATCTCTAGGAGACAGAACGAGTCTCCTTCCTGAGCAGTATGACGGATGAGTGGTCGCATGGTGTTTATACTTGCATACTTTTGTATGTACAGATGAACGTGGTACCTTCAGGCGTTTGGAAATGGCTCCCAAGGATGAACCAGAGGTCTTGGTTGAAAGAGGCACCGAGTTTGAAGGTAGGCCTTGAAATACATCCACAGTTACACCTCCAATTGACTCAAATTATATCAATTAGCCTATCAGAAGCTTCTAAAGCCATGACATTATTTTCTGGAATTTTCCAAGCTGTTTAAAGGCACAGTCAACATAGTGTATGTAAACTTCTGACCTACTGGAATTGTGATACAGTGAATTATAAGTAAAATAATCTGTCTGTAAACAATTGTTGGAAAAATTACTTGTGTCATGCACAAAGTAGATGTTCTACCCGACTTGCCAAAACTATAGTTTGTTTACAAGAAATTTGTGGAGTGGTTGAAAAACGAGTTGTAATGACGCCAACCTAGGTGTAGGTAAACTTCCAACTTCAACTGTACATGTCATCTCCCTCGATGACGATGGCAGTATTTTCAGCAGCACCTGTCTTTTACTAAATAAATGTGTATTGTATCCTGCTAGAGTCTAAGGCCTGGGTTTCTACTAAGCTAACATATGTAATTGTTTTAAGATGGTCATACCGAGGATCAATTTGCTATTTGATTTAGAATTTTAAGACTGCTGTAGGTATCAAAAATATGATTTAAAAAAAATGAAACATTGAATTTGCCCTCTGCTGCTATCAGCCCATAGAAACACGTAGAAAAACAGATTGATACATGGAAAAACAGATCATTTTGAAGTTACTGTCCTACAGTATATCTGAGTAATATCAGAAAACTCCGTAGAATTACCAGATTACCTTTCATGTGGGAAATGCCCTTTCACTTCAATAAATGTTTCTGCCCGGTACCAGGTTACCTTCAGGCAAGTCCTGTGACACTTGTGGTGGTTGTAGAGCAAAACAGAGAACATCATGTTCATGAGAGTCTCATCTTTCCATAGAGGGGTCATATTAGTGTGTAGCCAAAACCGTTCGAACGCTACAGACGTTTGTGAGAAAACCAATTTTCGGGATGTCTCCTGGCCTGACAAAGACCGCTGTAGCTCTGCCACCTTCCACAGCAGATGTGGAAGGCCAACATCGGCGGTTGTGGTGGATTGAGACACAGCCCGTGCAAAAAACGGCAGATATCTCTCGATTAAACAGACAGATTTAGGGGTCTTTTATGTATTTATTATGCCTCGAGTGGAGCATGGGGGGGCCTCAAGCGGAGATTTTTTAAATTTGAATAAAAAAAATTTAAGCTCAGCTCATGAGGCCCCTTGATAATGTGAGGCCTAAGGCAATTTCCTCTTCTTGCCTAATGGTAAGTCCGTCAGTGTGTTCACTGTCTCAAGTTGGCGAACCAACATCATCCGGATGAGTTTACCCATCGGATGTAGAAGTTTCCCCTTGAAAAGTCTTGTTGCTGACACCATTAACAAATTACAATTTGACTCCAATCAATCGTGGACCGGATTGAACCCCTTAAGTCTTTAAGGGAGGCAGGGGAAAATAATCCATTTACAATTTACATCAGCCTCTGTCCAATGTGTTGAAAATGGTAAGAAAGAAGACGGTGCCAAGGACTGCATCGTAATTACATCCTAACACACACACAAACGCACGCACGCACGCCCACACACACACACACATATGGACGCACATGCATGCAAAAACACAGACATACAGTCACACGCACGCCCACACACGTACACACACGCACACACACACAACCAACAGTTGTGGGTGTGATAATCAATGGTTCGGGACCACAGCTCCAGGTATCCACAGGCCTGCCATTATTATACACTGGCTGGTCAATACATTGATACACACACAGACACTACAGACACACACTGACAGGTCTCAACCAGGGGGGAACGGATTTGTGTCGCACCAACGGGCAGTGTGTGCTATGTAGCTGCATCTTAAGTAGAATTGACTTCCTGGAAACTGGGGATGGGCTGACACACAATGGAGGCGATGGGAAGAGGACACCATTGAGATAACTGTAACAGATTGAGGGACGGGAGGGGAAGAGGAGAGGTGGTTTCCTAGTGCCAGAGGCTATAGCCATGTTGTGCTGCAAGGGGCAAGATGTGATGGGAAATAAGAGACGTGTGAAAGTGCTATGCAAGGCAAGCGCTGGAGTGTGAGGCTTAGTTTGTCTCAGTTTATTCCTATAGTCCAGGACCACACCATGCAGGAATCTTCTCTATACACGCACACACTACAACAACACAGCAGCTGCACATCTAGAGACAAAGCAGCAGAGAATCAGAGAGCAGGAGGTGGCGAATAGTCAAATAGGTTTTGTTTTCCAGTGAAGACAGAAAGATACATAGAGAGCGAGCGAGGGAGGGCAGAAAATGAGCAGGCTTGAGGGGCTAAAGCGTTGGAAAAGTGTGGAGGGAGGGAAGGAGGGAGGGGGACAAAAGGGCCATTGTAAAGGGGAAGAAGTGTCCCCAGAAAGGAGGGAGAGAGAAAAGAAAGAAAGCCACCACTTGCTGGTCCCTTGGCCCTATTGTGAGTGGAGCTGCGGAGGGAAAAGCAGCCACGCATGACAGATGTCCCTGGCTATTGTTCTAGCCATCAGCTAGATCGCTCTCCCAGGCTCCTACCATCAGCCTCCTCTTTCTCTCTGCCTCCTGGTCAGCCTGGGTCTGGACAGGATTCCATGAGACAGCCTCCCCTCCTCTGGGACTGGGAGAGCTGGGAAAGACATCCCACTCTTTCTCGACTCACGGTCTCGCCACTCTCCATTCTGCAGCCCTGTGGAGTCGGAAGTCTGGGACGGGCGTTGTGTGTGTGTGTGTGCGCACCACACACACACTTTTCCCCCATTAGTATTTAGGCCTACTTCAATTAATTATAATTGATTTGTACACACAGACAAAACAACACACATCCCAGAACAACAATGCAAAGTGCTGTGTCATGCTTTTGTTATTGTTGACTTGAGAATGAGAAGGTGTAGCTAGACGCTGCATCTTGAGTCAGAGCGGCAGTGATGCCATGCATTCCTCATTCAGTCTACTCACCATGTGGCCAACCTACAGAGCCAGCGTGTCAGCCTGTCACTCAAAGCAACACTGTGCCAGTGGGGATGTGAAAATAACAATGGGCCAGTCTGGTTAATGGCTGAGAGAAACTAGCACACAATCAGTCATTTCTCACACTGTCTGCTCTCTCCTCTGTTCTTTCAGACAAAGATACACACACACACACACTCAATCACTCTACAATCAGTTACCCCTAGAAAACCCCACCCCCCCATGCCGGTTAACGTTAATTTCAAAACATAGACACGCACAAGCACAAAAGCACATTCCAATTTGTAATGCCTTCACAAGCTGTATTGGTATTAAGGGGGAAATGTGAGAGAGACAGAGACAGACAGACGATCCAATCAGAGTGAAAAAGGCTTTTTTTGTACGCAATTAATGTTTACCACAAGAATCAAATGGCCAACTGTTTGATCATTCAGTGAATTTAAGCAGTACAGAGACACAGAAGCTCTACAGTAACACCCAGGAGCTGTTTCACCTTCAGCACAACAATAGTTTCTGTCTATTAACATCTTTCCTTCCCCTGTCTTTCTTTATCAAACTTAGCTTCCGATGAGGAGAAGATGGCCCAATTGACCTATATTTCTCATTAACGGCAGTCAGTCGATCAGCTCTCAGTAACGTCAACAGAGGAGCAAAATCAGCATGCAACTCTTACACAACATTGTCATTAGTCAGTAAACGACCCACACAGTCTGAGTGTGTACTTGGCTTCACTGTTGAAACCCAGACTCGTCACACATAACATTGATTTCTGGATTTCTTATTTTCCGCTTTGAAAGAGCCAAAAGCTATTTCTTGCACTGCAGGAAATGTAGAAGAGCCTTGTGACTTAAAACACATTCACTGAAAACCCACACTAACACACAAACACAGTGCCTTCGGAAAGTATTCAGACCCCTGGACTTTTTTCCACATTTTGTTACGTTACAGCCTTATTCTAAAATTGATTAAATTGTCCCCCCCCCCCCTCCCCCCTCCTCCTCCGCAATCTACACACCATGCCCCATACTTCTTGGGTATGACGCTACAGTAGAAGCGTGGCACACCTGTATTTGGGGAGTTTCTCGCATTCTTTGCAGATCATCACAAGCTGTCAGGTTGTATGGAGAGCATTGCTGCACAGCTTTTTTCAGGTCTCTCCAGAGATATTCAATAGAGATCAAGTCCGGGCAATGGCTGGGCCACTCAAAGACATTCAGAGACTTGTCCCGAAGTCACTCCTGCATTGTCTTGGCTGTGTGTTAGGGTCGTTCTCCTGTTGGAAGGTGAAGCGCCGCCCCCAGTCTGAGGTCCTGAGCACTCTGGAGCAGGTTTTCATCAATGATCTCTCTGTACTTTACTCCGTTCATCTTTGCCTCAATCCTGACTAGTCTCCCAGTCCCTGCCACTGAAAAACATCCTCACAGCATGATGCTGCCCCCACTATGCTTCACCATAGGGATGGTGCCAGTTTTCCTCCAGATGTGACACTTGGCATTCAGGCCGAATAGTTCAATCTTGGTTTCATCAGACCAGAGAATCTTGTTTTCATGGTCTGAGAATCTTTAGGTGCCTTTTGGCAAACTCCAAGCGGGCTGTCCTGAGAAGTGGCTGTCTGGCTACTTCTGTCTGGCTACTCTACCTAAAAGGCCTGATTGGTAGAGTGAATTCACCACAGGTGGAGTCCAATGCACCTGAGCTACATTTCAAGTCTCTCTAAATACTTAATTTGAAATCAGAAGTTTACATACACTTAGGTTGGAGTCATTAAAACTTGTTTTTAACCATTCCACAAATTTCTTGTTAACAAACTATAGTTTTGGCAAGTCGGTTAGGACATCTACTTCGTGCATGACACAAGTAATTTTTCAAATAATTGTTTACAGACAAATTATTTCACTGTATCACAATTCCAGTGGGTCAGAAGTTAACATACAAAGTTGACTGTGCCTTTAAACAGCTTGGAAAAGTCCAGAAAATTATGTCATGGCGTGTTAGAAGGCGTGTTATGTTAGAAGCTTCTGATAGGCTAATTGACATCATTTGAGTCAATTGGAGATGTACCTGTGGATGTATTTCAAGTCCTACCTTCAAACTCAGTGCCTCTTTGCTTGACATCATGGGAAAATCTAAAGAAATCAGCCAAGACCTCAGAAAGGAAATTGTAGACCTCCACAAGTCTGGTTCATCCTTGGGAGCAATTTCCAAACGCCTGAAGGTACCATGTTCATCTGTACATACAATAGTACGCACGTATAAACACCATGGGACCATGCAGCCATTATAACGCTCAGAAAGGAGACTCGTTCTGTCTCCTAGAGATGAACGTACTTTGGTGCTAAAAGTGCAAATCAATCCCAGAACAGCAAAGTACCTTGTGAAGATGCTGGAGGAAACAGGTACAAAAGTATCTAGATCCACAGTAAAACGAGTCCTATATCGACATAACCTGAAAGGCCGCTAAGCAAGGAAGAAGTCACTGCTCCAAAACCGCCATAAAAAAGCCAGACTACAGTTTGCAACTGCACATTGGGACAAAGATCATACTTTTTGAATAAATGTCCTCTGGTCTGATGAAACACAAGTAGAACTGTTTGGCCATAATGACCATCGTTATGTTTGGAGGAAAAAGGGGGAGGCTTGCAAGTTGAAGAACACCATCCCAACTGTGAAGCATGAGCGTGGCAGCATCATGTTGTGGGGGTGCTTTGCTGCAGGAAGTACTGGTGCACTTCACAAAATAGATGGCATCATTAGGAAAGAAAATTATGTGGATATATTGAAGCAACATCTCAAGACATCAGTCAGGAAGTTAAAGCTTGGTCACAATTGGGTCTTCCAAATGGACAATGACACCAAGCATACTTGCAAAGTTGTGGCAAAATGGCTTAAAGACAACAAAGTGAAGGTATTGGAGTGGCCATCACAAGCCCTGACCTCAATCCAATAGAACATTTGTGGGCAGAACTGAAAAAGCGTGTACGAGCAAGGAGGCCTACAAACCTGACTCAGTTACACCAGCTCTGTCAGGAGGAATGGGCCAAAATTCACCCAATTTATTGTAGGAAGCTTGTGGAAGGCTACCCAAAACATTTGACCCAAGTTAAACAATTTAAAGGCAATGCTACCAAATACTAATTGAGTGTATGTGGGAATGTGATGAAAGAAATAAAAGCTGAAATAAATAATTCTCTACTATTATTCTGAGATTTCACATTCTTAAAATAAAGTGATGATCCTAACTGACCTAAGACAGGGAATTTTTACTCGGATTAAAATGTCAGGAATTGTGAAAAACTGAGTTTAAATGTATTTGGCTAAGGTGTATGTAAACTTCCAACTTCAACTGTATATATATAAGGTATTTCTGTTGTTTCTTTTCAATACATTTGCAAACATAAAAAATAAAAAAATGTCTTCGCTTTGTCATTATGGGGTATTGTGTGTAGATTGCTGAGGATTTTTTATTTTATTTAATCCATTTTAGAATAAGGCTGTAACATAACAAAATGTGGAAAAAGTCAAGGGTTCTGAATACTTTCTGAAGTGATTCCTCAAGAAAACACAGACAAAAGAAGACTAATCCCTAGAATAGTCCTTTGGAGGAAGTATTGTTGACATATATTTGACATGTGTCTAAAAGCATAACTGAGAAATTATTGATAAAAGTTAGCATATTTATGACATTTTGGCAAAAAATGTTTATTTTCAAAATATTGTTGAACATAACATACTCTACGTGGAAATCAAAGTTCAAGAGTAGGATTTCTGCTACTTTTAGAGTTATGATCCAATTTGTAAGCATTACCAACAGAGTGAATGTGAAAATGGATTCAAAATGGACACCCTTTGCTGGTGATTTGCAGGATGTGCAATGATTGTCTATCATGCCAATTTCTCTGTATAAGATGCTTTGTATAAAATGTTTGCTTTGTAGCATCTACAGTTGAAACATTATGGAGTCTTGAAGGAGGCCTGGGTATGCCCCACATATCATGAATATGCCAACTTTGCTTAATTACTTCTCAATTATGATTTTAGATACAAATGTAAAATATATGTCAACAATCCTTCCTCCATGTAGCCTACTTTTGACCAGCTAATAGACTAATCACAGATCAAGCAACATGATGGACTAAACGTTCAAATCCTGTTGCGGCAAGATTATTTAGCTGTGTCAATACAAGTCAAATTAAGATCCTATATCTGTAAGGCCTAGAGTCTGTACCTCAGCCTAGGCCACCAGTCAAATTAAGTCAAATGAATGAATGTAAACGTTTAGCCCCCTGTGTGCACCATCACGCACACACATACACACAGCAATACCCTGGTCCCCTGGTTCCTACAAGTTTAGGTGACCCCAGTCAACATCAATCAGATAGGACACAACAGGGAGAGGCGACACTGGGGAAAGCCCTGGTCCACAACGGTTTTAATAAGCACATGCTGGATCGGATGGTATTGTTGGATAGAAGGATGCAGAGCAGATCGGCTCCTTTTCTCCTGGCTCAGCGTAGGCTATAAGCCAAGCATTGTCCTGTCCAGACCTGGGTTTAAAATCATTAAAACAAATTGATCTGTGCTTGATTGAGATAGCCTGGCTTAAATGGACCAATATAATAGTCCCAAAACTGCTAACTCTGCCCAATTGTTACTCCTGGCAGGCTAAAGTAAACGCTCAAAAGTACTTGAAAGATATCAACCACTATTTGAACCCAGGTCTTGTCCAGCCTTCACCACAAATCAACAGCAATTATGCTGAGGCCCTGGATGCATGAGCTACACAGATGAGTGGATCATCTATTTGGGAGGATTTAAGACTAATCTGCCATTTCTGTTCCACAAATCAAATCACAATGGGAATAGAATACATATCACATAAAGACAGTGCACCGAAACATTTGTTAAAAAGCACATGGAAGCAGACAGAAGCGGACCGGGATTCTGAGAATAGACAGGAAGAAGAATATTTGTAAGGAGTCGGGGAATGGGACAAGATATAGAAAACAGACAACAAAACGGAAGCTCTAAGTTTCAAGAAGCCAAAATGACCTCCTGCTAGTTTAAAGCCCCTGCATGGACACACTGTGCTGTGCTATGTTGTGCTGTGGGCCTACATGGGAATCTGTAGGTGTCTTTTTAGAGGCAGGCTGAGCTCTGTAATATCTTTCAGAGACATAAAAGTTATTTTGACTGTGGGGAACACCATTATACCATAATCCCATGTCTTGTGTTAGAGATAAAAGTTATCAGCAGAGTATGAAATACCAAAGCTTGCCACGCCTTTCATCCTGCAACGTGTGTACCGCAGTAATGGTGTCATGGCCAGGGAGAAAGGGGAAGTGTTGTTCTGGTCTGTAGGGTATTGCAGGTTGTCTCTGTCAGTTAGCCCTCCCCTCCCCTCCCCTCCCTTCCTTCCTTCCTCAGTTCCTCTCTCCCTCTGATTGCTCTGGATGGTCATTTCATTACCCTTCATTCCCAGACACTTACAATCCTATTACCTAGCTCCAGCCTTGGCTTTCAGCCACAGCTCCAGTGTGTGTGCGTGCGTACGTCCATGTGTGTGTGTATGATCCGTCCTCGGCCTCCGCTCTACCGTACCACAACGCAGCAGACACAAGACATTGATCTGGGTTGTAAAGGCACTGGGCAGCTACAGCATGGACGCATCAAAGACATGACAACTCAGAGGGTCACAGCATCAGCAGGATCAATAGAGAGGAGACAGGCGCGAGGCTTCAAAGGACATGCAGGGGAAGAGTTAACACTGTCGGATAATGTCATCAATGGACTGCTAGGCTATAGAAGAACTCTGTAGATGAACAGCCAGATTAAATGGTTAAATCACACTGTTTCACAAGCATTATTTGTGTCTTTTTTTCAACAATTCGTTTTTATTGCTTTTCCATTGAACTCAAATCGAGCATATTTTAACCTCGTACAACATCAACATACAGTGATCTCCAAAAGTATTGGGACTGTGACATGTTTTTTCTGCTCTGTACTCCAGCACTTTAGATTTGAAATAATATGGTGTGCAGACTGTAAGCTTTAATTTGAGTGTATTTTCATCCATATCGGGTGAGCCGTTTAGAAATTACACCACTTTTTGTAAATAGTCGCCACATTTTAGGAGACAAAGTATTGGGACAAATTCACTTATATGTGTATTAAAGTAGTCAGAATGTTTGTATTTGGTTCCCAGTTCCAAGCATGCAATAATTACACCAAGCTTGTGACTCCACAAACTTGTTGGATGCATTTGATGTTTGTTTTAGTGGCATTTCAGATCATTTTGTGCCCATTAGAAATGAATGGTGAATAATGTATTATGTGACTTCTATTGTAAATAAGAATAGACTATGATTCTAAACACTTCTACATTAATATGGATGCTACCATCAAATTAAATTACATTTTATTGGTCACATACACATATTTAGCAGATGTTATTGCGGGTGTAGCGAAATGCTTGTGTTCCTAGCTCCAACAGTGCAGTAGTATCTAACAATTCAGAACAATACACACAAATCTAAAAGTAAAAGAATGGAATTAAGAAAAATATAAATATTAGATCAAGCAATATCGGAGTGGCATTGACTAAAATACAGTAGAATAGAATACAGTATTAACACATGAGATGAGTAAAGCAGTATGTAAACATTATTTAAAGTGGCCAGTGATTCCAAGTCTATGTAACAGATGTATAATGTACTCTCCATGCGTTGTGTTTTCTCATAATAAATCACTTCGGCCAGTGGTCCCAGTTGAGCATCATTTATTTCTGTTGTTAAATGGGAAACAGCAAGTTAGTTGTGCAGGGCTTAACAGTATTGATGGCTGTCGATGGCAAAATCTGTAGCATGAAGACAACTGTGTTAGCAGTGGCTTATGTGACCATGACATCGGTGTATGCTAGCTAACACACTTATTTACAGAAATCATATGCCAAAGCACATCCCAGAAGCCCCTCAATCCCTAACAGGTACCATATACCCACACATGTATAAATCAGTAACGTACAGCAAACTTGTACACATTGTAAAATAGAAAACAGTATTCAGAACGTGACCTACCCCTTGCATCACATTTTCCTACTGGGAAGACCTGACGTTCGCGATCTCCATCTATCTGCAAGCGGGGCCAATCACAACACACCTTATTGTCATCAGAGTTGAACTAACCAATAAGAATGCTTGAACATTAAATACAGAAGTTGACATACACCTTAGCCAAATACATTTAAAAACTCAGTTTTTCGCAATTCCTAACATTTAATCCAAGTAAAAAGTCCCTGTCTTAGGTCAGTTAGGATCACCACTTTATTTTAAGAATGTGAAATGTCAGAATAATAGTAGAGAGAATTATTTATTTCAGCTTTTATTTCTTTCTTTACATTCCCAGTGGGTCAGAAGTTTACATACACTCAATTAGTATTTGGTAGCATTTAAATTGTTTAGCTTGGGTCAAACATTGTGGGTAGATTTCCACAAGCTTCCCACAATAAATTGGGTGAACTTTGGACCTTTCCTCCTGACAGAGCCGGTGTAACTGAGTCAGGTTTGTAGGCCTCCTTGCTCGCACATGCTTTTTCAGTTCTGCCTACAAATGCTCTATAGGGCTGGGGTCAGGGCTTTGTGATGGCCACTCCAATACCTTGACTTTCTTTTCCTTAAGCCATTTTGCCACAACTTTGGAAGTATGCTTGGGGTCAGTGTCCATTTGGAAGACCCATTTGCAACCAAGCTTTAACTTCCTGACTGATGTCTTCAGATGTTGCTTTAATATATCCACAATTTTCTTTCCTAATGATGCCATCTACTTTGTGAAGTGCACCAGTCCCTCCTGCAGCAAAGCACCCCCACAACATGATGCTAGCACCCCCGTGCTTCACAGTTGGGACGGTGTTCTTCGGCTTGCAAGCCTCCCCCTTTTTCCTCCAAACATAACGATGGTCATTATGGCCAAACAGTTCTATTTGTGTTTCATCAGACCAGAGGACATTTCTCCAAAAAGTACAACCTTTGTCCCCATGTGCAGTTGCAAACCGTAGTCTGGCTTTTTATGGCGGTTTTGGAGCAGTGGCTTCTTCCTTGCTGAGCGGCCTTTCAGATTATGTCGATATAGGACTCGTTTTACTGTGAATAAAGAAACTTTTTTACCTGTTTCCTCCAGAATCTTCACAAGGTCCTTTGCTGTTGTTCTGGGATTGATTTGCACTTTTCGCACCAAAGTACGTTCATCTCTAGGAAACAGAACACGTCTCCTTCCTGAGCGGTATGACGGCTGCTTGGTCCCATGGTGTTTATACTTGTATGCTATTGTTTGTATAGATGAACGTGGTACCTTCAGGCGTTTGGAAATTGCTCCCAAGGATGAACCAGACTTGTGGAGGTCTACAATTTTCTTTCTGAGGTCTTGGCTGATTTCTTTTGATTTTCCCATGGTGTCGAGCAAAGAGGCACTGAGTATGAAGGTAGTGCTTGAAATACATCCACAGGAACACCGCCAATTGACTCATTTAGCCTATCAGCAGCTTCTAAAGCCATGACATAATTTTCTGGAATTTTCCAAGCTGTTTAAAAGGCACAGTCAACATAGTGTATGTAAACTTCTGACACACTGGAATTGTGATAGAGTGTGATAAGTGAAATAATATGTCTGTAAACAATTGTTGGAAAAATGACTTGTGTCATACACAAAGTAGATGTCCTAACCGACTTGCCAAAACTATAGTTTGTTAACAAGACATTTGTGGAGTGGTTGAAAAATGAGTTTTAATGACTCCAACCTAAGTGTATGTAAACGTCCGACTTCAACTGTATATTGGGCAGCAGCCTCTAAGGTGCAGGGTTGCGTAACCGGGTGGAATCTGGCTAGTGATGGCTATTAAACAGTTTGATGGCCTTAAGATAGAAGCTGTTTTTCAGTCTCTTGGTCCCAGCTTTGATGCACCTGTACTGACCTCGCCTCCTGGATGACAGCGGGGTGATCAGGCCGTGGCTCGGGTGGTTGATGTCCTTGATGATCTTACATTTACATTTAAGTCATTTAGCAGACGCTCTTATCCAGAGCGACTTACAAATTGGTGCATTCACCTTATGATATCCAGTGGAACAACCACTTTACAATAGTGCATCTTTTTGGCCTTCCTGTGACATTGGGTGCTGTAGGTGTCCTGGAGGGTGGGCAGTGTGTCCCCGGTGATGCGTTGGGCAGACTGTACCACCCTCTGGAGAGCCCTGCGGATGCAGGCGGTGCAGTTGCCGTACCAGGCGGTGATGCAGCCCGACAGGATGCTCTCAGTTGTGCATCTGTTAAAGTTTGTGAGGGTCCAAGCCAAATTTCTTCAGCCTCCTGAGGTCGAAGAGGCGCTGTTGCTCCTTCTTTACCACACTGTCTGTGTGGGTGGACCATTTCAGATCTTCAGTGACGTGTACACCGAGGACATTGAAGCTTTCCACTTTCTCCACTGCGGTCACATCAATGTGGATAGGGGCGTGCTCCGTCTGCTGTTTCCTGAAGCCCGCGATCAGCTCCTTTGTTTTGTTGACATTGAGTGAGAGGTTATTTTCCTGGCACCACTCTCCCAGGGCCCTCACCTCCTCCCTGTAGGTTGTCTCGTCATTGTTGGTAATCAGGCCTACTACTGTTGTGCCGTCTGCAAACTTGATGATGAGTTGGAGGCGTGCGTGGCTACGCAGTCATGGGTGAACAGGGAGTACAGGAGGGGGCTGAGCATGCACCCTTGTAGAGCCCCTGATTTGAGGGTCAGCGAAGTGGAGGTGTTGTTTCCTACCTTCACCACCTGGGGGCGGCCCGTCAGGAAGTCCATGACCCAGTTGCACAGGGCTGGATTCAGACCCAGGGCCCCGAGCTTAATGATGAGCTTGGAGGTTACTATGGTGTTGAACGCTGAGCTATAGTCAATGAACAGCAATCTTACATAGGTATTCCTCTTGTCCAGATAGGGCAGCGATTGCATCGTCTGCGGATCTATTGGGGCAGTAAGCAAATTGGAGTGGGTGTCAGGTAAGGTAGAGGTGATATTATCCTTAACTAGCCTCTCAAAGCACATCATGATGACAGAAGTGAGTGCTACGGGGCGATAGTCATTTAGTTCAGTTACCTTTGCTTTCTTGGGTACAGGAACAATGGTGGACATCTTGAAGCAAATGGGGACAGCAGACTGCGATATGGAGAGATTGAATATGTTACGGTTAACATGCTTAAAATGTCTTACTCACGTCGGCCACAGAGAATGAGAGCCCACCGTCCTTGGTAGCGGGCCGCGTCGGTGGCACTGTGTTGTCCTCAAAGCGGGCGAAGGTGTTTAGCTTGTACAGAAGCAAGACGTTGGTGTCCGCGAGGTGGCTGGTTTTCCCTTTGTAGTCTGTGATTGTCCGTAGACCCTGCCACATATATTTAGTGTCTGAGCCGTTGAATTGTGACTCCACTTTGTCTCTGTACTGAAGTTTTGCCTGTTTGATTGCCTTACAGAGGAAATAACTACACTGTTTGTATTCGGCCATATTCCCAGACACCTTGCCATGGTTATGTGGTCGTTCGCGCTTCCAGTTTACCGCAAATGCTGCCCTCTATCCACGGTTTCTGGTTTGGGTAGGTTTTAATAGTCACTGTGGGTACAACATCTCCTATACACTTCCTGATGAACTCAGTCACCGTATATTCGTTGATGTTATTCTCAGAGGCTACCCGGAAACATATCCCAGTACGCGTACTTCCTTATTACAGGTAGCCCTGAATGAATCGTGAATAATGATGAGTGAGAACTGTTCCAGTTGTGGTTTAATACTTTAGACATGTTAGGAAGAGGATATAGTTTTGTTGATGACTTGTCTAGAGTTGCATCCGCTCACAATTAAAATACCACCCTCTCCATATAATATTCCGGTTACATTGAGAAAGATTTAGTATAAGATCATTAATGAACATTGGGTCCTCTTCATCTGGGCAATAACAATTCAGTAGAGTGACTTTTTAATGTGCTAGGTTTCCCTTATAAAACGTCCATTTGGGTTTGTAGTAAATTCTGTAGACTTCAATGTGATTTAGTTTTTTTATCAATGAAAATGTATACTCCTCTGGATATTAAGTAGTAGGTGGAGGAGAATGACAACCCATCCCAAGCTTACCTAAACCTGATGACGGTGTTTAAAAATGTTTTTTTTTTATAAGAATATACCTTAATTCTTTTGACAGCCTCCACAATTCCATTGACATCCCATGGCACACATGTTCATGTATCCATAACACATTATATTGAAATGGGTCTTTACTAGGGTTGTGGCCGTCATGAAATATCAGCCGATTATTGTCATGCAAAAGACTGCCGCTCTCACCATCTTCACAGTAATTGAACGTTAATTAATATAAACAATATAAAAAGTCTAATAAATCAATGTAATATACACCATCACAATAAATCCTATATTTATTTTAGGCAGGTCTAAAGAAACATGATATAGGGAAAATGTATTTCAGAAAATGTAGTTCAGAAGAACAGAATATGAGTTGGCCTACTGTATGGGCCATGCCATAGGCTGTAGGTTTGTCCATTTAGTAGATAAGATAGTCTTATAAATCATATGCCATTATTTTATATTATATGGTTTTATAGTAAGAAGAATATAATGATAACTTTGCTGAATAAAATAGAAAGGATATTTTTTCCATTCCGAAGCTAGTGCACATATGAAGTGGCTATGTTGACCGTAAAAGTCATCATTTGAAACAGGTCCTATGCGCTAGATTTAGAGTTATTTGGCAACTTTAGTTGTGAATGATACAAACCTTAAAATGTCTTAGAAATAAAAACATAGATGGGCTGCATGATGTCACTACACGATATATTGATGATTTGAGAAAGTGCTCGGTTCCTTGCCTCAGGCTGCACTGTTCTCCTATCAAGTGATCATATTTTCACCCATCAGACTATTCTCAATTGAATCTGTAAAAGCAGTTAAGATTTAGAAAAGCCACTTATCAAATGGGGTAAAAAATGTCATCTGTATGCACTCCAATAGCAAACAGAGGCCGCTTTCCGCTGGTTCGGGTAAGTTACTCCTGTTATTTCACTCCACTCATCAACCACTGTTCGATGAGCATGCAGCCTCTCTGCCAGACAGGTGATATTTCTCTCAAATTCTGTATGCCTTGGGCTCTCCAATCCTGTTCCTGTAGCTACCCAATGCTTAATTTGGGAAACCAATTGAAATCTGTTTGGGAACATCAATACTAACATATTTTCACAGTGAAACATGCTCGCTCAAGAAAGGAATGAAGGAGAGAGAGATGGAAACGCACAGTGGTGAGATATTCTGTAGCTAAAAAAGGTAATGTATAAGCCTATTAATTATGACAATATTAAAAAGTTCCCCATTTCTAGGCTATTCAAATACAAAATCAAATACAAATTCATTAGAATTGTAGGCTAACTCTGCACAATCAATGAACCAACAGCATTGCCTAGGCCTATATGTTCTCTCCCAGACTCATGGATAGAAAGTTTGGAGCTTAGCATAAGGTAACCAGTCCATCCAGGATGCATAATAATGCAGTCAAAGGTGATTACTAGAATTTGTTTAATTTTGGAGCATAGGCTAGACCAACTATGTTCAGCTTTTTAAAACGTTTTCTTTCTGCTGTGCGTAATATGTAGTAGGCTATGTATTGTATAATGGCTCAATCACTATTTATTTTTGAATAAATGGGGGGGTGCTTGGGCTCATATATAGGCCTATGCATAAGATTGAATATGCATAGTGTTTTGAATGAATCATCACATTAGAGAGCACTGTCCATTTTGTTGTGTTAGGCTTTCAAACAACATCCACAATGACCATGTTTTCCACTCAGCTCACAGTGAGGTGAGTTTTAAAAGCACATACTGTTTTGATGATGTGTTTGATGTGATTTTTGATTGCATTTGCATTGATGTCAGAGTGGTTAGAGGGACAATAAAGCCCTGAGTACCAGGCCATTAGCCAGGTCGTTAGCTAGTTGGGTACTACCAACACATGTCCAGAGAGCATAAAAGGAGATTACCATGACTCAATGGTCACGTGGAATTTTACTGTGGTCACCGCAATAGCCAAAGTCTTTACATATTTTTTGTCTCATATTGACTCCATACATTATGTAAGTTGTTGATTCACTACATAAATAGCTACAATTAAAATAGTATTGCTCAATCCTCAAGCTTCTTAGTGGGCATATATTAACAAGACAATAAATCCCTCATGTTCCTTTTTCACCTCTTCCCCTTTGATGCTTCCCATATAAACCTGTCCTGTTCTATTGCACAGATGAGAGAGCGACCTTATTGGTGCCGCTGTAGAGGTCTTTCCCCTTAAATGCAGGTTATTGGTCAGTGACTATGTCTCTGTGCAATACAAAATAAAATATATACATTATAAAGTCTTGACCAGACTTAAAGTGGAACTCGCAGCATTTTAGCAATAAGAAACCTTATTAAAATCTGCTCATATACACCCCCAGGAAGAATATATGATGCTTTTTTTTCTGACATTGGAGCACTTCTGTTTACAGGCAGTAGCAACAGCGCAACTTTAGATCATTAGAAAGCACTCGCCAAAAGCCCCAATACACCAGAATGGATTTCTGAAAATATGTAAATACCACGGGAGTCCTCTTACATTTGGGAACTATTCATCAACAACAAAAAGATCAACAACAAATGTTGGCCAGAGCGAGATGAGCTAAAATCTAACAAGGGAACAGCTCGTAGTTGGTTGACAGAAATTGCACTGATAAACAAATGGGGAATAGTAGTCTGCTCGCCCTTCTGCAGCTTGCCTGCCAGTGCATGTTCGTCCCAACCCACGTTTTGACAACTCCATGGGAACTTGCCTGCCTACCCGCCCATTTGATCAATGCCAAATACATTTCATCGATGCCAAATACATTTCATTGACAACTAAGAGGTATGCTAACTGCGGATAAAAGCCGTTCAAGTTCAGCATAGCTAGCTAGTAAAGTGAATCACTGAACAAAAATATAAATGCAAAATGTGAAGAGTTGGTCCCATTTCATGAGCTGAAATAAAAGATCGCAGAAATTGTCCATACGCACAAAAAGCTTATTTCTCACATGTTTTTGCATAAATTTGTTTACATCCCTGTTAGTGAACATTTCTTTTTTGCCAAGATAATCCATCCATCTGACAGGTGTGGCATATGAAGAAACCAATTAAACAGCATTTTCATTACACAGGTGCACTTTGTGCTGGGGACAATAAAAGGCCACTCAAATGTGCATTTATATCACAAAACACAATGCCACAGATGTCTCAAGTTTTCAGGGAGTGTGCACTTGGAATGCTGACTGCAGGAATGTCCACCAGAGTGGTTGCAGAGAATTTTATGTTAATCTTCTCTACCATAAGCCACCTTCATCGTCATTTTAGAGAATTTGGCAGTAGGTCCAACTGGCCTCACAACCGCAGACCACGATTAACCACGCCAGCCAAGGGCCTCCACATCCGACTTATTCACCTTTGGGATCGTCTGAGACCAGCCACCCGGACAGCTGATGAAACTGTGGGTTTGCACAACCGAAGAATTTCTGTACAAACTGTCAGGGAACCATCTCAGGGAATCTCATTTGTGTGCTCATCGTCCTCACCAGGGTCTTGACCTGACTGCAGTTCGGTGTCGTAACCTACTTTAGTGGGCAAATGCTCACCTTTGATGGCCACTGGCACGCTGGAGAAGTGGGCTTTTCACGGATGAATCCTGGTTTCAACTGTACTGGGCAGATGGCATGTAGGGTGTCGTGTGGGCCAGCGGTTTGCTGATGTCAACGTTGTGAACAGAGTACCCCATGGTGCCGGTGGGGTTATGGTATGGGCTGGCATAAGCTACGGACAACAAACACAATCACATTTTTATCGATATCAATTTGAATGCACAGAAATACGTAACAAGATCCTGAGGCCCATTGTTGTGCCATTCATCCGCTGCCATCACCTCATGCTTCAGCATGATAGTGCACAGCCCCATGTCGCAAGGATCTGTACACAATTCCTGGAAGGTGAAAATGTCCCAGTTCTTCCATGGCCTACATACTCAGACATGCCACCATGAGCATGTTTGGGATGCTTTGGATCGACGTGTACGACAACGTGTTCCAGTTACCGCTGATATCCAGCAACTTCGCACAGCCATTAAAGAGGAAAGGGACAACATTCCACAATCAACAGCCTGGTCAACTCTATTCGAAGGAGATGTGTTTCGCTGCATGAGGTAAATGGTGGTCACACCAGATACTGACTGGTTTTCTGATCCATGCCCCAATTTGTTTTAAGGTATCTGTGACCAACAGAGGCACATCTGTATTCCCAGTTATGCGAAATCCATAGATTAGGTCCTAAATAATTGATTTTAATTGACTGAGTTACTTATATGAACTATAACTCAGTAAAATCTTTGAAATTGTTGCATGTTGCGTTTATATTTTTGTTCAGTGTAGCTAACTAAATGACACCTTAAACAAAAATGATATGAGTGGAAAAAGTTGGCCACTCACCCACTCGTCCAATGACAAAATCATCCCAGCAGCTAGCTAACTTCATGCTCTGTGTTTTTATCTGACTAAATAAATAGCTACATAAATAGATACGCTAGCCTATTAGCCACGTTATGATTGACTTGTTAGTCTGATTGTGTTGACATTCCCAGCCTTATTTACATTCATCAGTTTTTTGTCCAAAATATTGAGTCATTGAAACTGAAACAGTCTTTCCCGAATGGCTGAAGGAAGCAAACAATGTACAACGCCAGCTGTGATTTACAACCTGCTAGAAGATACCCATGGACTTCAGTCAGTGTGCTAATGCTAGTTAGCAATTGCGCTAGTCTTAGACTTAAACTTCCTTCAAAATGCACGCATCTGTCTCTAGGGAAGTAAATAAAGGGCCTCATTCCCAAAATATCCCTTTAAGCAAGGTGCGTTATGAAGGAGAATAAGAAATAAAAAATACATAGTATATATACACACACTTATGATTCCATTGCCCAACTAGGACTAAATGAGACACTTCTTTATGATTATTATTTTTTATACATTAAAAGAATGTCATTACACATAATCTCTGACAGTAAGGGGGTCTGGGTCGCTGCATGTTCAACTCCCGTACCCATTCCCAACCACTGCGGAGTGAGCGTCAGCACTATGTGTCTATGCTATGTGCAGTCAACTAGCATAATTAGTGTTTTTGAAGTATGTAAATATAGTGATAATTATTAAGGAGTCCTGTCTAGGACTGGTTCTGCCTTCTGAGATAGATATGACACTTCTAAAGTAGACATTGATCCTTTATCCTGGCCAGCATGATAGGCCTACCTCTTGTATTTTTTTTTTAAGGCAAAGGAAAGGAATAGGCTATCCCTCGTAGGGTCAATAAGAGAAAAACACTCTCCATATAATTCTCCAATTAAATGTATGCAAACAGATGCAGGCCTATAACCCCTGGAGTAGCCTACGCTTCCGTTGTATTGCACGCAACCACATGTGGGGAGCATTCGCATTTGACCCATCGGGGAACAAAGCGGGCAGATCATTAAGAGCGGGGTGGTATAATGACTTGTAACATCAATGCAACATCTGTCAGCTCTGGGCACCGGTAGAGCCTAAGCGAGTGCGTCCATTTATTCACCTGATTTTTCGGAGTTTATCGGCTATATGTTCAGTTGGCCAAGCTACATTTCTTGTACATTCCACCTTGGGATTCAGTTAATGAATGAATGTGGATATAATTGCTCAACAAAGAGCTAGAGATAATAATTGATATGTGCTATAACCTTGAGAGGCTGTAGAGCCATCGGGGGTGTTCACTATTCAGGTGCTCATGCCTCCAGTTGTCTGAAGCTTCCTTTAAACTGTGGCCTGCGTCGTCCAGCAGTTACAGCCACTGACCCCGGCACACATGTATGCCAGAGTCGACATGGGTTCGAATCTGGCCCACTCACTGCCCTTTGACTCACCCTCCCCCATCTTTACTATCACTTCAATAAAAAGCTCAAAGAACTATGAAAGGAGTGGTCCTGCACTTCAAACCCCTGAAAATACAACTCTGAATAGAACCTGAAAATAAAACCAACACCTCATCTGCTCTCTATAACTACCACCTCATCCCCAACTTGAGTGGCAGGTAGCCTAGTGGTTAGAGTGTTGGACTAGTAACCGAAAGGTTGCAAGATCAAATCCCTGAGCTGACAAGGTACAAATCTGTCGTTCTGCCCCTGAACAAGGCAGTTAACCCACCGTTCCGTAATTGAAAATAATAATTTGTTCTTAACTGACATGCCTAGTAAAATAAATAAAAAGAGAAAGCAGTCAGAGCCAGTCTGCCCACCCACCAGGTCCCCTGTGGAGAAGAGGGCCTTGGAAGGTATTATCCATGATCCCCAGCTTTTTAAGCTTTTATTATCTCATTACAAGACAAGACCGGCAACCATTTTTATGTAGCTAGCATCCCCACCAGCCCCAGTCCCAGCACTGGACCACCAAGCCTCTTCCTCCCATCCCAAACCCCAATAAATCTGTCTCCCTAACCCCAGCCACTTGGCCCTCTCCATTTCATTTATACTACCAGACCTGTCCCCACCGTTTCCCCTAAAACAGAGAGAGAGGACGGGAAGAAGAAATAAATTGGGGAGAGGACAGAACATGAAACTAGATAGTATACAGCAGGAAAGGTGAGACTCTGAAAAGAGCCTCAAAGCTAGTGGCCGTGTGATAAACTCTGTGGCGTCCCAATATCCCCAACCCCCTCTCCTACTCCATCCCTCCTGCCTCTCCATTTCCCTGCCTGCCTGGCCCTACCCCTGCACCTCCTTTTCCCCTGCCTACCCCTACCTTGGTAGGCCTGCAGTGCAGTGCCCCATGCCCTGAGTGCGCTCACTGGAGCGCAGGCCCCCGTAAGAAAGGATCCCATTCACACAGCCTGACTCCAGATGCTGGCTACAACACTCCTCCAGGCTATGGCAGGGAGAGAGAGAGCAAGGGAGCGAGTGAGCAGGAAAGAGAGATAGGAATCTGATGGCCATCATTAACAGGCTAAATACATTTTAAAGATGACGTGCTGAACTGTTGACCCCTAGTGGTGATGTTAATAGGCCTGACCGTTATTGTTTTGTCTCAAACCATATATCAAACTGTAATATTAGTTCCCATTTCAAAGGTTTATTTGCTGTGAGGGACAAATTCTGTTATGTGTTAATCCACTATAATGACTGATTTAGTATTGGGCAATGTAGAAACAGGGAAGCTAAGGGGCTGTGTAAAGAAAGAGAGAGAGAAAGAAAAATAAATAAATAATTCCTTCTCGCTTTCAAGCAAAATAGTCTTACCTTTATCAAATCAATACTCTGGCTCTATTCTCCACCCTTCTGTGGCGCTGTTCAAAACCTGTAAAAAAAGAAAACCTTGGTTAAGACATAAGAAAAGAACCAAGTACAATATCGTGTGTGTGTGTTGCTAGTGTTTCACTCATGACAACCTTCAGCTGAACTGTGTCTTTCTGGAATGTGGACCATCTCAAACAGTGTTTCAATGGTGCAGTCCTTCAGCCATGCAGAAAATGAAAATAGCAACGAAGAGGACAGGGCAAAATACTACAAAACACACACATAGGAAACCCTAACTGCGGTACTTCTGTTGATCGTGGACTACAGGAAACCGGGGGGTGAGCACGCCCTCATCCACATCAATGGGGCTGCAGTGGAGTGGGTTGAGAGCTTCAAGTTCCTTGGTATCCAAATCCCTAAGGACTTAAAATGGTCCACTCACACGCGCACAGTCGTGAAGAAGGTGCGACAGCACCTCTTCCCCCTCAAAGTTTAAAAGGTTTGGCATGATCCCTCAAATCCTCAAAATGTTCTACAGCTGCACCATTGAGAGCATCTTGACTGGCTGCATCACTGCTTGGTATGGCAACAGCACCACCCTCGATCGCAAGGCGCTACAGAAGGTAGTGTGGACAGCCCAGTACATCACTGGGGCCACACACTTTGCCATCCAGGCCCGGAAAATTGGCCTTGAGTGACTCCAGCCACCCAAGCCATAGACTGTTCTCTCTGTACAGCAAGCGGTACCGGTGCATGAAGTCTGACACCAACAGGCACCTGAACAGCTTCTATCCCCAAGCCATAAGACTGCTAAATGGCTAACAGAATGGCTACACAGACTGAGTTGACCCTTGTATTTTATTGTTGTTGTTGCACTGTCTCTATGCACAGTCATAGGACTCTACACACTCACACACACTGACACTTCAACACACACATAACATGCACACACATTTATACTGACTCTACACACACACGCACTCTTCATTTACCCTGCTGATACACTGTTAATCATAACATGTCCTGATGCTTAGTCACTTTACCCTTACACATATCTACCTCTATCAACTCAGTATCCCTGCACATTGTAAATATGGCATTGGAACTGACCCTGTAAATAGTATGCCTACTTTCTCATGTTCTTCTTATTGTGTGTTTATATTCTACCTTATGTTATTTTAAGTGCATAATTGATATTGATTACAGCATTGTGGTGCAGACACATTAAGCTTCATCACTGCAAACGTTACTTGTACACCATGATGCACACACACACACAGACGCACAACCAATCTGTACACACACACAGGAAGCCTTTACATACAAAAACACAGACAAGAACACAAAGAGAAACACATACAAACATACTCAGTGAAACACGCAATTTAACTGTTTTTAGCGGTCCCCTATAACCAACCCGATCACTGATCTAAAAAAAAAAAAAAAAAAAAAAAATCAGCATTCCCTGTCCTAATACTAACCCAAGCAGGAAGAAGCAAACACTGACAGGACCTAATCGATCTACAACCAGGCTTATATCATGGTGGTTCTATGTCCAACACATCCACTGACCATGTTGAGGTCATTGCATATATCCCAATTGTTCTATCTATCAGAGAACATCCCTCCACCTCATGTAGTGCCCTGGCCTCCTCGCTGCCTCTGCTGAGGGCAGTGAATGAAGAGGATTCAAATTTAGGCGGTCTAACAACTCCCTCTTGTGGCATCTCTATGGTCTCACATCTAAAGTCAAACACATTTGCACCATTGCATCCGCAAACAAATTTGCAATGGAAAGTTACAGCAAAGATACTGATAACTTCCCCTTTCATCTGTGGTTACAGTAGCATACCCTAAATGTTTAGATAACACGCTCATGGTTAGGCCGTTGAACGATATTTAAATAAAGTTAATTAGGACTTACCTTCAGTCTATGATGTATTATCATGTTCAATCGAATTTTCTCTAGTGCCCACCAGCATTCATGTGGGCATGGTGGCCTGTCAGATCTGGAGGTTGAGGCGCACGCAACTAGAAGGCAGCAGACATCTAACTTGATTACATGACACGTAGGAGGCGGTGGCTAAAGTAGCCTAATTGGCAAATGGCCTTGTCCTAATATGATTGTAGCCATACACTTAATGACGGATATGGAAATGTACCCATCTTACCTTGTCTGCTCGTGGGATTCGAACTAGGGACTTTTCGGTTACTGGCCCAACGTTCAAGTGTGCCAAGAAAGGTGAAATGACGCGTAAGGATACAAGTGTCTGGTCATCATTACACATGAACCAAAGTAAATATGTACATGTCTGTGGTTTGTATATGTCATTACTTTTTAAACCAATATGCTATGACTATGTCCCCCAAAGATGATGCACCATTTATGTCTGTCTATTCACCTCATGAACGTATGCCAACAGTACTGCGTGGGCGTGCATGCCGGAGTCCTGAGAACCTAACAACAAACACCTGTTTTACTGGAAGTTACTGTGTGTAGTGTGCGACAATGCTTTCGTCCGCCTACCGTTACCATTCAATGGACCTTTACTATGTCTGTTACTATAATATCATGCCCATTGGCTACCACTGTATGCTTGGTTAGTTTCGTTTTCAGAGTGCCAGCAGCTTAAGGTCGTTTACGCAGTCATTTTACACGGATATGCAATGGCAAAGTAAACTCAACTCCGTCCTATGGACGGTATCCATATTACAGGGATCTAAACTAGAGCTATGATATGCATATGCATATCGAATGTATTTAATGCTTCCTCAATAGCAGATAGGCCAGTATGTAAATTCTATAGTAGTTTCAAATGGTCTCTATTTTACAGATAAGCCACTGACTATATCACAGGCCCCTTAATTTGAATATATGTAGAGGTGGAATGGTATTATTGAAGTATTATAGACCATATATCCGTATAATAATACATAATAACTCCATATATATTTTATAAGAAGGGGATGGTTTCTTGCACAATTTAGAGCAAACCGAAACAACTCACTAATTTGTGGTAAATTTGTAAAAAAAAAAAAAAAAAAAAAAAAAGTGTGAATACAAACCAAATGTTATTGATACCATTAAACTGTTGTTCCATGAGCAGGCTACCCTGCTATGTATTTTTTTTATTCCCCCATCCCCCTTAAGTATGTGAACGTAAACGTGATCCACGATCACTTCCGTAGACTACATTATTAAATGCGTTTATTTGCGTTATGCCTAACAGGGAAGTCCTCTCCTCCTCGTTCACCTTATTTCACCAAAACCTTATTCGGCCGCGACATTTTTATTTTCCTTTGCTAAACTTTTAAGAAATAGCCTAATAGTCAACAGGCTATGCTGTTGTAGATGGATTGACGTTACAACTGTACGATATACATATTCAGCTGTCTTCACGTGAGTGAGGGAAGACGGAGAGAAGAAACGGAACGGAATTATATCTAACTCTTTTGAAATGTTTATAGCTGACTTTTATTGAGTTTGTGAACGGTAAGTTATTGATATCCTAAATGTGTCTCATATTGGAGTTAAATTATGCAATAACTACACAGAAGATCGATTTTTATCAAACATTCAAGTTTTAATCGTTTTGGCAGCCTGTTGGTGCGTTCACTGCGCAATCGAAAGTGCTTTCTTCAGTTGAAGTTCGTCAACAATTTATAAGATCAAATATTTTTAGAATACAACTACCAACACTGTCATATAATTATAATTTATATCAACATGCATAAGCAGACCCATGATTATTCAGGGTCTGATTATTTAAGGTCGGCCTTCCTCACTCTGTTTATGTCTTGACGTTATGTCTTGAGTTGTCTCTATGTTCTGCTATTCTACGCCGACATGAAGTTCTCAAACTAGTGATTTTCAGTAGTCTAACTTATTTAAAATCATCATGGTTATGATCACTGTGGCTTATTAACCCATTATTATATGGTTGTTAACCCTAAGTAGTTTAACTGTAAGAAGTACAGTGTAAGAATAAGTAAGTACCATAGGCTAGCTACACTGTACTTACAGGAATAATTCAACATTAGCCTGTAATGTAAAGTGTCACCAGTGGTTGCTGTTGTTGTTGTTGTTGTCTGAGTTGCATGTGTATAAGGCCTACAATCATGATTGATTGTATGGTTTTCAAAACCCCCCTTTTTATTGAATGAACAAATGCATGTAAAAACAATTTATCTTACCCTACCATCCAGTGTTGTTTGGTCTCGAGACCATACATTGAATGTCTCGGTCTTGTATCAGTGTCGGATACATTGACTAAGTCTCGGACAGTGTGGACTCGTAATTTCTTCCTGAGACCAGCGGAGTAAAAAACGAATAATTACACTATATATACAAAAGTACAGTTGTTTTTCACCCACTCCACAATTTTCTTGTTAACGAACAATAGTTTTGGAAAGTCGGTTAGGACATCTACTTTGTGCATGACACAAGTAATTTTTCCAACAATTGTTTACAGACAGATTATTTCACTTATAATTCACCGTATCACAATTGCAGTTGGTCAGAAGTTTACATACACTAGGTTGGCTGTGCCTTTTAAACAGCTTGGAAAATTCCATAAAATGATGACATGGCTTTAGAAGCTGCTGATAGGCTAATGGACATAATTTGAGTCAATTGGAGGTGTATCTGTAGATGTATTTCAAGGCCTACTTTCAAACTCAGTGCCTCTTTGCTTGACATCATGGGAAAATCAAAAGAAATCAGCCAAGACCTCAGAAAAAAAATGGTAGACCTCCACAAGTCTGGTTAATCCTTGGGAGCAATTTCCAAACGCCTGAAGGGTCCAGTGCATCTGTACAAACAATAGTACGCAAGTATAAACACCATGGGACCACGCAGCCGACATACCGCTCAGGAAGGAGATGCGTTCTGTCTCCTAGAGATGAACGTACTTTGGTGCGAAAAGTGCAAATCAATCCCAGAACAACAGCAAAGGACCTTGTGAAGAGGCTGGAGGAAACAGGTACAAAAGTATCTATATCCACAGTAAAACGAGTCCTATATCGACATAACCTGAAAGGTTGCTCAGCAAGGAAGAAGCCACTGCTCGAAAACCGCCATAAAAAAGCCAGACTACGGTTTGCAACTGCACATGGGGACAAAGGTTGTACTTTTTGGAGAAATGTCCTCTGGTCTGATGAAACACAAATAGAACAGTTTGGCCATAATGACCATCGTTATGTTTAAAGGAAAAAGGAGGATGCTTGCAAGCCGAAGAACACCATCCCACCGTGAAGCACGGGGGTGGCAGAATCATGTTGTGGAGGTGCTTTGCTGCAGGAGGGACTGGTGCACTTCACAAAATAGATGGCATCATGAGGAAGTAAAATTATGTTGATATATTAAAGCAACATCTCAAGACATCAGTCAGGAAGTTAAAGCTTGGTCGCAAATGGGTCTTCCAAATGGACAATGACCCCAAGCATACTGCCAAAGTTGTGGCAAAATGGCTTAAGGACAACAAAGTTAAGGTATTGGAGTGGCCATCAAAGCCCTGACCTCAATCCTATAGAACATTTGTGGGCAAAACTGAAAAAGCGTGTGCGAGCATGGAGGCCTACAAACCTGACTCAGTTACACCAGCTCTGTCAGGAGGAATGGGCCAAAATTCACCCAACTTATTGTGGGAAGCTTGTAGAAGTCTACCCGAAACGTTTGACCCAAGTTAAACAATTTAAAGGCAACCAAATTTGCTAACAAGTACTAATTGAGTGTATGTAACCTTCTGACCCACTGGGAATGTGATGAAAGAAATAAAAGCTGAAATAAATCATTCTCTGCTATTATTCTGACATTTCACATTCTTAAAATAAAGTGGGGATCCTAACTGACGCAAGACAGGGAATTCTTACTAGGATTAAATGTCAGGAATTGTGAAAAACTGAGGTTAAATGTATTTGGCTAAGGTGTATGTAAACTTCCGACTTCAAATGTATGTGGACAACCTTTCAAATTTGTGGATTTTGCTATTTCAGCCACACCCACTGCTGACATGCGTCTAAAATCGAGCACAGCCTCAGCCATGCAGTCTCCATGAAAAAACATTGGCAGTAGAATGTTCTTACTGAAGAGCTCAGTGACTTTCAACGTGGCACCGTCATAGGGATGGTACCTTGACAGCAAGTCAGTTCATCAAATTTCTGCGCTGCTAGAGCTGCCCTGATCAACTGTAAGTGCTGTTATTGTGAAGGGGAAACATCTAGGAGCAACAATGGCTCAGCCGCGAAGTGGTAGACCACACAAGCTCACAGAACGGGACCGACAAGTGCTGAAGCTCGTAGCGCGTAAAAGTAATCTGTTCTCGGTTGCAACACTCACTACCGAGTTCCAAACTGCCTCTGGTAGCAACGTCAGCACAATAACTGTTCGTTGGGAGCTTCATGAAGTGGTTTTCCATGGCCGAGCAGCCGCACTTAAGCCTAAGATCCCCATGTGCAATGCCAAGCGTCGACTGAAGGGGTGTAAAGCTCGCAGCCATTGGACTCTGGAGCAGTGGAAAAGTGTTCTCTGAAGTGATGAATCACGCTTCACCATCTGGCAGTTGGATGGACGAATCTGGGTTTGACGGATGCCAGGAGAACGCTACCTGCCAAAATGCATAGTGCCAACTGTAATGTTTGGTGGAGGAGGAATAATGGTCTGGCACTGTTTTTCATTGTTCAGGTAGGGCCCTTAGTTTCAGTGAAGGGAAATCTTAACACTACAGCATACAATGACATTCTAGGTGATTCTGTGCTTCCAACTTTGTGGCAACAGTTTGGGCAAGGCCCTTTCCTGTTTCAGCATGACAATGCCCCCATGCACAAAGCGAGGTCCACACAGAAATGGTTTGTCGAGATCGGCTTGGAAGAACTTGACTTGCCTGCACAGAGCCCTGGCCTCAACCCCATCGAACACCTTTGGGATGAATTGGAACGCTGACTGCGAGCCAGGCCTAATCTCCCAACATCAGTGCCCGACCTTAATAATGCTCTTGTGGCTGAATGGAAGCAAGTCCCTGCAGCAATGTTTCAACATCTAGTGGAAAGCCTTCCCAGAAGAGTGGAGGATGTTATAGCAGCAAAGGGGGACCAACTCCATATTAATGCCCATGATTCTGAAATGAGATGTTCGATGAGCAAGTGTCCACATACTTTTGGTGATGTAGTATATCGGCTTCATTCATTCAGCGCATAAAAGCGATTCGCCAGGCAAAATATATACACCCTTTTTTTGAAACAATATTATCTTATCGCCTATTGAAACCTTGGATTCCTACTTTAATAGTAACATTACTGTCCTTTACTTTAATTAAAAAATATCCTCAAACTTTGTCAGAATTTCGTTGACTCGCTGGTAGGGAAGAGTGGAGGAAATAGTTTGACATTTGCAAGCTCACTATTAGTAAGGGTTGACAGAAGGTAATATTAACAGGCTTCATGTTATTCCCTATTATAGACATGTTTGCACAGTAGCAAACCTGTAGGACATAGGCCTTCAGTGTGTGATTGGACCTAGGCCTTCAGTGTCTGACAGGCTCCTGATGCTGAAAGGACAGCAACCGTAATACCAGCAAGAGAGTGCACTTTTTTTAAATCACAAAAGGCCAGTGGTGTAGTAGAGGCTATATGCAGGTATAAGCCATATACCCACTTTGTTTTTCAGTGGGCATTGCCTATACTCACTTCTTAATCCCTTCTGTTACGTATCAAAGTAATTTAGTGGAGGTATACGACTTATTAATTATGTAGTACAATAGAGAAATTATGCACACAGTAACCTACACAATTGCAAAGCATGTGAAATATATTCACATCCGTGCAGCACACATAGCCTAGTTTCAGCAGAATATAATCTGCAGGCAGCAAGAGCATGCAGCTCTCAACTGGTTGTCACATGGAGCAGCTCACAGAATAATGACATCGGTAGCTGGTAGGTAGGAAAGAATTAAAGGGCAATTACACCCTCCAAAAATATATTTGTCAATTTTTCCAAGACCTCAAAAATGGTCTCATGATGTGGTTTAAGCGTTGTTGTGGACTTAGAACATCACATTTCTGTCATTTTTTGTATTTTATTTTAAAAAGTGTGATTTTGACAGTGAAAATCTGAAAAATCTATAGGAAAATTTGTAAGTCGCTCTGCATAAGAGCGTCTGCTAAATGACTTAAATGTAATGTAAATGTAATGAAAATCTAGGATTTTTCACACAGGGCACCTTACCTTCACACAGGACCCACTTCTCCAGGCACCGCTACACTACTGCATAGAGCCGATGGAAAGACAGCAGTCTTATCACTCTGAGATAATAAGCCAGTAGGTCCCAATCATAAGAATACAAAAACACAACCATTAGGCTAAGCATTTCCCAATCTCAATTTACAACTATTACTTAACATTGCAAAAAACATTTTACGTTTTGCACCAAAGGTGATGTAAAGTTTAAATGCAACAATGTTTCACACACAAGTTATTTGTAAAGCGATGGCTAACAACAGCATGAGAGTTGCAATAATTAACACAGTTCCACTCACCACATGATGATAATTTGAAACTTATTTTTGAAAGTTATTCTTGAAAAGGGAGAAGCTAACAAATTAGCAACAACGTCCTCTTCGATAACACCTGGTGCAGCTGCTGCAAACTAGCCTACAACAAAAGCTAGCTAGCTAGACTGTGGGAAAACTACTTCTAGCTATTGCACAGTGACCTGTTGGCCGTCGAGAAGGCAGAAGTTTCCATGTTTTCGTAAAAACGGTCCCACCGATTACGAGTCAATGTAATTGGTTGATTCCGCTGTCACTCCTAAATGTGGGGTGACACTAATACAGTTGAATGGCAGATGCCTTCAATCAAGCTTCTGATGGCCTAGCCAATGACAGACTTAGCTAGCTGAGACCACCAAAGAAAAATCCTGATAGAATTTTGTTGCTAACCCTTTCCTTTCTAACAAAAACTGAAAAGATTGAATCAGAACATAATTGAAAATAATAATATATATATATATATATTTTAAATTATTTTATAAATCCTTAGCCTTTCTCTGAAAGCATAGATGGCCCTCATTGTTCCCCACTGTCTTTGAGTTAGTAGAACTTTGTAGAGTGGCTCTATTTGCAATCGGCATGCATTTTTTTCACCATTCTGAATGTGTAAAGAATAAATGTAAATACAGTATGTTCTTCTGAAATATGAACACAGAAATATTGGACATTTTGAACTTTTATTATGTTGATGATTTGACAAAATTACAGTCATGGTCTTGCATTGGACTCTGGTTTTTCTGGTCTCTGTCTTGACTCTGTTTCGGACCTCTCGCTCCCCTCCTGGTATTGGTCTTGAGTCGGTCTCACCCCCCTCCGGTCTTGGTCTTGACTCCTACTCGATTCGCCCCGGTCTTGATCTTGAATCAGTCTCGCTTTAAGTGGTCTCGAACACAACACTGATATCCTAATTGAAGTAAACTAACAGACAAATAATACTTCCACTGCTACTTACAGCTATTTCACTTCACATCTACCTGTAGTTAAATAATTATACATATATTCCTAATTTCCTCTTTCCACAAGTGCTGGATTGTCACCCACAGTGGCCAATCCACCATTCATTCTGGGTTTGATACCATTCTGGTATGAACGCATGACTGTAAATTGCTTTGGAGAAAAGCATCTGCTGAATGGCTTATATTGTTTTTCCTTGCCAGGTCCGAAGGATGTTGTATTGTGACTATTTATTGTATTTTTTTTTTAAAGACTAGGGGACATCAAATGTAAACCAGTTCTTTTTTCAAACAAAAATCATTTACATCCAGTGATTTATAAAGTTCTCAATGAATATGTACAGTTTTCATATATAAATAGGACATATGGAATGTCATTTACACAAACACAAGGCAGGTAAAGGTAGAGCACATCCTCCGATAATTCTTATTTAGATATCGTTCAATAATTATTTACTGGGCAATACAGCAAGCTTGTTATAATATGTAGCTGCTATTTTAAATGGAACTCAACATGTCAGCTGTGTGTTCTCTCAAATGTCTAATAAATGAGTCTTTATAAACCAAGGTTGAAGCAAAGCAGATACTGGTTTGTATGTAACATCACGGAGAAGAAAAAATACTTTTATTTTTATTTTATTTTTTAAAAATGTTATCCCCTTTTCTCCCCAATTTTCGTGGTATCCAATCGCTAGTAATTACTATCTTGTCTCATCGCTACAACTCCCGTACGGGAGCTCCTCCGAAGCACAACCCAACCAAGCCGCACTGCTTCTTAACACAGCGCGCCTCCAGCCCGGAAGCCAGCCACACCAATGTGTCGGAGGAAACACCGTGCACCCGCCCCCTCGGTTAGCGCGCACTGCGCCCGGCCCGCCACAGGAGTCGCTGGAGCGCGATGTGACAAGGATATCCCTACCGGCCAAACCCTCCCTAACCCGGGCCACGCTAAGCCAATTGTGCGTCGCCCCACGGACCTCCCGGTCGCGGCCGGCTGCGACAGAGCCTGGGCGCGAACCCAGAGACTCTGGTGGCGCAGCCCAAAAAATACCTTCTAAATAATGGGCCATTTAGTTTTATTAAGTTTTATATTAAGAACCTATGCATATCCCAATGTTGTGATAGTTACCACTCGGATACAGTACATAAATAACAATGTTAATAATTTTATAATAAAATATTAAAAGTGCAAGCTTAACATTTGCGGTGTACAAACTTAACATGATGAACAGGAAGGACATTTTTAGACCGAAGGAACCATTTATTAGAATGTAGGTTTACACCTACTACCTATATGGGTTGCTGTCTGGAATGAGGGGGGATGTCACATATTAGCCATTTTCAGTTTGACAAAGTGATATGTTTTGGACCAAAGTTTCCAATATGAGACCAATTTGAGTGATAGTACCCCAACTGGTATGTACAGTATCTTTGTAAACCTTGTGTGTTGTATGTATACTTCAATGCCAGACCTGACTTATACACCATTGACTGTAGGCTACCTCAGGGATACACCAAACATGGTTGATAAGGAGAAACAACATTGTTAGTATCATCGTTAGGCCTAGGCCCAGATTTAGACGTTTCTAGGAAATTAAATGTGCTTTTGAGTCATCGTCCTATCACAGATCCTTTCCTTAGAAATCCAAAAACTCGAGCACATTGCATACATACTCATTGAGCAATAATGCTTGGTGCAGGTTCAGACATAGCAAACTATGTTTATCCTGCAGTGGGAGGTCACATCACAGTGTTCTTAAATAACTTTGGCACATTTATCAGGCACAAGTGGTTCTGGATTTGCCGTTGGTAAAAACACAGAGATTTCTGCACATGCATGATCCATTAGCCTAATTCCAGTGTTGGGGAATGGGGAGTAGTGAACTGCAAGCAGTTCAATTAGTAATTTTAATAACTTTTTAAATTTTGCAGTACCTTGGTGGTAGTTCCAACTATATACACTACTGTTTAAAAGTTTGGGGTCACTTAGAAATGTCCTTGTTTTTGAAAGAAAAGCACATTTATTGTCCATTAAAATAACATGAAATTGATCAGAAATACAGTGTAGACAATGTTAATGTTGTAAATGACTATTGTAGCTGGAAACGGCAAATTTTTTATGGAATATCTACATAGGCGTACAGCCCATTATCAGCAACCATCCGTCCTGTGTTCCAATTGCACTTTGTGCTAGCTAATCTAACTTTAAAAGGCTAATTGATCATGAGAAAACCATTTTGCAATTATGTTAGCACAACTGAAAACTGTTGTTCTGATTTAAAGAAGAAATAAAACTGGCCTTCTTTAGAGTAGTTGAGTATCTGTAGCATCAGCATTTCTAGGTTCGATTACAGGCTCAAAATGGCCAGAAACAAGGAACTTTCTTCTGAAACTCGTCAGTCTATTTTTGTTCTGAGAAATGAAGGCTGTTCCATGCGAGAAATTGCCAAGAAACTGAAGATCTCGTACAACGCTGTGTACTACTCCCTTCACAGAACAGCGCAAACTGGCTCTAACCAGAATAGAATGAGGAGTGGGAGGCCCTGATGCACAACTGAACAAGAGGACAAGTACATTAGAGTGTCTAGTTTGAGAAACAGCAAGTCCTCAACTGGCAGCTTCATTAAATAGAACCCACAAAACACCAGTCTTAACGTCAACAGTGAAGAGGCGACTCCAGGATGCTGCCCTTCTAGGCAGAGTTCCTCTGTCCAGTCTGTTTTCTTTTGCCCATCTTAATAATTTTATTGGCCAGTCTGAGATGTGGCTTTTTCTTTGCAACTCTGCCTAAGTGACCCCAAACTTTTGAATGGTAGTGTACATTCAAATCTTGGTAGTGTTTTCTGTAGTTAATAACGTTTTTGCCATGTAGTGGTGTAGCTAACTAGTGGAACTACACACTACTTTTTTTTCAAAAATAAAATTACATATGTATAAAGTAGGCAAGATTTCCCTTCTTTTCTGGCATCAGACCTGCCTAATTCTCACAAGAAACACTTTTTGTGTGCCGAATCTCACTTTTTTCTTTAATAGGCTAAATCACACATACTGTTACCATTGGACTACAGAGTGATCTGCAATTTGTAGCCTATGAGATTTCAGATTTAGATATTATATTTTTTCACGAGGTTGTTTGGAAGTATCGAACTGTAACTTTAGTTAAGTAAACTATATTTTTCTTAAAGGTTGTACAATAATTTCATGTTATTTTTTCTGGAGGGGAGTGACATGCAGCTATTTAGGCAAGCTATATGTAGCCTACACAGCATATCAAACAAGCAAGACACAGACAGTCAGTCAGTCAGCGATTTACTGTTATTTTTTCATCATCATTGCGAACATTGGCTAAACAGGAGGCAGACTGCTGGCTATACAGTGCAGAAAGTATTCAGACCCATTGACATTTACATAAGTATTCAGATTTAGGTATAGGTGACTTGGGGGGGTTGTATAGCTCACCATTGGTAGAACCGCCACTGATTACAGCCTTGAGTTTTTTGGAGGTATAACGCTACAAGCTTAGCACAGCTGTATTTGGGGAGTCTCTCCCAGTCTTCACTGCATATCCTCTAAAGCTCTGTCAGGTTGGATGGGGACCGTTGCTGCACAGGTCTCACCAGAGATGTTCAATCGGGTTCAAGTCCGAGCTCTGGCTGGGCCACTCAAGGATATTCAGAGACTTGTCCCGAAGCCACTCCTGTGTTGTCTTGGCTGTGTGCTTAAGATCAATGTCCTGTTGGAAGGTGAACCTTCGCCTCAGTCTGAAGTCCTGAGCACTCTGTAGCAGGTTTTCATCAAGGATCTCTTTGTACTTTGCTCCGTTCGTCTTTCCCTCGATCCTGAATAGTCTCCCAGTCTCCCTGCCACTGAAAAACATCCCCACAGCATGATGCTGCCGCCACCATGCTTCACTGTAGGGATGGTGCCAGGTTTCCGCCAGACGTGACTGTCATGGTTCCACCTGTCACCAGTGGGCGGCCGAGACCGTCCTAGAGACATTAACGACACTCAGGTGTCTCCAATTTACTCATGATGGTTTCTCTGTTAAAAGAAGTGTGTTTTCTGTTGTCCTTTGCAGAAGCTTGAAATGTTTACCGTGTGTGTTTGTTTCCTGAGTGAGGTTTTGGAGACTTAGTGTTTTTTTTTCTCAAATGTACTGTGATCTTGCGGCTACTGTTTCTCAGTAAAGTAATATCTTTATCCTTAACCACTGATTCCTCGTCTGGTCTCTTCTCTGCACCTGGGTCCAACCTTACCACGTCACAGTGACGCTTGGCATTCAGGCCAAAGAGTTCAATCTTGGTTTCATCAGACCAGAGAAGCTTGAGTCCTGTAGGTGCCTTTTGGCAAACTCCAAGCAGGCTGTCGTGCCTTTTATTGAGGAGTGGCTTCTGTCTGGCCTCTCTACCATAAATGCCTGATTGCTCAGTTTGGCCGGGCGATTGCTCAGTTTAGCCGGGCGGCCAGCTCTAGGAAGAGTCTTGGTGGTTCCAAACTTCTTCCATTTAAGAATGATGGAGGCTGCTGTGTTCTTGGGCACCTTCAATGCTGCAGAAATGTTTTGGTACCCTTCCCCAGATCTGTTCCTCGACACAATCCTGTCTCGGAGCTCTACGGACAATTCCTTTGACTTCACGGCTTGGTTTTTGCTGACATGCACTGTCAACAGTTGGACCTTATAAAGACAGGTGTGAGCCTTTCCAAATCCAGTCCAATCAATTGAATTTATCACAGGTGTACTCCAATTAAGTTGTGAAACATCTCAAGGATGATCAATGGAAACCGGATGGACCTGAGCTCAATTTCGAGTCTCATAGTAAAAGGTCTGAATACTTATGTAAGTAGGGTATTTCTGTTTTTTATTTTCAATACATTTCTAAAAACCTGTTTTTGCTTTCTCATTATGGGGTATTGTTGTAGATTGATAAACTAATTTCATCTGTTTTAGAACAAGGCTGTAATGTAAAAATGTTTTGAAAAAGTCAAGTGGTCTGAATACTTTACAAATGCACTGTATATATTTTTGGAACCTTCGGTCAAATCGCAGCTGTTCTGAAATTTGAGGCAGAGAGATAAGCTACATCATTCTATCGACCAAATTGGTTGAGGGTTCAGAAGAGGGTGAGTAAAGAGAGAAACGTGTGTGTATAATAACACACTTTTTCTTTGCAACTCTGCATAGAAGGCCAGCATCCCGGAGTTGATGTTATTTTAATGGACAAAAAAATGTGCTTTTCTTTCAAAAAACAAGGACATTTCGAAGTGACCTCAAACTTTTGAACGGTAGTGTATGTAGTTTGTATTTGTTTGTTGTCTTCAGTCAATTGCAAATGTGCTTAGTGTTTTGAAACATGAGCCATTTCGATGATCTGTTTAGAATTTCGTGCTAGAGTTGTAGCACATACTTGTGAAAATGGCACCAAAGTGATGAAGAAAAACTCTATTTCCCATCATAACACAACAATAATCCAGCAGTGTATGTGTGTGTGTATGTTTGTGCGTGTGTGTGTGTGCATGTGTATGTGCTCATGCATGCATTGTGTGTGTGTGCACTGGCTCACGTGCGCGGTGGCGTGTGTGTGTGTGTGTGTGTCTATTTGAGCTGTTTGTGGTTTGAGAAGTTAATTAGGAAATCTGAATAATTATGTAATCCTAGAAAGTTCTTGCTAAACTCAACATTTCCTCATCTCCTTACATCAATTTCAACCTGTATCAAGTTCCGGTCAAAGGGACATGAAATGATTTAATAGTTTGTAATTGTCACGACTTCCGCCGAAGTCGGTCCCTCTTCTTGTTCGGGCGGCGTTCGGCAGTCGACGTCAAACGGCCATCGCCGATCCACTTTTCATTTTCCATTTGTTTTGTCTTTGTTTTACACACCTGGTTTCAATTCCCCAATTACATGTTCATTATTTTACCCTCTGTTTTCCCCATGGTTTTTGTGAGTGATTGTTTTAGTGTAAGTTCGGTCCGATGTTTGTGGGCTTGGTATTACTTCATGTATTTGGAGATTTTGAGTAAACTTCATTGTGTTACTCATCTCTGCTGTCCTGCGCCTGACTCCTCTGCACCAGCTACACCCAGAACCTTACAGTAATTCACATATCTTATCAGGCTTTTATTGTTCACCTGTTAACTGAGAAGTAACTGTTTATTCTATAGGATACCAATGGTGTATAGGTGATCTAATGTATGATAGGTGATACCAGTGACAGTGTCTCAAAACTCTAAGTGGTACACAATGTGGTTTTTAAATCTGTATTGTGTACTGTAATATTTTGGAGTGACACCTAAGTAACATGTTCTAACTCTAGGAGTGAAGAGCAGGAGGTTCCCACTAACACTGGACAGGATGAGAGTGTCCTCGTAGAGCTGCCTTTGAGCTGCTGCCTTTCCTAAAGTCTTCAGAAGAGTCCTTGTCTTAACACCGGTCAGTGAGTCAGAAAGCACAGTAAAAAGGTATGTTTGGATTAGTCTGTATGTATGGTGATGGCAGACAAATGTCCATCCTATTCTATTATATGGCCACGAAGAGATCTATCTCTGTTTAACAGATCCACATGCTCAAATGCTTTGAGTAGGATACATTATTATGCCAAATGTTTTGGTTAAGCTAAACAAACCAACATTCATCTACTTACAGTTGAAGTCGGAAGTTTACATGCACTTAGGTTGGAGTCATTAAAACTTGTTTTTCAACCACTCCACAAATTTCTTGTTAACAAACTATAGTTTTGGCAAGTCGGTTAGGACATCTACTTTGTGCATGACACAAGTCATTTTTCCAACAATTGTTTACAGACATATTATTTCACTTATCACACTCTATCACAATTCCAGTGTGTCAGAAGCTTACATACACTAAGTTTACTGTGCTTTTAAACAGCTTGGAAAATTCCAGAAAATGATGTCATGTCTTTAGCCACTAATTTGAGTCAATTGGAGGTGTACCTGTGGGTGTATTTCAAGGCCTACCTTCAAACTCAGTGCCTCTTTGCTTGACATCATGGAAAAATCTAAAGAAATCAGCCAAGACTAATTGTAGACCTCCACAAGTCTGGTTCATCCTTGGGAGTAATTTCCAAATGCCTGAAGGTACCACGTTCATCTGTATAAACAATAGTATGCAAGTATAAACACCATGGGACCATGCAGCTGTCATACCGCTGAGGAAGGAGACGCGTTCTGTCTCCTAGAGATGAACCTACTTTGGTGCGAAAAGTGCAAATCAATCCCAGAACAACAGCAAAGGACTTGTGAAGATGCTGGAGGAAACAGGTACAAAAGTATCTATACCCACAGTAAAACGAGTCCTATATCGACATAACCTGAAAGGTTGCTCAGCAAGGAAGAAGCCACTGCTCAAAAACCGCCATAAAAATGCCAGACTACGGTTTGCAACTGCACATGGGGACAAAGGTTGTACTTTTTGGAGAAATGTCCTCTGGTCTGATGAAACAAAAATAGAACTGTTTGGCCATAATGACCATCGTTATGTTTGGAGGAAAAAGGGGGATGCTTGCAAGCCGAGAACACCATCCCAACCGTGAAGCACGGGGGTGGCAGCATCATGTTGTGGTGGTTTTTCTGCAGGAGGGACTGGTGCACTTCACAAAATAGATGGCATCATGAGGAAGTAAAATTATGTGGATATATTGAAGCAGGATCTCAAGACATCAGACAGGAAGTTAAAGCTTGGTTGCAAATGGGTCTTCCAATTGGACAATGACCCCAAGCATACTTCCAAAGTTGTGTCAAAATGGCTTAAGGACAACAAAGTCAAGGTATTGGATTGACCATCACAAAGCCCTGACCTCAATGCTATAGAAAATCTTTGGGCAGAACTGAAAAAGTGTGTGCGAGCATGGAGGCCTACAAACCTGACTCAGTTTCACCAGCTCTGTCAGGAGGAATGGGCCAAATTTCACCCAACTTATTGTGGGAAGCTTGTGGAAGGCTACCCGAAACGTTTGACCCAAGTTAAACAATTTAAAGGCAATTCTACCAAATACTAATTGAGTATGTAAACTTCTGACCCACTGGGAATGTGATGAAAGAAAGAAAAGCTGAAATAAATCTTTCTCTACTATTTTTCTGACATTTCACATTCTTAAAATAAAGTGATGATCCAAACTGACCTAAAACAGGGAATTTTTACTGGGATGAAATGTCAGGAATTGTGAAAGACTGAGTTTAAATTTGTCTAGGGTGTATGCAAACTTCCGACTTCAACTGTACATCAACAGAGCAAAATTGGTTAAAAAAAAGACGCCATTACAGCAGGTTTCTGTTTGTAACAACATCATTTAAACCAGTTTTGCCCACTGGGTAGTTGGTACTAATTAATATCTCTCAAACCTTTGACCTCCTCTGGAGCAGGGATTGACAACTTTGATGGGGGTGTAGGGCCACAAAAAAATCATAACTCATCATGAGGGGCTGCAGTTGCTCGTGGGTCTGAGGCCGTTTTAAAGTTAATTTCTTGCAATTCTGCACACTTTGCCATAGGATGGAGGCAAATGTGTGCAGTTTTTAATATGATAACTGATGATCAGTGGGCCCCACCCTGGTCGGTAATTTGACCATGCGTACTACAAGTTTAGATAGCTGTCCACTAGACTAACTTGGCAATCTAAAAAGTGTTAGCTGTCATGGGCTAATTGAATGACTGCTGATGCACAGCCACATTTTTAAATTGCACCTGGTGTCTTCTATTATTCAAATTCTCAACAGCAAGTTGAGACACCGACTGAGTTTTCCAAACTTTTGACTGGTACAGTATATACAAAGGTATGTGGGGGGGCACCCTATTTAAATGACACCCTATTCTATATGGGCCCTGGTCAGAAGTTGTGCACTTTAAAGGTAATAGGGTGCCATTTGGGAGCCAAGAAATGTTTTCACTAAAGAAGAGCTCTTTGACTAGAATAGCAGGTGATTGCTCATTGTCAAAGTGTGTGTTTAAGATCAACTACATTACAGTCTGGGCTCGTAGACTTTCTGTGAATACGGGTCCTGCACTCCAAATAACTACTAATCACAGTATGTGACCAAGATTAGGAATTCTGCACTTCAAACATGCCAACTGACAGTACAGTACAGTTAGAGAGAAACAGGAAACCATGGGGCTAGCCATAGTTTGCTTCCCAAATGGTGCAATAGGCTACGTCCCAAATTGCACCCTATTCCCTACATTGTGCACTACTTTTGATGGGCTCTGGTCAAAAGTAGTGCACTATGTAGGGAATAGGGGTCCATTTTGGTTGTAGGTCACACAGCCATATACTGTAGAGAAGAGGAAGAAGTGAAAGTGTTGTAGTGCCACTTAACTGGGTCCTAGTTATAGAGCTGGGCGCTATCGCCAAAAATCCATAATGCTATAACTTTCCTGAATTGATTAACGATAAAATAGAGCAATACGTTTATAACATTAATGTGCACCACAGTTTTATTTATTTATTATCCTTTAAACTACCACTACTAGTTTGATGGTTGTAGCCATCATTTGCCCCATTAACGATCACCCATCAAATCAAAGTTTATTTGTCACATGCACCGAATACAACAGGTACAGTGAAATGCTTATTTACAGGCTCTAACCAATTGTGCAAAAAAGGTGTTAGGTGAACAATAGGTAAGTAAAGAAATAAAACAACAGTAAAAAGATAGGCTATATACAGTAGCGAGGCTATAAAAGTAGCGAGGCTACATACTGACACCGGTTAGTCAGGCTGATTGAGGTAGTATGTACATGTTGATATGGTTAAAGTGACTATGCATATATGATGAACAGAGAGTAGCAGTAGTGTAAAAGAGGGGTTGGCGGGTGGTGGGTGGGACACAATGCAGATAGCCCGGTTAGCCAATGTGCGGGAGCACTGGTTGGTCGGCCCAATTTAGGTAGTATGTACATGAATGTATAGTTAAAGTGACTATGCATATATGATAAACAGTAGCAGCAGCGTAAAAAGAGGGTTTGGGGGGTATAGGGGGAGCACACAATGCAAATAGTCCGGTAGCCATTTGATTACCTATTCAGGAGTCTTACGGCTTGGGGGTAAAAACTGTTGAGAAGCCTTTTTGTTCTAAACTTGGCACTCCGGTACCGCTTGCCACGCGGTAGTAGAGAGAACAGTCTATGACTGGGGTGGCTGGCGTCTTTGACAATTTTTAGGGCCTTCCTCCGACACCGCCTGGTGTAGAGGTCCTGGATGGCAGGCAGCTTAGCCCCAGTGATATACTGGGACGTACGCACTACCCTCTGTAGTGCCTTGCGGTCAGAGGCCGAGCAATTGCCGTACCAGGCAGTGATGCAACCAGTCAGGATGCTCTCGATATTGCAGCTGTAGAACCGTTTGAGAAATATGAGAAAACATATTTAATTTCAAACTTCACATTTCTCTAGTATAGGCTACTTATCGTAATGAACATTATCGTCAAAATGCTTGCAATAAGTGATCCGTATGGTCAGTGTTGATCATGTTCAGTTTATCGTCCCAGCTCTACAGTATCAGATACAGTATTGGTGCTTTTCACCTCATGTTACACAATATTACCACTCTTTACTTTTTCTCTTTACTTTTTGTTTTACAGGTGAATATAGGCTATAGGTGTGTTAAGATGTGACAATATTCAGCTATGTGTAACAACACAAACACAATACCGTCATTTCTGTATTGTCATCTCTTGGCTCTAGTATAGCTACACCTGTGGGCCAAAGATAAAAACAACACAGAAAGTGCTAGCCTTTCCTGTCCTCCCCAAAACAGATTTCAGAACACCCAGTACAAGATAGATTGGGGGTCAGGCAATATATTGTCTTGTTGGGGACTTGACCCTCTCTATATCCTCACTTTGCACACAGACTTTGACTGCCTTCATGTCTTGTTTTAGCCTCTCCTCCATGTGTTCCAGATTTAGAACACTCAGAACAAAATAGATTGGGGATCAGTCTCACGACTGTCCTGTCTTGTTCTGTACTGTTTATCCTACTGCCATGTACTGTTTGCTCGGCATGTCTTGCATTTGCACCGCATTTCTTCTGTAGTTCTCGTTTTTGTTGCTTTAATCTGTTGAGGGGTGACGGCATTGCGCTATTAACATAACACTAGACGGACAATGATGAAACATTTTATTTGTCTCAGTCCCTCCACTGTCCTGTTGGAGACTTATGTATGTTATTTTATTACTGAGTTAGGATAATAATTGACATGTCTGAAAGTGAATGTTCTGAGGGGTATACTACAAAGCAGAATCGAGGAGTTAGCCAGCTAACTTTGATAAGCAACAAGAAATAACTATAGCTAAACTTAGATATATATATATATTTTTTGTTAAATCAATTAGACCATGCTCATTTCAAGCTTATCTTTCCCCCAAAAATTAAAGACTACATCCTCGATCCTGATCCTGCTTTGTAGTATACCCCTCTGGTGTTTTGGTGTTTGTATGATGCATGGACCCTACATTGACCTCGTGTCAATCTTCTTTAAAAAAAAAATGACCTCTTTATGATGGATTTATATTCACAGATTTATCTCAAGTATTCCCTAATTCCCTTTGGTTTAAGATGGAATTCAATCAACGCTACATTAGCTGACACATTAACTGTTAATAACACAGCAATGTGGCTTTGAATGAATTGAGCCAAAGGGTCTGGTATAACATTGTGCACTCTATAGGGAATAGGGTGCTATTTGTGATGCAGCCTGTATGTTTATGGATATATTACATCATTCAATGTCCTTTATTCCTGTCTCTTCCAGCTCTGCTTCACCATGGCACAGTGGACGCAGATGAAACAGCTGATCCCCTATCTGGCCACACAGACCCTCAACGAGCTCTACTCCCCCTCCTTTCCCATGGACGTCAGGTGCTACCTGGCCAACTGGATTGAGGAGCAGAGATGGTATGACGCACACATAAAGCACACATACAGTGTGAATTTTGACAAATAAAAGTGGGAAAGTGGATACACAAATACACCCTAAACACACCTCTCTCTCTCTCTCTCTCTCTTTCTTTTTTTCTCTCTTTCTTTCTTTCTTCCCTCCCCAGGGAGGACTTTGAACCAGAGAAGGTAGACCAGGAGCCCCAGGCTCTGACCCTGCTCGATCAGATCATATCCTGCCTACAGAATCTAGCCAGGCAGAACCCCAATGTGGTGGAGAGTATGAGGCTGCAGCATATCTCCAGGAACATGGTACAGTAGATACACACACTTATCCTCTCCACCAAACACACACACACTTGTAAAAATGGATTCCCATTCAAAATCCTATTTGCCCTAAACCCCAAAAATTTTTTACTGAGTGTTTTCTTTTTATTGACCAGGAAATTAAAATGTGCGGACACATTCTCTTTCTGTCCAACAATAAGAATTTCAGTCTTATCTTGATTTAGCTGGAGGAAGTTGTGAGCCATCCAAGTATTTAAAGTCACTTTTAATGAAACTGGGTTCCACTTGATCTCCATCATAACATAATGAGCACAACAGTATTCTTTTTTTGCAAAACTGTAAGTCATTTGTCATTGCTTTCACACACAATGCAAATGCTAAGCACATTGTTGCTAAACAGTAAACACAACTCTACAAAAGACACAAAACTCAGTTGTGTAAATCATTTTTTTTTTAAATTGGTCACAGCTGATACAAATTACTCAAATGAATGTGAACCTCTTTTGCATTTACATTTACATTTAAGTCATTTAGCAGACGCTCTTATCCAGAGCGACTTACAAATTGGCACATGAGCAAAACTTCTTCGCATAATTGTTCGATCAGCAATCAGTCCTTAATTCAGACATAAAAGAGTTCACCTCTGAGTTGCTGTTTCCAAGAACGGGCCAAGTAAGAGGCCGAGAGCAAGGACAAAGGAGAGATAGATGGGCCCTCAGTTGATATGGAAAAAGGTCAAATTCAGCCTTTTGTTTATGGATGTTCATGCTCTTGAGTGACATTCTTTCTGCATTGGTCATCTTTGGTAACACTAATATAGCCGATGATGTGATAATGTTTACTTGCCTTTTAAGGTCATACTATAAATATAGTACAAACAAATGGCACAGACATATTGTATAAAAGAAGGTTAACCATGTTAGGGTTTATTGATAGTTGTAGTTAGTATTTATTGGGCCATTATGTAACGATTGATTGAAATGACTTTTCATTAGATAACAAGTTGTATGTTTTGACGGAGGTAGTTGATTTGGTGTCAGTTTGTGTTAATTGTTTTGAACAAGTCAATTATTTTTGGACAAAGAAAAAGCAAAACTGTAAATCAATACAGTCTAAAAATGTATCCGTGGAGCTAAAATAAATGACACATAAATGTAAAGCGGAGTATTTTCTGTGTAGCAGTGAAAATCAATGCTGTTCTTTCTGATAACGCTGCCAAGTTGTAACATTTATAAACTGAACAGTAACGGACCCAAAATCGAACCTCGAATGCAGCACTTAAATCCAAGAGTACAAGAGAGCTGTTTGGCATCTGTGTTGGCTCTATGATCATTTACCACTTTAACTAAGGCTGTCTGTGCTGTGGTGGGCACAAATAACAGATAGGATTTTTTTTTTTAAACAGCTAGCGCTTAAAAAATAATTTCGCTGTTTAAAAATAAATTTCTCCAGAAATGTACTTAAGAATAGAAGGTTGGAGAGTGGCCGAAAATGTATAACAGCTGAAGAATCTAGATTACTTTTCTTCAGACACATAGCAGTTTTTACTGCAGTGGGGAAAGTGACTGTGAACAGGGAGTGATTAGCAATAGCTTGCACTTCTTCAGATATGCAATTCTAAACTGTTTTCAAGAAGGTGGTAGGGATAAACCTAACCCTAACCTAGAGAGACTCCCCCTGAGGAAGTTGATGACACTATTTCAAAGCAATTTCCTGTCCTAGAGAGGAAATGCATGTTCAGGTTCCACCAGCGGACGAAGGCTATTTATACATATTCACAAATTGGGTGTGGGAATCTCTACATGGAGCTGATAAACATCAACAAATAGGGCACTGACAGCTGTCAGTGTAGCTAGCTAGCATGCTAACCTTATCTAGCTAGCTAGCTAACTATCTTGCTAACCTAATCTAGCTCATGGTTTTGTACAAAGTGGGCATTTTGGATTTGTCACTTCAAGCCCTAATACGCTGAGTGTACAAAACATTAGGAACACCTTCCTAATATTTGCCCTCAGAACAGCCTCAATTCGTCAGGGCATGGACTCTACAAGGTGTCGAAAGCGTTCCACAGGGAAGCTGGCCCATGACGCCAATGCTTCTCACATTTGTGTCAAGATATCTCGATGTCCTACGGGTGGTGATCCATTCTTGACACACACGGGAAACTGTCTCAAGGCTTAAAAATCATTTTTTAACCTGTCTCCTCCCCTTCATCTACATTTATTAAAGTGGATTTAACAAGTGACATCAATAAGGGATCATAGACTGACCAGGTATACCCAGGTGAAAACTATGTCATGGAAAGAGCAGGTGTTCCTAATGTTTTGTACACAGTGTATATCATACTTTGACTAAAACGATGACTTAAATTGTTGGCAACATCATGGGTAATCTTCAGCCATCGTCTTTCTGCTCTAAATAGTGGATTTCTACTGGTGTGGGCATTTGACCCTAAACCTTAAACCTAAAATAGCAGTTTTGCTTTTCAGTATTGTTCTGGTTTTCCTATTTTGTCAGGACATTCTGGTCAAGTCCACACACACGCATACGCACACACACACACACACACACACACACACACACACACACACACACACACACACACACACACACTAATGATACTGAAGTGGCCCACTCAGGGCCTTATACATGGTCTTCTCACCATTGTTTACTGTAAAGACAAAAACTGAAAATACAGGTTTGAAAGCATACAGTTCAGTAGCCTAGGTGCCAGTCTGTTTCTACTCTCTTGCCAAGTCCTTATGGAATTGTCACACATGGAGTTAGCAAGATAGCACAAACAGATCTAGGACCAGTCTAACAGTTCTCAGTACTCAGAGGGAACATGTTGTCCTCAGTAATATTGTCATTTTATATTGAATCAACTGACCTGACTATGTGGATATGGTCTGGTGGTTGATGGGAGCTCTGCCTGTCTTCCAGAATATGTTCCGCTCCCAACCCTTCCAGCTGGTACTCACAGTCAGGGATGTCCTGAGGAAGGAGAGAGAGCTGCTCAATCAGGCGGTAAGTGTAACAGAGCCTTTAGCTCAGCGTGCCAACACAGTCTTGGGGCACATAGGAGGGCCACAGAAACCACAAAAGTTCACTTCCAACACAAAATATGTTTTGGATTGTTAATATGACAAGAAAGCTCCGTGTAAAAAATTTGGCTTTTTTACATTTGACTTTTAAAACATTTGAATGTTTAATATGTGGGCATAATAGGTAATACCAGTCCGCCCCCCTCCATAGTTTACCCAAATTCCCTCACTCCACTTCCCCCTGGCCCCAACCCAGCCCAGAACCCCATGGGCTCTGCCCCCACCACCAGACACACCTCTAATACTTTGTCTTCCCCCTCCACAGTCTACCCAGATCCCGGCCCTAGCCTTCTTCTCTCAACCCCCAGCCCAGGATTCCATGGCTGCAGCCCCCCCCACCAGGGACGTGGACCTGCTTGTGCTCAAGGTGCTTGAGATCCAGGACTGCAGACAGCAGATCCACCAGCTGCAGGAGGAGCTCAACTGGGAGAGGCAGAACTATGAGTCCATGCAGGGTGAGAAATACCAAAGACACATATTACTAAGACGGGGAACAGTTAGCATTTCCCCATAGCAAAACATGTCACACTTAGCCGCAATGCTAATTCGAGCTGAGCATTTGCATAGCAAATAGCTATGGGTGAGGCAGAACTATGAATCCATTCCGTGGCATGAGATGGCTGGGGATAAAGAGATTCTCTGGTACTTTTGTATACTTTTTAGCCAGTAGTTCTGAAAGTAGCGCTCACGAGCCAAAAGTGGCCCCATTTAGACTTTTTTAATCAAAAATCGACTTACAGTCAAGGGTGCATACATTATGTGCACCACGTCATTGTGCATCTTGCTAGCTGTCACTTAAATAGCGAGGTTCTAAATCTCATTGGCTGGAACTCGAATTGCTAGTGGGCTGGTCCATGTGGGAGGAAATGTAGGGAAAATGGTGCCGCACAGCTTCTAGTAAACACTCGCTTTTAAACTAGGGATTTTGTGGCTAATTGAGGTAAAACAGTAATTCTGCTCGTAGATTATGCATGTATGAACTACACACTGACACATTCAGCCCAAGTTGATAAAATAGTTGTCGCTAAATTTCCGGAGCATGTCTTTAAGTAATATTTCCCCCTTAGTCATGCATGGACTTTTATGGGATGTGACGTAAAATGTGACTTTAGTGGACGTTAGGATTCGTCCCTATATGCCACTCAGCAGACACTTTTATCCAAAAAGACTGTATATTGAGTACATACATTTTTTGTCAATTTACCAGTTGAGCCAGTTGGAACCTATACAAATCTGGATGGAAGCTACAGAATTTAACACAACATACTTCTTTGATCTGGGTTTAATGTTCTGACAAATTGGCCCCCATATGGCCCCCTATTCCTTATAATATGCACTACTTTTGACCAGGACCCATAGTTGCCATTTGGGACACAACCTAAATATACTGTATGGATTATTACTCATGCTCAGACTAGTTTGTCAACTACAATACATGTATGTGGACAACCCTTCAAATTAGTGGATTTGGCTATTTCAGTAAAATCGAGCACACAGCCGTGAAATCTCCATAGACAAACATTGGCAGTAGAATGGCCCGTATTGAAGAGCTCAGTAACTTTCAACATTGCACCGTCATAGGATGCCACCTTTCCAACGAGATAGTTTGTCAAATTTCTGCCCTGCTACAGCTTCCCCGATCAGCTGTAAGTGCTGTTATTGTGAAGTGAAAACATCTAGGAGCAACAACGGCTCAGCTGCAAAGTGGTAGGCCACACAGGCTCACAGAACGGGACCAGCGAGTGCTGAAGCGTGTAGCTCGTAAAAATCGTCTGTCCTCGGTTGCAACGCTCACTACCGAGTTCCAAATTGCCTCTGGAAGCAACGTCAGCACAATAACTATTTGTCTGGAGCTTCATGAAATGGGTTTCTATGGCTGAGCAGGGGCACACAAGCATAAGATCACCATGCGCAATGCCAAGCATCGGCTGGAGTGGTGTAAAGCTTGCCGCCATTGGAGCAGTGGAAACGCGTTCTCTGGAGTGATAAATCACGCTTCACCATTTGGCAGTCCGACGGACGAATCTGGGTACCTGCCCGAATGCATAGCGCCAACTGTACAGTTTGGTGGTTGGAGGAGGAATAATGGCCTGGGGCTGATTTTCGTGGTTCGAGCTAGGCCTCTTAGTTCCCGTTAAAGGAAATCTTAACGCTACAGCATACAATGACATTCTAGACTATTCTACGCTTCCAACTTTGTGGAAACAGTTTAAGGAAGGCCATTTCCTGTTTCAGCATGACAATGCCCTTGTGCACAAAGAAATGTGCATACAGGTTTGTCAAGATCGGTGTGGAAAAACTTGACTGGCCTACACAGAACCCTGACCTCAACCCCATCGAACAACTTTGGGATGAATTGGAACGCCAACTGCAAGCCAGGCCTAATTGTCCAACATCAGTGCCCAACCTCACTAATGCTCTTGTGGCTGAATGCAAGCAAGTCCCCGCAGCAATGTTCCAACAATTTGTGGAAAGCCTTCCCAGAGGGTGGAAGGCTGTTATTGTCACGTTCCTGACCTGTTTTCTGTTGTTTTGTATGTGTGTGATGGTCAGGGCGTGAGTTTTGGGTGGGCAGTCTATGTTTTCCGTTTCTATGTTGGTTTTGGGTTGCCTGGTATGGCTCTTAATTAGAGGCAGGTGTTTTGCGTTTTCCTCTAATTGAGAGTCATATTAAGGTAGGAGGTTCTCACTGTTTGTTTGTGGGTGATTGTCACTGTGTCTGTGTTTGTTGCACCACACGGTACTGTCTCGTCTCGTTCGGTCGTTCCTGTTTATGTGTTCCTCGTTTCATGTAAGTTCATAGTTTAGGTCTGTCTAGTTCGTTTTTGTTGTTTTGTAAAATTATTCAAGTGTTCTTCGTGTGTTTAGTTTCGTCTTGTTAAATAAAGTTCATTATGTATTCACAACCCGCTGCGCCTTGGTCAACTCACTCACCGAAAGAGAGTCGTTACAGTTATAGCAGCAAAGTGACAACCAACTCCATATTAATGCCCATGATTTTGGAATGAGATTATTGCCCAGCAGGTGTTTACATACTTTTGGTCATGTAGTGTATGTGGTTCATAGTTATTCTGAGGAATTTAGTTGTACCCCCAAGGTCAACTCTTATTCCAGATTCCTCACTGTTGTTAGTTTGAGAACCTGGCCAACCACATTCTATTCAAATTCAATGGTAGAAGCAGCTTGATGTAGCAGAGTTTGTAATCCCTATGGTGTCAAGATTAAGTCAATTCATATGAAACGGGTCTTCCACAATGGAAATCATGGCTTTCACAGCCAAACATGGTTCAATCAATCACATGTATTTATAAATCCCTTTTTACATCAGCAGATGGTTATACAGAACCCAGTTTAAAACCCCAATGAGCAAGCAATGCAGATGTAGAAGCATGTTGGCTAAGAAACTCCCTAGAAAGGCAGGAAACTAGGAACTAGGAACCTCTAGAGCGGCTATTCCTAAACTATTCCCAATGCCGTTGGGTACGCCAAATAAAAATGTAATACACATTTTCAAACAGTCCATTTAGCTTTTCCAACGGGGCTATACATTTGGGTGATGTTTTTTTCTCACTGCCAAAAATCAAATTAAGCCATCTAGTGTTCAGCGAAATAACACAATGTCAAATACAGGTAATAATTAACATCCGATCACATTAACCTTTACTCTCTCGCAGGAAACCTTCACTCTTGCGCAAACATTTTGAAACGAAACATGTCAATTTGAAAAATAAGCCACTGGAGTTTTTGGAGCGAGAATTAAGACGACATTCGAGTAGTAAGACATGTATAAACAGCAACAGATACCATTAATAAGAAAGGGCTCGAAGCGTCTTATATGGTGAGCTACCGAGTGGCTAGGACAGGCAAGCCCCATACTATTGTGGAGGACTTCAATATTCCTGCTGCCGCGGATATGGCTGGGACAATGCTGGGGAAAAATGCAAAAAACACTATACAGACCATGCCTTCATTAAACAACACTGTGTCACAACGCATCAGTGACATGGCAGGAGATGTTTTGAAACAATTACGCATACAAGCCAGTGAATTCTATCCGTTACAGCTGAATGAGTCAACAGACGTGGTGGGCCTGGCACAGCTCCTGGTATATGTCCGTTGCGTTTATGGGGGGGGGGGGGTCAATTAAGGAAGACATCCTCTTCTACAAACCACTGGAAACCAGGACAACAGGAGAGGATATTTTTAAAGTACTGGACAGCTTTGTGACATCAAATGGACTTTGGTGGTCAAGATGTGTTGGTATCTGTACTGATGGCGCAAAACTCTTGTGTATTTTCTGCATTATGCAATGATATGGGCAGCAGCCATGCAACGCTTTTACAACATAATTCCGCTGCTTATCAAGGGGCAAAGTATTGACACGTTTTTTTTTTATTGAGAGATGAGTTTAAAGTTTTCTTTACCAACCATCATTTTCACTTGTCTGGCCGCTTGCATGATGATGAGTTTTTCACACGACTGGCCTATCTGGGTGATGTTTTTTCTCACCTGAAAGATCTGAATCTAGGATTACAGGGACTCTCCACAACTATATTCAACTATATTCATCGTGCTGTTAAGACACTGATACCCTTTGCAACCACAGTGGATTCTTGGCCCTCACTAGCATGAAACCTAAATACAGGCACAGACTGTGTGTGGAAAATGATTTAAGACTGAGACTCTCTCCAATATAACCCAACTTGCAGAGTTATGTGCATCCTTTCAAGCACACCCTTCTCATTAACCTGTGGTAAGTTATTTACAATTTTTGATGAACAAATAAGGTTTTATATGTAAGATGGCTAAACGAAATTATGTATTATTATTATTTGTGCCCTTGTCCTATAAGAGCTTTTTGTCACTTCCCACGAGCCGGGTTGTGGCAAAAACTCACACTCATTCTTATGTTTAATAAATGTATTGTTTAGTGTGTGTGTGGCTGGCTTACAATGATGGCAAAAAACAACATTTGAGAGTGAGCTGACCCTGGTGCTAGAGGGGGTACGCACCTGGAGGTTGAATGTTTGAAAGGGTACGGGACTATAAAAAGTTTGGGAACCACTGATGTAGGGGAACCAGGCTCTCTGAGGGGTGGCCAGTCAGTCCCCTTCTGGCTGTGCCAGTGGAGATTATAAGAGTACATGGCCATTAAGGCCAGATCGTTCTTCAAGATGTTCAAACATTCATAGATGACCAGCAGGGTCAAATAATAATCACAGTGGTTATAGTGGTCAGCACCTCAGGAGTAAATGTCAGTTGGCTTTTCATAGCCAGAGAGAGGGAAAGACAGAGCTTTTGACTAGCTTTTGAATATCTCCCAGGATACATAGAGTACATTGTTGCCTGATGACTTTAGCAGACATAAAATATAGGAAGGAACTCCCTGTTGCTGAGAGACTGGGAACAGAGAGCTGGGCCAGTATTCATTAAGTATCTCAGAGTAGGAGTGCTGATCTTGGATCAGGTCCCTCACTGTCCATGGGATCTTATTCTAAAAAGCACTCCTGTTCTGAAACACTTTGTGAATACGGGCCCTGAGCTCATGGCGGACTTTGGCTGTGTTTACACAGACAGCCCAATTGTGATCTTTTGCCAATAATTGGTCTTTGACCAATCAGATCAGATCTTTTACCAATAATTGGGTAGAAGATCAAAATTGGGATGCCTGTGTAAACACAGCCATGTTATTCTGTGTCTAGTTGAAATGAGGCCCAGTGTGCATTATTTTCCTCCAAGGCTCTGCGACAGACTAGCATCCTGTTTAGGGGGTGTACTAGTACCAATGACTGTATATATGATTGGACAAAGCCATTGATCAAATGACACCATTAATTCCATTAATTCCTCAATAGCGCATTTAAGCCAAATTAAGTCGGTTAAGATGGCGTCTCATGGAGACATAACATGCACAGTTGAGCTTCTCCAGGAAGTGAAGTTTCAGGCTAGCTCAGTGCTGCCCCCTCTCATTGAGTAACTCAATTTGAAGGCAGACCGGGTTACTGCAGGCTGCAATAAGCAACTAAATTATCCTTATAACTTCTTCTGTGCACAATTTTAAAATAATCGGTTCAAGGACATACATCTGGTGTGTTAGAAGCAATTATTGGTACCATGATTGTCTTCAATTTTTATTTCTTTTTTACACTAAGATTAACCATGAAGATAGTAATTTTTCCATTCACAATAATGGGGATCCTGTTTTCTGCTAACAATGTTTGCAGTACCGCAGTCGTCCTTGAACTTCCTTGGCTTTAGTGAGAGGGGGCAGTCGCCTCCCCTGACTTGTGCCTCACGCTATAGGAACAGGAGATATGCTCCTGACTTATGGGCCATTCTGTCTCGGACAAGGCTACTTTGACTGCGTTTACACAGCATGGCAAATTCTGATATTTTTGTTCACTAATTAGTCTTTTGACCAATCAGATCAGCTCTGGAAAAGAACTGATGTGAAAATATCTGATGTGGTTGGTCAAAAGACCAATTAGTGGAAAAAATATCCACATTTGGCTGCATGTGTAAACGGCCCAATAAAATAAATAAATGTTACATTTAATTGGGTGACAGGCACTCTCCAGCAGACCCAGACCAATGGGATGGACCCCAGCATGTCAGAAGTCACCAAACTCCAGACTAACATCAAACAGCATGAGTACAATGGCCAAGTCATAGCCAAGGTAAGCTATTACGTAACACACACAATTGTTGTTCTCACGTGTGAGCCTGCTATTGTTACATCTGTCATGAGAGACTATACCTGAAGTTGTCTAAAATATTTTGCTACGGTGTGCCCTTCTGAATATGACCCTGCTACACCTATACTCTAAGTGGATCTCTATGGCCGGAGGGCCATCTAAACTAGTTTTGTTTGTCTCTCCCTGTATGAACTGTTTGTCTCCCTGAGGTCGGAGTTTCCCAGTACTGTAATCTGTGTTTGCCTTTCTCTGCATAACTCTCTCTCTATAAGCTAAACTATGTGTGCGTACGTGTGTTTGTGTGTGTGCATGTGTCCGTTTGCAGAAGCGTGTCCAGCTGCTCCAGGAGGCAGTGTCTAGTCTGGAGAAGTGTCAGTCTCGCCTGATCAGCAGGATCAAAGCCTGGAGGTGGGAACAGCATCAAGCTACTATTGGACACCCCTTCGATGACAACCTCAGCCCTCTGCAGACGTGGTGAGGCCTGCGCCCGTGTGTGTGCAGTGGTGGAAAACATTAGCATTTGTCATACTTGAGTAAAAGCAAATGCTATACATAAAATTCCTTATATTAAGCAAACCAGACGGCACTTTTCTTGTTTTTTTTTATTTACACACAGACAGACGCCAACACTCAGACATCATTTATTTAACTAGGCAAGTCAGATAAGAACAAATTCTTATTTACAATGACAGCCTACCAGAAGGCAAATGGCCTCCTACAGGGATGGAGGCTGGGATTTAAATAAAATATATATAGGACAAAACACACATCACGACAAGAGAGACAACACTACATAAAGAGAGACCTAAGACGACAACATAGCATGGCAGCAACACATGAAAACACAGCATGGTTTCAACACAACATGACAACAGCATGGTAGCAACATGGCAGCAGCACAACATGGTAGCAGCACAAAACATGGTACAAACATTATTGGGCACAGACAACAGCACAGGGCAAGAAGATAGAGACAACAATACATCACACAAAGCAGCCCCAACTGTCAGTAAGAGTGTCCATGATTGAGTCTTTGAATGAAGAGATGGAGACAAAACCGTCCAGTTTGAGTGTTTTTTGCAGCTCATTCCAGTCGCTGGCTGCAGCGAACTGAAAAGTGGTGCGACTCAGGGATATGTGTGCTTTTAGAACCTTTAACAGAATGTGACTGGCAGAACGGATGTTGTATGTGGAGGATGAGGGCTGCAGTAGGTATCTCAGATAGGGGGGAGTGAGGCCTAAGAGGGTTTTATAAATAAGCATCAACCAGTGGGTCTTGCAGAGATGACCAGTTTACAGAGGAGTACAGAGTGCAGTGATGTGTCCTATAAGGAGCATTGGTGGCAAATCTGATGGCCGAATGGTAAAGAACATCTAGCTGCTTGAGAGAACCCTTACCTGCCAATCTATAAATTAAGTCTCCGTAATCTAGTATGGGTAGGATGGTCATCTGAATCAGGGTTAGTTTAGCAGCTGTGATGAAAGAGGAGCAATTACGATAGAGGAAACCAAGTCTAGATTTAACCTTAGCCTGCAGCTTTGATATGTGCTGAGAGAAGGGCAGTGTACCATCTAGCCATACTTCCAAGTACTTGTATGAGGTGACTACCTCAAGCTCTAAGCCCTCAGAGGTAGTAATCACACCGGTGGGGAGAGGGACATTCTTCTTACCAAACTGGATGACCTTTGTTTTGTAGGTGTTCAAGACAAGACTAAGGGTAGAGCAAGCTTGTTGGACACTAAGAACACTTTGTTGTAGAGCGTTTAACACAAAATCCGGGGAGGGGCCAGCTGAGTATAAGACGTTGTGTTTTTTGCATATAAATGGATGAGAGAGCTTCCTACTGCTTGAGCTACGTTGTTGATGTAAATTGAGAAGAGCGTGGGGCCTATGATTGAGCCTTGGGGGACTCCCTTGGTGAGAGGCAGTGGCTGAGACAGCATTGTCTGACTTTATACACTGCACTCTTTGAGAGAGGTAGTTTGCAAACCAGGCCAAAGACCCGTCAGAGACACCAATACTCCTTAGCCGGCCTACAAGAATGGAATGGTCTACTGTATCAAAAGCTTTGGCCAAGTCAATACAAATAGCAGCACAACATTGCTTAGAATCAAGGGCAATGGTGACATCATTTAGGACCTTTAAGGTTGCAGTGACACATCCATAACCTGAGAGGAAACCAGATTGCATACCGAGAGAATACTATAGACATCAAGAAAACCAGTTAGTTGATTATTGACAAGTTTTTCCAACACTTGGGAGGCTTGGCGATGATAGGGGCAGCAACCTTAAAGAACAAAGGGTCTAAACCATCTGAACCAAATGCTTTTTGGGGGTCAAGTTTAAGGAGCTCCTTTAGCACCTCGGACTCAGTGATCGCCTGCAGGGAAAAACTTTGTAGCGGGGCAGGGGAAAAAGAGGGAGGAGCATCAGGGATAGTCACATTAGAAGGGGTGGGAGATGTGGAAATCTTGGACATCCAACAGACGTCCAACCTCTGACTTAATGGACTGGTGATTAGAGCTCAGCCATGTGCTCCTTGTCAGTAACAACCATATCATCAACATTAAGGGACATGGGCAGCTGTGATGAGGAGGGTTGGGTATATTCTCCAGGTCTTTAACCATTTTCCAGAACTTCTTGGGTTAAACCCACAGAGAGAACTGCTCCTTAAAGTAACTAACTTTGCATTGGCTTCTTCTGTAGTGTCCTCCCATGAACACCATTCTTGTTTAGTGTTTTATGTATCGTAGACTCGTCAACAGAGATGTTAGCATGTTCCAGAGATTTCTGTAAGTCTTTAGTTGACACTCCAGGATCCTTCTTAACCTCATTGAGCATTCTGCGCTGTGCTCTTGCAGTCATCTTTGCAGGATGGCCACTTCTAGTGAGAGTAGCAACAGTGCTGAACATTCTCCATTTATAGACAATTTATCTTACCATGGACTGATGAACATCAAGGCTTTTAGAGATACTTTTGTAACCCTTTCCAGCTTTATGCAAGTCAACTTGCAAATTCTTAATCTTAGCTCTTCTGAGATCTCGATTGTTCGAGGTATGATTCACATCAGGTTCTTCTTCTTGTGAATAGCTAACTCAAATTTTGCAAATGTTTTTTTATAGGGCAGAGTAACTTTAACCAACATCTCCAATCTCGTCTCATTGATTGGACTCCCGGTTAGCTGACACTTGACTCCAATTAGCTTTTGGAGAAGTCATTAGCCAAGGGGTTCACATACTTCTTCCAACCTACACTGTGAATGTTTAAATGATTTATTCAATATAGACAAGAAAAATACAATCATTTGTGTGTTATCAGTTTAAGCACACTGTGTTTGCCTATTGTTGTGACTTAGATGAAGATCAGATCACATTTTATGACCAATTTATGCAGAAATCCAGGTAATTCCAAAGGGTCCACATACTTTTTCTTGCCACTGTATGCATAACAACAGCATCCCTTCATATACATAGAGCTTTCCTCACATAGGCTACCCGTAAACAGTCAACCATACCACAAAGATGTTCAGATACCTGAGGAGCCATGCTACCCTGTCCATACGCACGGACAAGAAGAAACATGCCCAGCCGCCGAGACACATGTCCCCCCCCCCCCACCTCCATGCGCACGCGTATCCGACTGCATTCATCCATATAATACAACTTCTCTAGGCAAATGACTATTAAACAGCTAAAGCCTATGGGTAAACACATATACAAATGAAGACTCAAGTTTCAGGTTGTCGTGTTTGAATATGAGATCCTTTTTATGCAAACTGCCTGTAAAGGTTAATCCTCTGTGAATGACTGGTTTGTCTAATCAATTATGACACACATCAACATTTGTATATGTTTGCAGATGCACGATTTGAAGTGTAACATTGCTTTGTGACCTTCTGTCATTTCTCCCCCCCTCTCTCCTACCTCCATTCCCCCCCTCTCTCACTATCCCTCCCTCCCTCCCCCCTCTCTCTCAGTTCAATTCAAAGGCTTTAATGACATGGGAAACATATGTTAACATTGTCAAAGCAAAGTAGCTAATAAATCTAAGTGAATTTAACATAAAAAATGATCAGTAAACATTACACTCACCCATAAGAATAAAGACATTTCAAATGTCATATTATGTCTATAAACAGTGTTGTAACGATGTGCAAATAATTAAGTACAAAAGGGAAATAATAAGTACAAAAGGGAAAATAAATAAACATAAATATGGGTTATATTTACAATGGTGTTTGTTCCTCACTTTTTTCCCCTTTCTTGTGGCAACAGGTTACACATATTGCTGCTGTTATGGCACACTGGTATTTCACCCAGTAGATATGAGAGTTTATCAAAATTGGGTTTGTTTTTGAATTCTTTGAGGATCTGTGTAATCTGAGGGAAATATGTGTCATACATTTGGCAGGAGGATAGGAAGTGCAGCTCAGATTTCACCTATTTTTATGGGCAGTGTGCACATAGCCTGTCTTCTCTTGAGAGCCAGGTCTGCCTACGGCAGCCTTTCTCAATAGCAAGGCTATGCTCACTGAGTCGGTACATAGTCAAAGCGTTCCTTAAGTTTGGGTCAGTTATAGTGGTCAAATATTCTGCCACTGTGTACTCTCTGTTTAGGGCCAAATAGCATTCTAGTTTGCTCAATGTTTTGTTAGTTCTTTCCAATGTGTCAAGTAATTATCTTTTTGTTTTCTCATGATTTGGTTGGGTCTAATTGTGTTGCTGTCCTGGGGCTCTGTGGGGTCTGTTTGTGTTTGTGAACAGAGCCTCAGGACCAGCTTGCTTAGGGGACGCTTCTCCAGGTTCATCTCTCTGGCTCTTTGATGGCTTTGTTATGGAAGATTTGTGAATTGCTTCCTTTTAGGTGGTTATAGAATTTAACGGCTCTTCTGGTTTTTGATAATTAGTGGGTATTGGCCTAATTCTGCTCTGCATGCATTATTTGGTGTTTTACATCTCTCTTTCTCTCTCTCTCTCCCTCCCCCTTCTCTCTGATGAATTTAACACACTATCTCTTCCTCTTTGAGGTGTGAACAACTCCTGGGGGTGAACGGGAAGTTGAGACAGGAAGTGATGCTGGCCGGGGAGCCAATCCCAGAGCTGCAAGAGAGACTGGGACGTCTGCTGCAAACTCTAATCCAGAGGTCGGTTGTGTTACCTATAATAGTGTGCTACTTATGAAAAGGGCAAATAAGACTGGTTTAAATACTAGTGCACTATATGGAATGCTGTTAGTTCTATGTTCACTTGCATAGTCCCCTAGTAAATCCCCTGTCCTCTATGCTTTGTATGTTGTATTGTCCTGTAATCTTGGTTAACCCAGAACTAAAATTGTGGTACCATTTATGTTTACGTAATCTGTCCATGAGAAAGTATATGTCCTGTATGGAGTTTTAAAGACGCAAATCAAATTTCTGTGGAAACAGACAGTAAAAACTAATCTTAGTCCCTCATCCCTCATTGACTGTGCTTTCAACCCAAACTGTAGGATTATTAAAACACCGTTTTGTGTTTTCTTGATATGTTTGATAGTGATCTAATTCGTTAATGTCGTGGTATTATGTATTAGAAAACTAATTTGCCTTCACTGAAATGTCTTCAGTTTGAAAACCAAACAAACCGCTTTTGTAGGCCCTGCTGGAACCCACTTGACTTAACGTTGTCCCTCCCTTTATGACCTGCCAGTCAGCCAGCCCACTGGACACAGATGTCAGTTCAACATCTACTTTTGATTTACATTTGATTGAGTTGTCAACTAACATGAATTCAACGTGCAATCAACAAATATATTACAGTTGGAACTTCTTTTTTTTATATACTAAATTCCTTTTACATTGATGACTTTTTGTAAATTCACTCAGTTTTCCATGTTTATTCAATGTCGTCACATAGATTTTTCTGTTGTTGAAATGACATGAAAACAACGTTGATTCAACCAGTTTGGGCAGTGGGAGGGCCTTTCTAACACATAGTGTTATGCCTGAGTCATATTGTTGTTGCCGGTCATATCATGTTTGGGTGTTATTTTCCCTTTTTCAGGAAATGCTCTGAATCGACAATGTTTCCCCAGACAAGTACCCCATTCCTTTAAAAACATTAAGTAGTGCGGACATACCAGCACACTACTGACTCATTTTACTAAGTCATGTTTCCTCTCCTGCGCTATGCTGTTGCAGCTCTCTGGTGGGGGGACATTATGGCTACCAGTCCACACATCACAGACCCATTGATCATTCTACTAACTCTATTTCTATGGTTGCAGCTCCCTGATGGTGGACAAGCAGCCTCCCCAGGTGATTAAGACCCAGTCTAAGTTCTCCACCACGGTGCGCTACCTGCTGGGGGAGAAGGTGGCACCCGGAAAACCAGTCCTCTTCAAGGCCCAGATCATCACTGAGGCCCAGGCTAGGAACCTCGGACAGCTGGGCAGCGTACCCAGGTCAGTGATGTAGTGGAGTACTTCAACCTTTTTTGTACCGGGGACAGGCAAGCTACAGTATTTTTTGTGTTGGACCAGTACGTTATGGTCCTTCTTCCTGTGACTGCTTCCATCAGCGAACCGGATGTTGAAAAACACTGTGGTGGATGGTTAAGTTTGCATCACTACTGACTTGCTGAACTACAGTGGGTATCATAAATATTCACCCCGTGGATTTCTTCACATTTTATTGTGTTAGAGAGTGGGATTAAAATGGATTTAATTGTCTTTTTTACATTGGAGTCATTTAGCAGACACTTATCCAAAGCAACTTACAGGAGCAATTAGGGTTAAGTGCTTTGCTCAAGGGCACATTTTCACCTAGTCAGCTCGGGGATTCGAACCAGCAAACATCCGGTTACTGGCCCAATGCTTCTAACCGCTAGGCTACCTTTTTGTCCATGATTTACAGAACATAATCAAAGTGGAGGAAAAATAAAACACTTATTTACCTTGATTAAATAAGTATTCACCCCCTAAGTCAATACAGGTTAGAAACACATTTGGCAGTGATTAGAGCTGGGAGACTTCTTGGGTAAGTCTCTAAGAGCTTTTCCCACCTGGATTGTGCAATATTTGCTTATTCATCTTTTCAACATTTTTCAAGCTCTGTCAAGGTGTTAGGGTCTTGCCATAGATTTTCAAGGAGATTTAAATTATAACTGTAACTTGACCACTCAGGGACATTCAATGTCTTCTTGGTAAGCAAGTCCAATGTAGATTTGGCCTTGTGTTATAGGTTATTGTCCTGCTGAAAGATGAATTCCTCTCTCAGTGTCTGGCTTAAAGCAGATTGAAGCAGGTTTTCCTCTAGTTTTGTGCCTGTGCTTAGCTCCATCTCATTTATTTTTATCCTGAAAAACTTCCCAGTCTTTGCCGATGTCAAGAATACCCATACCATGATGCAGCCATCACCCTGCTTGAAAATAAGGAGGTAGTTACTCAGTGGTGTGTTATGTTGGATTTGCCCCAAACTTAAGGTTTTACATTTAGGCCAAAAAGTGTATTCCTCTGTTGTGTTGTTGTTGCAGTATTACTTTAGTGCCTTGTTGCAAACAGTATGCATGTTTCGGAATATTTTTATCCTGTATATTTGTATTCTACATTTCTGAGGGACCTTATGTATGTTGTATGTATGGGGGACAGTGAAAGAGTTAGTCATTCAAAAATCATGTCAACCCCTTATTATTTCACACAGAGTGAGTCAATTTATGTGATTTGTTAAGCCACGATTGACTCCTGTGTGAAATTTAGGCTTGCCTAAAGAAAGGGGGCGAATACTTATGCAACAACTATATTTTTGTGATTTAATTTAAGAAAAAAAATGGAATTCACTTTTTACTTTGACATTATGGAGTATTTTGCATAGATCAATCACACACACCAAAAAAAAATCACAATTACATCTATTTCCATCCACTGTGTAACACATACCCACTGTATGAGACATGAAGCATTGTTGTCCCGGACCCATGAAAGCCATGGCATGGTTTGTGATCAGAAGGTAGAGAAAAGCTATAAAGTTGAATTGGTCTGAATTGGTCAAAAGCTCTTGCCAAATGTCATTTAGTAGTCTACATCATTTTTCACCAGTGGGAGATTTTAGATTGAGGAAGTTAAATTAACTTCCTCAAACAAATTTAATATTGGCTATTTCTTTGTTTACATATTTGTCTGCTAACATTTGGCTTCCTCTATTACTTGATTACACTTAGCCCACTCAGTCACTTAGATAGAATGCATACAAACTAAAATAGATTGTAAACCCATGACAAGATGGCCAAAAAAGAGTCTTCTCTCAATCTGATTAGAGAGTTAACCTTACTTATAATAAGGGTTACGTGGAGAAAATCTGACATCTCTGGAATGAAAATGGATGACCCTCCCTTCAGCAAACCCTCCCGGAACGCTTAAAAGAAAACAAGTCCCCTATACCCCAAATAATAATTAAAACAAAGTGGATAGCAGAGAACATGTCTACCATTTACTCACTTCTTGGACAGACCAGAGCCTTAGATATGCTGTTTTAGAAACTGTTCCAAATAGCTTAATCAATTGATAGTGACAGAATTAGTTTACTTCCCAAGCAAAGTCAATTTCTTTTCTCCAGCTATAAAAAGTTGTAGATCAGCCTCTGAATGTCAAAGAAACGAAACAATGATATCCCCATATACATTGGAGTCACATCTTTCCTTGTTTCTAGCATAAAGCATCACGGACCAAAGCAATGTTGTAGATCACTTTATTCAATCGGATCCGTTTAGTTTTTTTTCAAAATCTTAAGCCAACAATGGGTAGGCCTGTGCTTTCAGCCAGTTTCTTTAGTAAAAGGTAGGCTTATGGCATACCTTCTCATACCCCCTCAATTCAAGTCCTGGTTTTAATTTGACAGCCCTTCACTGACACGGAGATAGACTATTTAAAGAGTGCATGGTGGGTGGAGAAATTGTCAGACAAATCTACTCTCTGTTAATCATATATGTATAGTCACGTTAACTATACATTCATGTACATATTACCTCAATTAGCCCGACTAACCGGTGCCCCCGCACATTGGCTACCTGGACTATCTGTATTGTGTCCCAACGCCCACCACCCACAAACCCCTCTTTTACACTACTGCTACTCTCTGTTTATCATATATGCATAGTCACTTTAACCATACCTACATGTACATACTACCTCAATTAGCCCGACTAACCGGTGCCTGTATATAGCCTCGCTACTGTATATAGCCTCGTATATAGCCTCGCTACTGTTATTTTTCACTGTCTTTTTACTGTTGTTTTTATTTCTTTACTTATCTATTGTTCACCTAATACCTTTTGTTACCTAAAAATTGCACCAAAAATTGGTTAGGGCCTGTAAGTAAGCATTTCACTGTTGTAGTCGGCGCACGTGACAAATAAACTTTGATTTGATATAGCAGCCTATAGCCTAATATAATCTTCCAAACAGATAGACCTACCTCTTATTTCTTCATGTCAAATAAATAGGGTCAACACAAAGCCCTCTTGTTGTAAGTAAAGTCTAATTAAAAGGAAGATGGTTTAAATGAATTATGTCTACTCGAATTTGCCTACTTTCAGCACCATGAGCTGTCCATTTCCGATTGATTGTGCCCCGGCTGCTGCTTACATTTTCAGCACAAATATGTAACTCGAATCTGGCCTATTGTGAGGTCAGTAACTCTGATAAATACATCACGTGCAAGAAACATATTGTTTTTATTAAAATCATATATATATACACTGCTCAAAAAAATAAAGGGAACACTTAAAAAACACAATGTAACTCCAAGTCAATCACACTTCTGTGAAATCAAACTGTCCACTTAGGAAGCAACACTGATTGACAATAAATTTCACATGCTGTTGTGCAAATGGAATAGACAAAAGGTGGAAATTATAGGCAATTAGCAAGACACCCCCCAAAACAGGAGTGATTCTGCAGGTGGTGACCACAGATCACTTCTCAGTTCCTATGCTTCCTGGCTGATGTTTTGGTCACTTTTGAATGCTGGCGGTGCTCTCACTCTAGTGGTAGCATGAGACGGAGTCTACAACCCACACAAGTGGCTCAGGTAGTGCAGTTCATCCAGGAAGGCACATCAATGCTAACTGTGGCAAAAAGGTTTGCTGTGTCTGTCAGCGTAGTGTCCAGAGCATGCAGGCGCTACCAGGAGACAGGCCAGTACATCAGGAGATGTGGAGGAGGCCGTAGGAGGGCAACAACCCAGCAGCAGGACCGCTACCTACGCCTTTGTGCAAGGAGGTGCACTGCCAGCGCCCTGCAAAATGACCTCCAGCAGGCCACAAATGTGCATGTGTCTGCTCAAACGGTCAGAAACAGACTCCATGAGGGTGGTATCAGGGCCCGACGTCCACAGGTGGGGGTTGTGCTTACAGCACAACACCGTGCAGGACGTTTGGCATTTGCCAGAGAACACCAAGATTGGCAAATTCGCCACTGGCGCCCTGTGGTCTTCACAGATGAAAGCAGGTTCACACTGAGCACATGAGCACATGTGACAGAGTCTGGAGACGCCGTGGAGAACGTTCTGCTGCCTGCAACATCCTCCAGCATGACCGGTTTGGCGATGGGTCAGTCATGGTCTGGGGTGGCATTTCTTTGTGGGGCCGCACAGCCCTCCATGTGCTCGCCAGAGGTAGCCTGACTGCCATTAGGTACCGAGATGAGATCCTCAGACCCCTTGTGAGACCATATGCTGACACATGCACATTTGTGGCCTGCTGGAGGTCATTTTGCAGGGCTCTGGCAGTGCACCTCCTTGCACTAAGGCGGAGGTACCGGTCCTGCTGCTGGGTTGTTGCCCTCCTACGGTCTCCTCCACGTCTCCTGATGTACTGGCCTGTCTCTTGGTAGCGCCTGCATGCTCTGGACACTACGCTGACAGACACAGCAAACCTTTTTGCCACAGTTCGCATTGATGTGCCATCCTGGATGAACTGCACTACCTGAACCACTTGTGTGGGTTGTAGACTCCGTCTCATGCTACCACTAGAGTGAGAGCACCGCCAGCATTCAAAAGTGACCAAAACATCAGCCAGGAAGCATAGGAACTGAGAAGTGGTCTGTGGTCACCACCTGCAGAATCACTCCTGTTTTGGGGGGTGTCTTGCTAATTGCCTATAATTTCCACCTTTTGTCTATTCCATTTGCACAACAGCATGTGAAATTTATTGTCAATCAGTGTTGCTTCCTAAGTGGACAGTTTGATTTCACAGAAGTGTGATTGACTTGGAGTTACATTATGTTGTTTAAGTGTTCCCTTTATTTTTTTGAGCAGTGTATATATAATCACATATATAATAGTAGCAAGCTATCAAAGTTGACCTCCGGTCCTCCTCATCTTCTCGCTCTCCTTCTCAAACTGAACAGAACATAGACTAGTTCGTGTTCTGGACTTGGCCTTATCAAAAATACATTTCAGAAGAGTTCTTTGACTCTCCTCTTGAACTGCTACTGTAGGCCTACACAGCACAGCATTGGTAAGGCAGCACAAAAATACATTTTGATCAGCAAGAGCAGAGCAGGCCGGGGCTGGGCCGGAATATCCATTTCAGTGTGTAACGCAGCCTAGTTTTATTTACACCATCCCATCAGACTCGGGAAGGAAGAACATTTTCTTAGAAATATAACTGCTCTGTGCTACTCTGAGCATGCACTTTGTAGCCTGTAGTGTATAGGCTATGGATCATTTGTTTGAGCACACTGAATAGCCTATAGGCACATGTGATATTGCACGCCCAGCAGAGAATCAGAGATGAGGGGCGGCATCGGGCACACATCGATATACAGTACATTCAGAAAGTATTCAGACCCCTTCCCTTTTTCCACATTTTATTACGTTACAGCGTTATTCTAAAATGGATTAAATAAAAAATGTTCCTCATCAATCTACACACAGTACTCTGATAAATACTGTATTTATAATAATGGGCAAGAAACATATTGCTTTTACACACAATATCCCATAACGACAAAGCGAAAACAGGTTTTAGTTTTTTTAGCAAATGTATTATAAATGAAAACAGATATCTTATTTTACATAAGTATTCAGACCCTTTGCTATGAGACTCGAAATTGAGCTCAGGTGCATCCTGTTTCCATTGATCATCCTTGAGATGTTTCTCCAACTTGATTGGAGTCCACCTGTGGTCAATTAAATTGATTGGACAGCATTTGGAAAGGCGCACACCTGTTTATATAACGTCCCACAGTTGACAGTGCATGTCAGAGCAAAAACCAAGCCATGCGGTCGAAGGAATTGTCCATAGATTGTATCGATGCACAGATCTGGGGAAGAATACCAAAACATTTCTGCAGCATTTAAGGTCCCCAAGACCACAGTGGCCTCTATCATTTTGAAATGGAAAAAGTTTGCAACCACCAAGAGCTGGCCAAACTGCGCAATCGGGCGAAGGGCCTTGCTCAGGGAGGTGACCAAGAACCCGATGGTCACTCTGACAGAGCTCCAGAGTTCTTCTGTGAAGATGGGGGACCCTTTCAGAAGGACAACCATCTCTGCACACTCCACCAATCAGGCCTTTATGGTAGAGTGGCCAGACGGAAGCCATTCCTCATTAAAAGGCACATGACAGTCCGCTTGGAGTTTGCCAAAAGGCACCTAAAGGACTCTGACTATGAGAAACAAGATTCTCTGGTTTGACAAACCAAGATTGAACTATTTGGCCAGAATGCCAAGTGTCAAGTCTGGATGAAACCTGGCACAATCCCTACGGTGAAGCATTGTGGTGGCAGCATCATGCTGTGGGGATGTGATCCAGCGGCAGCGACTGGGAGACTAGTCAGGATCGAGGGAAAAGTGAACAGAGCAAAGTACTGAGAGATCCTTGATGAACCTGCTCCAGAGCGCTCAGGACCTCAGACTGGGGCGAAGGTTTACCTTCCAACACTACAATGATGCTAAGCACAAAGCCAAGACAACACAGGAGTGGCTTCGGGACAAATCTCTGAATGTCCTTGAGTGACCCAGACAGAGCCCGGACTTGAACATCTCTGGAGTGACCTGAAAATAGCTATACAGCGACGCTCCCCATCCAACCTGACAGAGCTTGAGAGCATCTGCGGAGAAGATTTTGAGAAACTCCCCAAATACAGGTGTGCCAAGCTTGAAGCGTCATACCCAAGAAGACTTGAGGCTGAGTTTGCCTGATCAAAATGATCAGAAATACAGTGTAGACATTGTTAATGTTGTAAATGACTATTGTAGCTGGAAACGGCTGATTTTGTAATGGATTTTCTACATAGGCATTAGGCCATTCCAGTGTTTTACTTGCTATATTGTATTTACCTTTTTTTCCCTTTACCTCCCTTATCTCACGTCATTTGCTCAAATTGTATATAGACTTATTTTTCAAATGTATTAGTGACTGTATGTTTGTTTTACTCCATATGTAACTCTGTCTTGTTGTATGTGTCGAACTGCTTTGCTTTATCTTGGCCAGGTCACAATTGTAAATGAGAACTTGTTCTCAACTTGCCTACCTGGTTAAATAAAAATAATAATGAAAAATAGGCGTACAGAGGCCCATTATCAGCAACCATCACCCCTGTGTTCCAATGGCACGTTGTGTTAGCTAATCCAAGTTTATCATTTTAAAAGGCTAATTGATCATTAGAAAACCCTTTTGCAATTATGTTAGCACAGCTGAAAACAGTTGTCCTGATTTAAAGAAGCAATAAAACTGGCCTTGTTTAGACTAGTTGAGTATCTGGAGCAGCATTTGTGGGTTTGATTACAGGCTCAAAATGGCCAGAAACAAAGAACTTTCTTCTGAAACTCATCAGTCTGTTCTTGTTCTGAGAAATGAAGGCTATTCCATTCGAACAATTGCGAAGAAACTGCAGATCTCGTACAACGCTGGGTACTACAGAGGTCAGGGCTTTGTGATGGCCAATCCAATGCCTTGACTTTGTTGTCCTTAAGCCATTTTCCACAACTTTGGAAGTATGCTTGGGGTCATTGTCCATTTGGAAGACCCATTTGCGACCAAGCTTTAACTTTCTGACTGATGTCTTGAGATGTTGCTTTAATACATTCACATACTTTTCCTCCCTCATGAAGCCATCTATTGTGTGAAGTGCACCAGTCCCTCCTGCAGAAAAGCACCCCCAGAACATGATGCTGCCACCCCCATGCTTCACGGTTGGGATGGTGTTCTTCGGCTTGCAAGCTTCCCCCTTTTTCCTCCAAACAAAACTATGGTCATTATGGCCAAACAGTTCTATTTTTGTTTCATCAGACCAGAGGATATTTCTCCAAAAAGTACGATCTTTGTCCTGATGTTTTTATGGCGGTTTTGGAGCAGTGCCTTCTTCCATGCTGAGCGGCCATTCAGGTTATGTCAATGTAGGACTCGTTTTACTGTGGATATAGATACTTTTGTACCTGTTTCCTCCAGCATCTTCACAAGGTCATTTGCTGTTGTTCTGAGATTGATTTGCACTTTTTGCACCAAAGTACGTTCATCTCTAGGAGACAGAACGCGTTTCCTCCCTTAGCGGTATGACGGCTGCATGGTCCCATGGTGTTTATACTTGCATGCTATTGTTTGTACAGATGAACGTGGTACCTTCAGGCGTTTGGAAATTGCTCCCAATGATGAACCAGACTTGTGGAGGTCTACAATTATTTTCTGAGGTCTTGGCTGATTTCTTTAGATTTTCCCATGATGTCAAGCAAAGAGGCACTGAGTTTGAAGGTAGTCCTTGAAATACATTCACAGGTACACCTCCAATTGACTCAAATTATGTCAATTAGCCTATCAGAAGCTTCTAAAGCCATGACATCATTTTCTGGAATTTTCCAAGCTGTTTAAAGGCACAGTCAACTTAGTGTATGTAAACTTCTGACTCACTTGAATTGTGATACAGCTAACTATAAGTGAAATAATCTGTCTGTAAACAATTGCTGGAAAAATGACTTGTGTCATGCAAAAAGTAGATGTCCTAACCGACTTGCCATAACTATATGTTGTTAACAAGAAATGTGTGGAGTGGTTGAAAAACAAGTTTTATTGACTCCAACCTAAGTGTATGTTCCCCGTAAACCCTACCACCCTTACCCCAATTGGAGTAAACTAATAAACAATAACACTTAGGCTTCTACTTCCAGCTTATACATACTATATACATTTTACAGACACAATCTATTTTGCAATAGTTATATTTTGTTTGTTTTTAGTCCAGGCCTTCCTCTATTTCTGATGTCCATCCAGTTTGATTTCTATTTGCCATATATTTGTAACTGTGTTATTTCACAAAAGTTCTGAACCTATGTACATTTTACAGTCCCTGTATGTTTTACATTTGTTATCTTGGTTTTATTAGTCCCACCCTTCAGCTCTATTCAACCCCTCCCGTCTATCTCTTAACACCATCCATATTGGATTTCTATTTGCCATATATGTTTCAACTGTGCTGTGATGCTTCACAAAAGTACTGAATCTTTCTATTCTCATAGTTTCTACAGATTGTAAATTAAAGATACACATTTTTGCTAAAATAACTATTATATTATTGATCAATTGACTATGACTTATCAAATCACCCACTATTGCTATCTGCAGCATTAGCTCTAGGTAAATGTTGCAATTCTTCAGCCATTCTTTGAGCTGTGACCAAAAACGAGCTACATATGGACAGTACCAAAATTAATGATCTAATGACTCTACCTCCTCGCAGAAAAATCTGCATAGCTGGGAAGATTGTATCCACCATATATTTAACATTCTATTGGTTGCAAGAATTTTGTATAATAATTTAAGTTTTGATTCCGGCGTCTTTTTGCATGTAAATTCATTCATGAAAATACATCGAAAGTCTCTTCCCAACTATGGGGTCTGAATACTTATGTAAATGTGATATTTCTTCTTTTTTTATATATATATAAATGTGGGGGAAAATCCAAACTTTTTTTTTAGCTTTGTCATTATGGGGTATTGTGTGTAGATTGATTGAGGGGGGGGGGGGGGGGGGGAATTTAATCCATTTTAGAATAAGGCTGTAATGTAACAAAATGTGGGAAAAGTCAGGGGGTCTGACTATATTCCGAATGCACTGTATAGCCTAATAAACAACTAATTCCAAAACACTGATAAATATTGAACTTTCAGCAATTACAAATTACATGTCCCTCCCCTGGACTAATAAAAAAACAAAAAACTAAACCCTTCCCTTGACTGAAATGTAAAAAGCATGACCCTTCCCCATTTTTCTCCAGGTACCCATTCTGTACATTTCAATCCATCCCTTAACACATTTCTGTGAGCAACTTCCTTGGTGGCTGTCAATAGTTGTGCAGAGAGCATAGTAGGCCAATTAGTCATAATCTACAATAGACACGGATATCACTCACCATATTACTGTAGGCCTTTAAGAAGTTATATTCGAGTCTAAATAAGTGTTTTTGTTCTGTCTATCCCAGTGAGAATGTTGGAGAGTTGATCAATAACACAGCCATTTTGGAACACAACACTTCCAGCAAGAGTACATGTGCCACCTTCAGGAATATGGTATGTACTGCAGCCTTGCTTTTACCATGCACTGTCAAGCTTCTTGTGTTGCTTCCTGTAATGTCATATTTGCCAGATTTTTTTTAATCAACCAGATTTGAAGATATATTTTTTAAATTCTGTATGTCTTAAAGATATGTAAGAAAAAGTCAAAATCTTATAATTATGTCAAAATGAAATTATAGTTCATAAAGCTATTTATCTTGTTCTGTTGTTATATTCTTCATAAAGTGATATCTTATTCTGTCATTTCCTCCAGTCTATTAAGAAGATCAAGCGAGCAGACAGAAAGGGGTCAGAGTCTGTTACAGAGGAGAAGTTTGCTCTCTTCTTCACCACAGAGATCAGCATCACTGGCTGTGACATTCCCTACAGAATACAGGTCAGGTGTCCTTCTCCCCTCATTTTCTGCTCCAAATCCTTTCTCCCTTTGGCCTCTGTAATGTTAATATTATATTCAATTCAACATTTAATAACACTTGTACAGCCCGATCAAACATAGAGGTACATATCAAAGCTCGAATGACACCAATGTGTGGTATGACAAAGTATTGGTCTCTTTCTACATTCTTTTTCTGGTCTCGCCCATTTGCCTGTGTAATGTCAATTGAGGTTTGACATGTACGATTAGACATCACTTTTTATCTCTTAACGTCTTGGTAATAGCAGTATTATAGCACAGCAGGCCTGAGACATGCAGACAGATTGTGCCACATCTCTAAATTCTCTTAGGGTGACATGTGTTATTAACCTGGTCCCAGATCAGTTTATGCTCTTGCCAACTCCATTGCTGTCATTGGCATGACAATTCCATAAGGAGTTGGCAAGAGAGCAGAAACAGACTGGCACCCAGGCTGAAATGTTATTAATTTGAACTGCAAAATATACAGCATCTCACGACACACTGTACAAGTATAGTTTAGATCCTCAATGGAAAGGTTTTGTCTTGATGATCAGTTATTAGTATGGCTGTACTGACATGGTGTTGCTCTCCTGTGTGCTTGTAGATGATCTCTGTGCCGGTGGTGGTGATCGTTCACGGTAGTCAGGATAACAATGCCCTAGCAACCATCATCTGGGACTGTGCCTTTTCTGAACCAGTGAGTGCCTGCCTTTGGCCATCCCTCATTCTCTTGCTCTCTCACTCTCACAACTCTCTTCCCTCTCATATCACACCCACTATCAACACAGACTAAACAGTATGTCTGCTCACTTCACTCACAACATCAACCTTCTCTAATCTTATGACGTCATCAGGAAAGGATTCCGTTTTTGGTTCCGGAGCGCGTTCCCTGGAAGCAGATGTGCAGGACCCTGAACAGTAAGTTCATGTCGGAGGTCGGAACGCAGCGTTGCCTAGACAACTACAACCAACACTTCCTGGCCCAAAAGATCTTCGACAAGCCAGACATCGCTGGAGACTACAGCAACATGCTGGTATCCTGGGCACAGTTCAACAAGGTGCACGCACGCACACACAAATCAATTTTTATTTGTCACATACACATGGTTAGCAGATGTTAATGGGAGTGTAGCGAAATGCTTGTACTTTTAGTTCCGACCATGCAGTAATATCTAACAAGTAATCTAACCTAACAATTTCACAACATGGACACACACACACACACACACACACCAGTCTTTACCCACTGGGTACAAACTGGTTGAATCAATGCAGTTTCAATGTATTTTGTCAGCGTATTGTGACGTGGAATCTACATGGACAATACATTTGATTTAAATACATATATATTATGCATAAACAGTTGTTTTGATGGTGACATTTCAACCACATTTTATGTCATCATGGTAACTGATTTTCAACATAGACAAACATTGTATAAAATATGTTGAATTTGTAACTTTGTAATAACGTCAGATATTCAATCTTATATCCACTATCAGAAAAAAAACAGACTGGGCAGCACCTCCTACTGGAGAGTTGGGTCTACCTACAGTGATCCATTTGGTCTCCCATCCAGTGTTTTAACCAAGCCCAGCTTTGATTTTTGTCACTGACTATTAGCAATGTGCTATGGTGAGAATGACTACTGAGAGATCTCTTAATAACTAAATAGACTCACTGTTGCTATTGACGTAATTCCAAAGGGTAGATTTAACAGATGAAATGTAACCATACTTTACAAGTCATATGTCATCAATGAGACTATTTAGGCCTATATAGCATTTACAACAGCTATTGTTTGAATTTAACCCAGGGTTCAACTAAAAATAGACTATATATAATTAATATGTTGGATTCGCGTCTCAATCTAACTTAGAATAGGACTAAATCAAACTTTATTTAAAAAGTGCTATTTAGTCCTATTTAACTTTGATTTTTGATGTTTTTGATGTTTTTTTGATGTTTTGGTTGTCAATGCAAACAAATAAACATTTGAATGAGATGCGTCTTCTGCTTGGCTAGTTCTATCCGGGCCACTGACTTAATCTGGTTTTAATTCCAGTTTGTCTACAAATTAATGATTCATGACCAAAAACCAAAGGGAAAAAATAGGATTAAGCCAGTGGTTCAGATTAAACTATCCAAGCCTTAGATACAGTACATATCCTTTAAATGTTGATATTTGGTTGCGTTGTCAACCAAACACAATTCAATATTACTTTCCTAATACAGTAAATAGCCTAACGTTAAGGCTGTCTTACAAACTAATGTAACATTCAACCTTAAAATGAGTAACATATCCATGGCCACATTTTGAGGTTTCTGTTAATGTCTTCTTATGTAATCATAGCAAGGTTGCAGGTCTGTAGAGATCTTCACAATTTCTATTATAATCTGTACAGAATCTTGAACAACATTGATCATGTACTTTTAATGTAATCTCAACTACAATCCAGGGCCCGGTTTCCCGATAGCAATGGAATTTAGGGTTATGAATATTTTAAGGATGCATCTTTCCTGCAACGGCCGAAGATGTACCACGTGTTTCCCAAAACACCACGCGTTTCCCAAAACACCACGCGTTTCCCAAAACACCACGCGTTTCCCAAAACACCACGCAAACAAAACGCTCGCTAAATGCGCCATGTTTCGATACTGATAGGATCAAAAGAAAGGCAGTGCTGCCCTTCGATCAGCTTTCTCCATTCAAATCTTACCTTAGCATTAGTTATTCCACAATACTGACGACGATCAGGTCCTAGAGAGATAGTCACGAATGTGAGGAGAGACGGACCAAGGTGCAGCGGATGTTGAGTTCCACATATTTATTATAAAGTGAAACTTATCAAAACAAAACAATAAATCAAATAAACTAACGAAACGTGACTACGTGGTGTACACAAAATAATATCCCACAAACGCCCTGACCTACTACACCATAGAGAACTAAGGGCTCTCTATGGTCACGGCGTGACAGAACCCCCCCCCCCTCCTCCCCCCCCCCCCCAAAGGTGCAGACTCCGGCCGCAAAACCTGAAACCAAATGGGGAGGGGGGGAGGGGGGGGGATTAGTGTCGGTGGCGGCTCCGGTGCAGGTCGTAGCCCCCGCCCAGACCCCGGATCCAGCCATGGCGCCGGGCTGAACGCCGTACCTGGACTTGGTACCGGCGCAGTGGAAGGCTCCAGCCTTGGAGCGGGACAGGACACCGTGCCTGGACTGGGCACCGGCGCAGAGGAAGGCTCCTGCTATGGAGCAGGACTGGACGCCGTGCCTGAACTAGGCACCGGCGCAGAGGGAAGCTCCTGCCATGGAGCTGGACTGGGCATCGGCGCAGAGGAAAGCTCCTGCCCTGGATCGGGACTGTGGACCATCGCAGGAGGTTCCGGACTGTGGACCGTCGCAGGAGGTTCCGGACTGTGGACCGTCGCCGGAGGTTCCGGACTGTGGACCGTCGCCGGAGGTTCCGGACTGTGGACCGTCGCCGGAGGTTCCGGACTGTGGACCGTCGCCGGAAGCTCTGGACTGTGAAGGCGCACTGGAGGCCTGGTGCGTGGAGCCGGCACAGGTGGTACCGGACTGGTGACACACTTCGCACGGCAAGTGCGAGGAGCTGGCACAGGACGTACTGGGCTGTGAAGGCGCACTGGAGACCGGGTGTGTATAGTCGGCATCAATTGTATCGGAACGATGACACACTTTGCACGGTGAGTGCAAGGAGCTGGCACAGGACGTACTGGGCTGTGGAGGCGCACTGGAGACCTGGTGCGTAGAGCCGGCACAAATGGTACCGGACAAATGACACGCTCCTCAATGCGAGTTTGGAGAGCTGGCACAGGACGTACAGGGCTGGGAAGGTGAACTGGAGACCTGGTGCGTGGAGCCGGCACAGATTTTACCAGACTGATAGCACGCTCCTCAGGACGAGTACGGAGAGCTGACTCAGATGGCATTAAACTGATAACACTCTCCTTAGGGCAAATGTCGTGCATCTTCCATCAACTCAACAACTCTCTCCGTTCTCTCTCCTCCAATATCTCCATCTACTCACTGACGGTCTCTGACTCTCTCCGTTCACTCTCCTCCAGTTTCTCCCTCTTCTCCCAGACTGGCTCTGGTTCACTCCTCACCACCCCTTGTGCCCCACCCAAAAATATTTTCGGGCTGTTTTTTGGGCTTTCTTTGTGGCCGCGAACCCCGGCGTCGTCGCTGTCCTCCTTTCTCTCTTTGCGTCCTCTGTGACTCCTGCCAAGGAAGGATCTCCTGTCCTTCCATTATTTCTTCCCAGGGCCAACTTATTTTCCCCATCATAGCACGCTGCTTGGTCCTTGGTTGGTGGGATATTCTGTCACGAATGTGAGGAGAGATGGACCAAGGCACAGCGGATGTTGAGTTCCACATATTTATTATAGAGTGAAACTTATCAAAACAAAACAATAAATCAAATAAACTAACAACGAAACGTGACTACGTGGTGCACATGCACAAAACAATATCCCACAAATGCAGGTGGGGAAACAACCTACCTAAATATGATCCCCAATCAGAGGCAACGATAAACAGCTGCCTCTAATTGTGAACCATATTAGCACCCACATAGAAATATCTATACTAGATCACCCCCTAGTCACGCCCTGACCTACTACACCATAGAGAACTAAGGGCGTCTCTATGGTCAGGGCGTGACAGATATTATCACCTATGGCTGCAAATATTGAGGCGTCTTATTCTAATGCTTAACCTATAATAATGCACTCAATCAAGATTTGGCACATCATCAAGGATGTTAGGATACATATCATTATCAAAAATTACAGATTATAGCTAAATAAAATTCAATTGAATGAACATGAAATTGATTTTAATATCTTTGAAATGTAAACACCTATCTGGCCTATAGGCCTACTGTACACTGAGTGTACAAATCATTAAGAACACCTGCTCTTTCCATGACATCGACTGACCAGGTGGAAGCTATGATCCATTAATGATGTCACTTGTTAAATCTACTTCAATCAGTGTAGATCAAGGGGAGGAGACAGGTTAAAGAAGGGTTTTTAAAGCCTTGAGACAATTGAGATTTGGATTGTGTACGAGTGCCATTCAGAGAATGAACGGGCAACACAAAATATTTAAGTGCCTTTGAACGGGGTATGGTAGTAGGTGCCAGGCGCAACAGTTTCCCATGTATATCAAGAATGGTCCACCACCCAAAGAACATCCAGCCAACTTGACACAACTGTAGGAAGCATTGGAGCTTTAGACACCTTGTAGAGTCTATTCCTTGACGAATTGAGGCTGTTTCGAGGGCAAAATAGGGGGGTGCAACTCAATAATAGGAAGGTGTTCCTAATGTTTGGTATACTCAGTGAAGGCTATTTATCTGTTAATGCAGTCATCTCAGTTTTCATTTGAATCCTTTGCTTGTTTGTAACAATTGCACAGACATTGGCAACTTTGTATTTGTAGTCAACTTTGCGGTCACAGAGAGACAGATAAACATATTGAATGTATGTTTAGAGGAGATCTTCTATGAATCAAGTGACGCAGTAGGTGACGCTGTTCTATATGGTCCGAGGCCGTTGCTAAAGTGCATTTTCAAGTGCAACTTTAGTAACAATGGTTTTTGGAAACAGCTCAGAGATTTAACCATGTTCCTACGAAGGTTCTAACGATGAACTTAGCCTTAAGATGCTTTTGGGAAACCAGGCCCTGGTCATTTGGTTGTGCTATTAGATGAAGCACAGTGATAACACATTAAGTTGTATAAATACAAAATATCTGACATTGTATCCCCATTTGAACTTTGTTCTGCTTTTAAATGGTTGAAAGTACAGTAATAACACATTTGGATGTGAAGTTTAAACCAAAAGTCAGACAGTTTTTCCATTGGAACTTTGTTGTCACGTGTGCTTCCTCTCCGGCCTCTAGTTCACCAGGCTGCTTGTTATGGCGCACACCTGTCACCATCGTTACACGCACCTGCGTGCCATCAGACTCACCTGGACTCCATCACTTCCCTATACATGTCACTCCCTTTGGTTCCTTCCCCAGGCATCATTGCTTCTGTTCCTGTGTCAGTTCTGTGCATTGTTCGTGTTTCTTATTTTTGTATTATGTTGTGTTTATTTATTAAAACACTCACTCTCTGAACTTGCTTCCCGACTCTCAGCGCACATCGATACAATTGTGCTTTTAGATGGGTTGAAGCATAGGGATAACACATTGGGAATTCAACAAACTTCTGGCTGAGTGGGTGAATAAAGGTTGAAATCTCATTGGTCTCAACCAAATATTACCCACATTTCTAAGTTGAAATTACGTGGTGTGCCCAGTGGGTAGGCACCCACCACCTCTAGGGTAACTCCATATGCCACATGATTGCTAGTAATATTGTGGACAGAACAGAGTGAAATGTAACAAGCAGAGGGATTAAACAGTGTCATTTCGTTGGTCAGGAGGTGCTCCCTGGACGACCTTTCACCTTCTGGCAGTGGTTTGATGGTGTGATAGAGCTTACCAAGAAGCACCTGAAGAGCTACTGGAGTGACGGGTGAGTCATGTCTGCCAGTCAGAGACAGAGCTAGGCCTGTTCATTAAGCACCAAACGGAAGAAAACAGACTGAAACAGGAAAGGACTACCTGAACTTATCCAATAAGAAACGCTTGTTTTAATTTGACTTTGAAAATGTTTTTGCTAGTGTGACCTAATAAATAAGACTGTCTACCAGTGAGAGACAGAGAAGACCTGGTTTCAAATAGTGTTTCAAAGATTCAAGCCTGTTTTGAGTGTCAGATGGACAGGGTTTGCACCTTTGGGACTACTCCATTGGTTCAATTGAGCAGTTAAATTATTTAAAAGAAAATGAATATGATTCACAAACACGTAGATAACTGTGTGTCCTGGTGTCTTCCTTCCTCTAGGTTGATATTTGGTTTCATCGGTAAGCAGCACCTCCACCTGATTCTGAAGGACCGGCCCAACGGGACCTTCTTACTGCGCTTCAGCGACTCTGAGATAGGAGGCATCACCATCGCATACGTGGCTCCATCAGAGAGTAAGGGTTTAGTCTGTCCGTCCGTCTGTCTGTCCACTCAAAGTAATTGTCCGACTTGGTTTACAGTCTCTATTGGAGTTTCTCGTGCTGTTTTTTCATTCTGGCTGCTTACCTCTGGAATGGAACACTGGATTCCAGAAATCCTGAGATACATTCCTATTAAAGTGGCCTTTCTTTCTCTCTTCTTTCCTCTCTCCAACCTCCATCCCTCTTTCCAGACGGGGGCCAGAAGATCCAGAATATTCAACCGTCCACCAAGAGAGACTTGGAGATCCGTTCCCTTGGTGACCGTATTCAAGACATCGACTTCATCACACACGTGTATCCAGATCTGCCGAAGAATGACGTGTTCCGAAAATACTACACAGGCAAGTCCTATTGTTGACCAACGAGAAAGTGGGGCGGGGGGCGGAGAGACAGCGAGCGAGAGGCAGATAGATAGACAGCGAGAACGAGAGAGACAGAAACACAGAGAGCAATAGAATATTATTTGTGAGAAGAAGCTTTGAATTAGATTAATATTTTGACAATTGTAAGAATTCTCAGTTTAAATGGGAATTCCAATCTTCTTCCCTGCCTCATTTGACCAGATAACCCGTTACCTCGGGATACCACCTCGGGATACCTCTTAGTCTCCATCCAGACCAAAGTAGGAGTGTAAGTTACACAGAAGCTATGTAACTAACCAAGGTTCTGTCCCAAATGGAACCCTATCCCCTATATAGTGCATTACTTTTGACCAGGGAATATGGTGGCATTTGGGACATAACCTTTTTACCTAACATGATGTTGTTAAAACCATACTATTTGTTGTGAATTATTGGTGTGTGTGTGTGTGTTTGCAGGGAAGCCCACTGTGACTCTCCTCAGCGCAGTGAGACCCCACAGGACAACAATTCCTCTTTCTATTCCATGTGAGTCTGAATCACTTACTTACACACACGCGCACGCCAGATGAGTCTGAATCCCTCACTCACATGTACACACACACACACACACACACACACACACACACACACACACAAACACAAACACAAACACAAACACAAACACACACACACACACAAACAGACTTCACAAGGTCTTCATCATTCTCTCTTAGGGACCAGGGGAATGGAGCCAGTGCATCACCATTCTACTCTCTCTCTCCGTAAGTACCTTGTTAGTTAATGTGATAAACTATACAGTGCCGGGAAGACACATTTACTAGACACTCTTGTCCAGACTTACAGTTAGTGCATTCGTCTTAAGATAGCTACAGTGCTGTGAAAAACTATTTGCACCCTTTCTGATTTTCTCTATTGTTGCATATTTTTGATACTGAATGTTATCGGATCTTCAAACAAAACCTAATATTAGATAAAGGTAACCTGAGTTTACAAATAGCAAAAAAAAAGTATACTTGTTTTATTTATTTCATTAACAAAGTTATGCAACACACAATCAATAACTGGTTGTGCTGGTTCAGCTGCAATGACTCCAACCAAACGCTTCCTGTAGTTGTTGATCAGTCACTGTGGAGGAACTGCTTTAACTCAGTGCCATTTGTGGGTTTTCAAGCATGAACTGCTCATTACATGTTCTGACAGAACATTTCAATTGGGATTAGGTTTGGACTTGAGTAGGCCATTCCAAAACGTCAAATGTGCTGCTTTTTAGCCATTTTCATGTAGACTTGATTATGTGTTTTGGATCATTGTCTTGCTGCATGAGCCAGCTGCGCTTCAGCTCACAGATGGATGACATTCTCCTGTAGAATTCTCTGATACAGAGCAGAATTCGTGGTTCCTTCTATTAAGGCAAGTCGTCCAGGTCCTGAGGCAGCAAAGCATCACCAAACTATCATACTACCACCACCATGATTGACTGTTGGTTAAAGGTTCTTACTGTGGAATACAGTGTTTGGTTTTCGGCAGGCATAATGGGACCCATGTCGTCCAAAAAGTTGACAGAAGTTTGCCAAATATCACCTGAAAGCACCTGGATGATCATCAAGACTCTTGGAAGAATGTTCTATGGACAGATGATTCAAAAGTTGACGACATGGGTACCATTATGCCTGGCAAAAACCAAACACTGCATTCCACAGTAAGAACCTCATACCATGGTTTGTGGATGCTTTGCTGCCTCAGGACCTGGACAACTTGCCTAGTCAAAGTCCAGACCTAATCCCAAATGAGATGTTGTGGCAGGACTTGAAACGAGCAGTTCATGCTTGAAAACCCACAAATGTTGCTTAGTCACAGCAGTTCTACCTGGAAGAGTGGGCCTAAATTCCTCTACAGCAACATGAGAGACTGATCAACAACTACAGGAAGTGTTTCGATGGCACAACCAGCTATTGAGGGGCAATTACTTTTTCACACAGGGGCATTGGGTGTTGCATACGTTTGTTTATGCAATAAATGAAATAATTATGTAATTGTTGTGTTATTTGTTCACTCAGGTTACCTTTATCTAATACTAGGTTTTGATTGAAGATCTGATAACATTCAGTAACAAATTAAAAAGAGGGCAAATACTTTTTCACGGCACTGTAGGTAAGACAACCACATGTCATAGTAAACATTTTCCTCAACAAAGCTGCTATCAGCAAAGTCAGTGCTATTAAGAAAAGAGAAGTGCAAGTGTTCCTGCAAGACAGGCAAGTACAACAGTAGGGTGTAGGGTATTTGGTTGTCACACTTTTTACTCTGATGCGTATTTCTCAGCACCAGTATATATTAAGACTCATTTCAACGTAAACATCTCTTATTCCAACATGGAGTCGTTAGTCAGCAAACACACTCGGTTCAATTGTGACAAACAGCCCCATCACGGGGTTGGATGTCACAATAATACATTCTAGTAGGTTATTCCTTTTGTAACAAGAAATGAAGCAATGTAGCACACAGAGTCTTAGAACTAGCCTTACTTTGATCAAACAATATTCCTAACAAAAATCTTTTTTTTTTATGCCTTGAGAACAACATGATATTCTGGGTAAATTTGTGTGTTTATGCATGTGTTTGCAATATTTTCTATGGCCGGTATATGCCCACACCATTCCAATACAGAAAAGCTGCTTTTTAACATACTTAATTTAAAACATTTGGAAGGAAAACGATTCCCCTCATATAATTAATTCAAGGTCATATTTCATAGGAATCTGGAAACACTGGACATTTGCTTTAAATCCCAGACAGACTCCGTCAGTTTCATGTCTCATGTGCAATTGTGAGCTACTGTGAAGTTCATGTGTTGACCAGTGACAGGACTCTAGCCTGAGTACCAGTCTGTTTGCTGCTATCATGCCAACTCGTTGTCACTGGAGTTGGCAAGTTCAAAAACAGGCTAACTTGACTCATCTGGTGAAATAACAGTTACATAATTGAATATAGCTACAAATAAAAATCAAAGTTTTTTGCATGTTCTCATCAGGAACAACCAGTTCCACACCCCCTTCCAGCTGGCCCCAGTACCCCTACAGGGGGGGATGTATCCTGACCCTCTCTCCAATCCCAATGGACTCTTCCCTGCCCCGGACATGTGAGTTACACCACACTCGGAAGAGGGGATATAGAGTGCTTTCAAAAAGTATTCACACCCGTTGACTTTTTCCACATTCTGTTGTGTTACATTCTGAATTTAAAATGGATTAAATTGAGATGTGTCACTGATCTACTACACACAATACCCCATAATGTCAAAGTGGAATTATGTTTTTAAAAATTAATAAAAAATGTAAAGCTGAAAAGTCTTGAGTCAATAAGTCTTCAACACTTTTATTATGGCAAGGCTAAATAAGTTCAGGAGTAAAATGTGCATAATAACTTACATGGACTCACTCTGTGTGCAATAATAGTGTTGAACATGAGTTTTAAATGACTACCCTATCTCTGTACCCCACACATAAAATTATCTGTAAGGTCACTCAGTCGAGCAGTGAATTTCAAGCACAGATTCAACCACAAGGACCAGGGAGGTTTTTCAATGGTTTGCAAAGAAGGGCTCCTATTGGTAGATGGGGAAAAAACAGACATTGAATATCCCTTTGAGGATGATGCAGTTATTAATTACATTTTAGATGGTGTATCAATACACCCAGTCACTACAAAGATATAGGCGCCCTTCCTAACTCAGTTGCCGGAGAGGAAGGAAACCGCTCAGGGATTTCACCATGAGGACAATGGTGATTTTAAAACAGTTAGAGTTTAATGGCTGTGATAGGAGATAACTGAGGATGGATCAACAACATTGTATTTACTCCAGAATACTAGCATAAATAACAGAGTGAAAAGAAGGAAGCCTGGACAGAATAAAAAAATATGGCAAAGTGTTATATTTGGGGCAAATCCAACAAAACACATCACTGAGTACCAATCTTCATATTTTCAAGCATGGTGGTGGCTACATCATGGTATGGGTATGCTTGTCATCGGCAAGGACTAGGTAGTTTTTTAGGATATAAAGAAATGGAATAGGCTAAATCCTAGAGGAAAAATTGGCTCAGTCTGCTTTCCAACAGACACTGGGAGACAAATTCCCCTTTCAGCAGGACAATAACATAAAACAGAAAGCCAAATATACACGAGTTGCTTACCAAGATGATATTGAATGTTCATGAGTGGCCTAGTTGCAGTTTTGACTTAAATTGACTTGAAAATCTATGGTAAGACTTGTGTAGCAATGATCAACAACCAACTTGACAGAGCTTGAATAATTTTAAAAAGTATAATGTGCAACAATTGTACAATCCAGGTATGCAAAGCTCTTAACGACTTACCCAGAAAGACTGACAGCTGTAATCGGTTCCAAAGGTGATTCTAACATGTATTGACTCAGGGGTGTGAATACTTATATAAATGAGATATGTCTATATTTCATTATCAATAAAATTGCTAACATTTAAAAAAAAAAAAAAAAATCACGTTGTCATTATGGGGTATTTATTGTGTGTAGATGGGTGAAAAAAATGAATTTAATGGATTTTGAATTCTAGCTGTAACAACAAATTGTAGAATACGTTAAGGGTTATGTATTTGAGGGGTATGTTAAGGCACTGTATTTGACACTTCACTGGGACAGCACTTCAGACTCCTCCATATACTGTGTGTTTGTGTTTTCAGGTCCCAGGGCCCGACTACTGAGATGGAGCTAGAGGAGATTCTGAACACACTCTCGGAGTAGGAGAAGGAGGAGTAGGAAAAAGTGGAGGAAGAGGACGAGGGGGAATGTAAGAGGAGGAGGAGCCCAGTGGAGACAGTTTCTCATCACTCTGATCTAACAAAGTGGATATTCGTCAAATCAGTCTTGATTTATGTATTGTAATAGGCCCATAATGTGCTTACTTAAGTCCGTTTTGGATGTATTTGGCTGTTCCCTTACAAAAAAAGATTGCCGTTTTGAAACTGCAGTGAAAGTGCATGAACTGCAGTCGACTGTGGTATTTTAAGACGCATAATTGTAGAATAACTGCAATTATACTACACTCTAACTGCAGTTACACTGCAAAATTACAGCAGTAAAAAAAAAACGGTGTTTGTTGCATACTGCAGTTATACTGCACTCTGACAGCAATCTTTTTCGTAAGGATTTTCGCTGCATAACATGTAGAAGTTGTCCCTTTTCAGGTTTAGAAGTGACTGCTAAATGTTAACTCCGTTTGTATAAAATGGTTAGCATAGCTAGCATACAGAAATCGGTGGTAGTAATTTTTTAACTGTAATTCAGTTGATTGGTAATGATGACATGAACATGTGATGCGGTTGACATCTATACAAGCATTATACTCCGATTTTTACCTCAACCTAGTGTGAAATACGCTTATAAACATTAGCCGAAATGTAAGCTAATTTTGCTGGGGGGCAATGAGGAGAATAGGGATCTTTCCCTCACACGTTTTCATGGCAATTCCATTGTTTTAGTCGAGTTTGATTGACCTATTTACTGCATCTATAGTCCCAGTCGGTATTAGAACGTTGCGGCCCCCTGCCCGCCTGTGGGGAAAACAACCTAGGGTTACCTAGGTTACCCCGTTAGTTCACAGCAAAACCTCAATCTTTTTCAAACGCAATTTTCTTGTTGTCTGCTTGTTTAAGTAAATTACAAAACTACATTTAAGACAAGTAAAACATGTTTAAAGATTACTTTTCAACATTGCCTGCTCCCGAGCGTTCTCAATACTTAGAAAAACGTAATATTGTAGAGCTTCACTCAAGCCCCTTTTCATGACGGTGCTAGCAGCCACGTGAGGGAGTGAGTGATAGCTAGCTACCGACTGGAACATTAAGCTTCAAGTAGTGAGTAGAGTTACAAACGGATTATACTAAATAAGTTAAATGTCTTACATGTGATGTAATGTTTTCCATACACATAGCTATGTGTAGCCTACTTGGACACCGGGTGCCCACTCTCCCACGCCAAAAATCCTGAAGCCACAGGGCTCTTCTCGCAGGCTCTATTTCCCTACGTGGGAGCATTGCAAACCATAGGTTGGGATTTTTTTACCTGATTACATGTACATTGAACAACACAGCAGCTTTTTGGCATGTTTTGTTATTTATGTATAGCAAAAAATTGACAACGAAGTTAGCTCTTTTATAATGGGGTACAATGGGAAACAATGTTTCTATTCTCCAATTTGTGGCCGTGGTCAAGAGGATTTCTTATGACGTGAATATCGACTCAAGAGTATTGAGAGAGACAAGATGTTCTGAGAGACATAGACATAATACCTATCACTCCTTTCTCCTAGTTCAGTGGTTCCCATTCTCGACTTTTTCCTTGCTGAGGACCACCAGATCTGGGAACCACTGCCCTAGTTTATAATACAGAAGTGTGTTAAAAGCCATTGGATCATCTATTTAGTAAATCTCTTGCAAAGGCTCTGGCCTGGCATTTTGGCACCCAGAACCAAATCTCGCATTCGCGTTGGTCTGTTTCGTCTGTCACGATTCTGTCTTTTTTGGTATAAAGGATATGAGACTGATGGATGTACACTAAGGGAAGACTACCACATTATGCAGACAACATAAATAGTATAGTATAGCCAAGACAACGACCAAATGAGTTAGCAATATACCAGCACAAACATATATGGAACCAGGCTACTTACAGTATGAGACTGAGAACAAACTTCTAGGCTTTCTAACACAATGGAATAAACCAGATCACAGCCATATAAAGTACATGTTGGGTGTTCATACAGTACTTACATACATATTTTCTATACAGTAAACTTTGTTTCCATTTAAAGGAGTATTTCAGAAACACACCATTTGCACATATGTAGACACTTATGGGGCTGGATATAATGAATATGAGGTTCGAAGTAGGTGAAGTGTTTCTTTAATATACCGGCATCATTATTAGCTGTCAATATGATAGTTCACTATGTAGTAGTTTGATGATTTATCATTGTTTGCTTGTATGTACAAATTATACATTCCTCATATCCTAGTAGATTACAAGGGGACTTCCACACTTTCAGACCCCCCACAAAAAATATTTTTTATTCTGTTTGGATCTCTAATGCTTAAAATGAAAATATCTTTCCATTTTTAAGTTGTCTTTTTATTGTAAATAACTTAGTTTTACCTAGTTTTAATGTCCGTAGCACAGAGATGGTTGATTTTACATGGCATCTTATACAGTATTCCATGACATAACCTACATAGTCACATAGTAGAGTGATATTAAATCATTGATTGTTGGGTGATGAGATTAAATATAGTTTTTTCAGATGAGTAGGCACAAATATAGGTTGCTATTATGATAGTATATGTATTATAGAAAACAAAATGTTTCTATTCAATGCTTTGTTATTTCTCTGTCATTTTTACTACGTTACTTTTAAATGACCAGTTGCGCTTTTGTTTTTTCTAAGGGAATGTCATACTCCATGATATATTCTGTCTTTTTCTCAACTATGCAAAGGTATCTTGATATTTTGCTCAAACATGTATTCGGAAGCATTCTCTCTTCTTTTTAAAAATTTGTTGTGAGCAAATGAAGCGGGTGTGCACTATAATCAGAATGCTTCACAAGTCATAATTATTCATACTTCCACAATAAATGTATTTCCTATAAATCCCATGGCTATATAAACCAACCCACCTTCACTCAGATTTATTTTCCTTTGAACTATTAAAAGAGTTGTCATAAACTGTCACAACTGTTTACGACATCTGTCATGTCATGGCTATGACAGTCTTATTTAGTCGTTATGTACAGCTGTAGGATCTTAATTTGAGCCAGTTTGTTACAGCAGGATAATAATCCTGCAGCAACAGGAATTGTGAATTATTATGTGCATTATAAATAATGGACATTTTTTGTAGGGGTTGATACATTTTTCATATTTTAAAGTGGAAATTACTAACTTTAGAAGCCTTTTTAAACCTTTAATACACTACAAGTTTGCATTTCCTGCCATGCAAGAAAATTCTCAGCAACAAAAGAGTGACTGAATTAAGATCCTACATGTATAAGTAGGATTCAAGTACAATGTAACAGAGTCTGAAGCAAAACTAAAACATAACTGCAGGCTTTTCTCAACAGCAGCTTTTATCTACTCTGTCAGAGACCTCTGAACTCATCCGACGGGAGAAAGGATGTGAGGAATCAAGGAAATGCATTTGAGGTTTTCTCAAGAACTCAGCTATCCTTAATATTTTCCATGGAATTGAGTGAGCGTGGATGTCTAAAATGTGTTAGTCACCAGAGTTTAATGTTATTTGTGGCTTTACAATAGTTACAATAGTCACAGATCCTGGTATGACTAGTTCCAATAATTCCATAATTGTTACTTAGATCTAGTGTTATGGATTTGAATTCAGCACGTGACGTGATCACTGTGTCACTACTTTAGACATTTGTTAATAGTTGGTTTCGTTGGTTTTGTGTATCATCATCATAGATGCCCTTATTGCCCAGCTGATTAAATTTAACTAGCCCTGCTTCAATGACTTCATCATGATCATCAAATATAGGCAACAATCCTTTTGCATGTAACAGTATTTGTATGTCTTCAAAACAATATAATCCTTCCACTTTTTCTTGAATTTTGGATTGATTTCCTTTTTTAGACAAAGAAACACACCAAACAGACATACAATCAACACCATGAGGATTAAGACAGGGATTAAAACAACTCTATAACTTGACCAACTGCCATCTGGAGTTTCCACAGTTCAATGATAAGCCTACTTCTATTCACCTCCCTCCCAGCCAAGGCACTTGGGCCCATATTCAAAAAACATTCCAGAGTGGGACTGCTGATCTAGAATTAGTTTTGCCTGTTAAATCATAATGAATAACAGATACTAGATCAGCACTCCCACCAGAGTCACAGTGCTTCTTGAAGGAGAATGGCCACAGATTTGTGCTCACAGGCAGATAAACATCTTGCTCTGAAGCACACTAGACTAGTGGTCCTCTGTAGCTCAGTTGGTAGAGCATGGTGCTTGCAACACCAGGATAGTGGTTTCAATTCCTGGGTCCAAATGTATGTAAAATATATGCACGCATATAAGTCGCTTTGGCATATACACTGAGTATACCAAACACTAGGAACACCCTCCTAATATTGAGTTGCACGCCCCCCCCCCCCCCCCCCCCAACCCTGCTTTTTCCCTGAGAACAGCCTCAATTCGTCAGGGCATGGACTACAATGTGTTGAAAGCATTCCACAGAGATGCTGTCCCATGTTGACTCCAATGCTTCCCACAGTTTATTTTTATTTCCTTTTATTTTTTAAGGAGTGGATCAGCTTAATATTGTGGAAAGATTGTTGCATCCATCAATGTAATTGTCTGCATCATTTCCAATCCCCCATATCTTTGTTTTGGTAAATATATATATCCATATACATACACATATGCATACATATATAAATACACATACCTACAGTTGAAGTCAAAAGTTTACATACACTTATGTTAGAGTCATTAAAACTCGTTTTTCAACCACCACAAATTTCTTGTTAACAAACTATAGTTTTGGCAAGTAGGTTAGGACATCTACTTTGCATGACACAAGTAATTTTTCCAACAATTGTTTACAGACAGATTATTTCACTTATAATTCACTGAATCACAATTCCAGTGGGTCAGAAGTTTACATGCACTAAGTCGACTGTGCCTTCAAACAGCATGGAAATTCCAGAAAATGATGTCATGGCTTTAGAAGCTTCTGATAGGCTAATTGACATCATTTAAGTCAATTGGAGGGTAACCTGTGGATGTATTTCAAGGCCTACCTTAAAACTCAGTGACCAAGACCTCAGAAAAAATATTGTAGACCTCCACAAGTCTGGTTCATCCTTGGGAGCAATTTCCAAACGCCTGAAGGTACTACATTAATCTGTAGAAACAATAGTACACAAGTAAAAACACCATGGGACCACACAGCCTTCATACCGCTCAGGAAGGAGACGCGTTCTGTCTCCTAGAGATGAACGTACTTTGGTGCGAAAAGTGCAAATCAATCCCAGAACAACAGCAAAGGACCTTGTGAAGATGCTGGAAGAAACAGGTACAAAAGTATCTATATCCACAGTAAAACGAGTCCTATATCGACATAACCTGAAAGGCTGCTCAGCATGGAAAGAGCCACTGCTCCAAAACCGCCATAAAAAAGCCAGACTACAGTTTGCAACTGCACATGGGGACAAAGATCGTACTTTTTGGAGAAATGTTGTCACGGCCGATGATAGAACTGGACCAAGGTGCAGCGTGGTGAGCGTACATTTTCCCTTTATTTTAGAAATGTCGCAAACAAAACAATAAACCATACAAAACGACTGTGAAGCTTTAGGGCATTAGTGCCACAAACAAAGTTAACTACCCACAACGAAAGGAGGGAAAAAGGGATACCTAAGTATGGTTCCCAAACCGAGACAACGATAGACAGCTGTCCTTGATTGAGAACCATACCCGGCCAAAACATAGAAACACAAAATCATAGAAAACAAAACAGAATGACCACCCCAAATCACACCCTGACCAAACCAAATAGAGACATAAAAAGGCTCTCTAAGGTCAGGGTGTGACAAATGTCCTCTGGTCTGATGAAACAAAAATAGAACTGTTTGGCCATAATGACCATAGTTATGTTTGGAGGAAAAATGAGGATGCTTGCAAGCTGAAGAACACCATCCCAACCGTGAAGCACAGGGGTGGCAGCATCATGTTGTGGGGGTGATTTGCTGCAGGAGGGGCTGGTGCACTTCACAAAATAGATGGCATCATGAGGAAAGAAAAGTATGTGGATGTATTGAAGCAACATCTCAAGACATCAGTCAGAATGTTAAAGCTTGGTCGCAAATGGGTCTTCCAAATGGACAATGACCCCAAGCATACTTCCAAAGTTGTGGAAAATGGCTTAAGGACAACCAAGTCAAGGTATTGGAGTGGCCATCACAAAGCCCTGACCTCAATCCCATAGAAAATGTGTGGGCAGGAGTGAAAAAGCGTGTGCGAGCAAGATGCCTATAAACCTGACTCAGTTACTCCATTCATAAACCATGTGCCATGGAATGGGTACATCGAAAATCTCTTCCCAACTATTTTGCAATTTATATAGCACAGCTGTCAGTTTTTTGGTCCTTAAATGAAATTGGTATATGTTTTTATTTATCACACTTTTCAAATTCATATTTGTTATATAAATAGGCCCTTTTAATTTTGTCTGGCTTGCCATTCCAAATAAAATTGAATATTTTTTGTTCATATAATTTAAAAAGCAGGTCACTAGGTGTAGGCAAAACCATAAGCAAATAGGTAAACTGACTAAAGAGTTAATAAGGGTGATTTTTCCACAAATAGACAGGTATTTTCCTTTCCATGGAAGCAAGATCTTATCTATTTTTGATAACTTTCTATAAAAATGTATTGGAGTGAGATAATTTCTTTCTTTTGGGATTCGTATACCGAGTATGTTCACATCTCCGTCAGACCATTTAATTGGTAAACTACACGGTAATGTAAAATTTGCATTTTTTGTGATACAATACGTAATATGGTACATTTATCATAATTTCGTTTTAATCCAGAGAGGATAGCAAAAGTATCTAGATCATCTATGAGTGTCACGTTCCTGACCTATTTCTGTTAGTTTGTTATATGTGTTAGTTGGTCAGGGCGTGAGTTTGGGTGGGCATTCTATGTTTTCTGTTTCTGTGTTGGTTTATTGGGTTGCCTGGTATGGCTCTTAATTAGAGGCAGGTGTTTGGCGTTCCTCTAATTAAGAGTCATATTTAGGTAGGCAATGTCACAGTGTTCGTTGTGGGTGATTGTCTTCCGTGTCTGTGTCTGTTCACCACGCGGGACTGTTTTCGGTTTGTGTAGCCTGTGTTTCCTATTCGTGCGTTTTTCTTGTTTTATGTAAGTACGTCGTCTAGGTCTGTCTACACCGTTTGTTGTTTTTGTTAGTTTAGTCAAGTTCGTGTTTTCGTTAATAAAATATGTCATTTCACTACGCTGCGCCTTGGTTCCCTCAATACTCCTCCTCTTCAGATGAAGAGGAGGAGGACTGCCGTTACAATGAGGCCGTGGAGAGACTCTAATTGTGGTTTTAAAAGAAATCATGAATCATGAATCATGCTTCCCACAGTTGTGTCAAGTTGTCTGAATGTCCTTTGATTGGTTGACCATTCTTAATTCACACGGGAAACTGTTGAGCGTGAAAAACGTAGCAGCGTTGCAGTTTTTGACACAAACCGGTGCGCCTGGCACCTACTACAATACCCTGTTCAAAGGCACTTAAATCTTTAGACTTGCCCATTCACCCTCTGAATGGCACTTATACACAATCCATGTCTCAAGGCTTAAAATACTTCTTTAACCTGTCTCATCCCCTTCATCTACACTGATTGAAGTGGATTTAACAAGTGACATCAATAAGGGATCATAGCTTTGACCTGGATTCACCTGGTCAGTCTATGTCATGGAAAGAGTCCAGGTCAAAGCTTAGTGTTTTGTACACAGTGCATTATATTCTTATATTACTAGTCTACAGCCATGTATGTTCTACTCAGTTCTCCAGGTGTCTGTCTGTGCTGTAGTGAGAGTTGTAATGATTATTTCTACCACAATGTAGGGCCTGTGAGGCAGCCCAGGACTGGTATTGAAGAGAGTAGGAGATTGTCCTGGCTTCTGTGTGCTGTAGCGTGCGTTTCTACCACATAGTGTTAGAGCTGATGTTGGAGAGTAGGAGATAGATGGTAGCGAGCTATGAGTTGGATGGTAGAGGGGCTGTGGATTGGTTAGTTGTGTTGGTGTCAGCAGTCTGAAGCAGAGAGGTGATAGAAGATAAATTCCCCACTCTAGCAGGTTTTAACCCCGTCCTCTGTAAAACAGGCTTACACCCACAATAGAAGGCTTACCAACGCAGAACTGGCCGGGAGGGAGGCAGAATGCATAGACCACAAAAGAGATACAGCAACCCACCACCCAACGAGTTCATTCTGAGCCTGGTCCGTCTTTGCCTTACCAATACCTACAGGCCAGGCAGAAAACAGCTTTTAATATTGCAGATAGATTGTAGCTTCCATCAATGTAATTTTCTGCATCATTTCCAATCCCCCATATATTCTTGGGTAAATATATATATATTAGATATTTTTTAAATCATTTTTCTTTTCATTTCCCCTAACCCTACCACCCCTCCCCTAATTGGAGTAAACTAATGGACAACAACACTTACTGTAGGCTTCTACTTCCAGCTTATGCACATTATACGGACACAATGTATTTTACAATAGTTATATTTTGTTTGTTTTCAATCCCACCCTTCAGCTCCACTCAACCCCTCCCATCTATCTCTGAACACCGTCCAGTTTTTTTTTCTATTTTCCATATATGTTTCAACTGTGCTGTGATGCTTCACAAAGGTTTTGAACCTTTCTGTTCTCATCGTTTCTACAGATTGTAAACTAAAGATGAACATTTTAGCTAAAAGTATTATTATATTATTGATCGATTTGACTATGACTTTTCAAACTACCCAGCAGTGCTATCTGCAGAGTTATCTCCAGGTAAATGTTGCAATTCTTCAGCCATTCCTGCAACCAAAAACAAGCTACATATGGACAGTACCAAAACAACTGATCTAATGATTCTCTCTGCTTGGTTTTAACAAATTTGGTCGTCTCAGACTTGGAGATAATACAGAATTGAGTGTTCATTTATTTCAGTTGTTTGCCAACTCACGAAAATTGTGATAGCATCCAACGTGCTCAACTGAATTTCCTTCATTTCTCCAGAGGTGGCTTGGAAATGACATTTAAGTGTGCAGCTGACTGGCATGAGAGAATAGCTTAGAGTTACACTGATCTTATCATAAAAATCAAACATCCCTTTCCTTTGAATACACATTGTCATTTATATCATACATGGCTCACCCAAAATCAATGTATTCTTAGTTCCATGGTGCTGTACTATAAGCACTCCGGTAAGGGGTAGGCTACATAGTACATATAGGGATGGGATGGAAAGAGTAGGCTAAAGGACCAGCTATTGCTCCACCATGGATAAGGGAAGCTCTTATACATTCGACAGCAGGCGCAGCAAGACAAAACAGATCGTGGAAAGCGACAGAATCTGTTACGGCCAGCGGTTTGTTTCTCCAGCGTATGAAAGGATGGGAGGGGAAAAGCCCCTGACCACAGCACTATGCTTTCACGGCTCAGTCCATCCACCCTCTCTGGCAGGCTAGCCTGGTCAGCGTGATGCTGGATGCTCCAGTGCAGAAGCTCAATGCCAAACCTTCTGCTGGCCCCCCCCCCCAACACGGGTTTATCTGCCGCTTTATCTGTCCTGAGCCCGAGCCTCTCCGCTCAGTCACCATATACAATGTAAAAGTCTGCCTAATCAATTCTGGGGCTGCGTAGAACCAACTTGCATTGCACTGCACCCATCCTGAATACTATGGAGAGCACTACATATGGAGAATAAAGTAATACATGTGTTGTAATGAATGTAATGATCCTTCACTAGGAGTTTTAATTGAAGTGTTTAATAGAGTGGATGTGTGAGAATGAGAATAGTTGAGTATGTGGGACAAAAGGACACAATCAAAAGAGTATTGAGAAAGGCCGATTGATAGTGAGGGATTCCTCTGGGTGCAGTGTGCTACTCGGCATGCTGCCAATTGAGGGGGTTAAACAGAACATGACACATGATTAAAGGTTGAAGTCCTGTCACTAGTTCAAGCCAGTGTTAGAGATCTACTTTGGAAAATACTGCCAGTTGAGAACAACATTGTAGAGGCAAATCTGTTTCTTAATATGAGTATAGTTTACATCACTGATTCGCATTAACATAAAGCAACACATTATAAATCCTCAGTAATCAAAGAATATTGTCCGAGTTTCATTGATATTGTCATAACAAACAGTAACTCGGCCCATCTTTCACGTCATAATGAGATAAGAGTACTGCTCCTCTCTGTGTCCATAGGAGTTGTATGCATAACAACACATTTGATTTCAGTCTTTCTATTGGCAGCAGGTAGCGAGTTCAGGCTGGTTTCCGTTATGGGGCCTCACTTGCTCTATGGTGTTATGAATACTGGGATTGTTCTCTGGCGTCTGTCAGCACTTGAAGAATGTTGAGAAAGGAAGACCAGACCCTTTTTACCCCACTGGAGAGATGAGATGGGCCAAATGGGACTCTGGAAAGGCTATCCAGGCACCGCCCATATGTATAGCCCTGGTCTTATATTTGTCTGAAGCAATCCACTACTGGTTGTAGCAGAAGGTCAATAAACCATGTATCTGGCCTTCCTGTCCTCAACCAACATCTAACATTAACAACCAGTTAAAATACTGATTCCTGTTCAATATGAATTTCCTGAGTTTTTGATCAAAAGTAATATGTCTATGAAAACCTAATGTATTTGAATGTATCTTTTCTAAAATATCCCCCTTAAACCTTTCAGCTGTGTCCTTCTCTACGTGGCCCCTGGACAATATAAAGCTCATAGTTAGGGTTAAGGGTTAGGATGATGAACCCTGGCATGGGCACTGGGTAGAGAGGTCAGGGTGTTAGAAGGGTTAAGTATTTTTGTTTTGATTTGTTGTATTGTGTGGTGGCCCCTCCCAGCCCCCTCCCCTGGGGTCCGTGGCCCTGCGGCCGTTATAAATAGTCCCGTGGGCTCCCCCTGCTCTGACAGTGAGGCTAAATGTCTGCAGGACATGCTCAACCTTTGTCTATCAATGTTCCTCTACTAACCACCAGCAGGGTTGGCATATAGATGCACAGAGACCAACGCTCCGCTCCACACAGACAGGACACAGGTCTCTATGACTAGACTAGACAGAAAGCGACGTTGCAGGTCATTGGAAGTCAGTAAAGTTAGTGACTCCTAGAGAGTTGCATGTGGAACTGTTGTTTAAGTGCGGAAGCATCTTTAGGTTTAGAGAGGCATTTTTTGCTTCTAAGTTTGCTGTCTTGTTTTTTGTTTATACTACCTTGAAGGCATCACTGAGATAGTCATTATTGATACGGTAAACAGAGCTTGGTGACTCAAAAGGAGAATACACATTTTCTCCTGTTTTCGCTCCTCTTTTCATCCCTCCATTGCTTTGGGGTAGCCTCTTGACTTTTTGGCCACCATGTGGGAGTTCCGGTCCATGTCGTTCTGGCGGGCGGTGTTCGCTGAGTTCTATGGCACCATGTTCTTTGTGTTCTTTGGTCTGGGGGCGGCTTTGCGTTGGACCACCGGGCCCCACAACGTTCTCCATGTGGCCTTTTGCTTTGGCTTGGCCGCTGCCACCCTCATCCAGTCCATCGGTCACATCAGCGGGGGACACATCAACCCGGCCGTCACCTTCGCCTACCTGATTGGCTCCCAGATGTCCCTGTTCCGCGCCTTTTTCTACATCGTGGCCCAATGTCTGGGGGCGCTGGCTGGGGCCGCCGTGCTCTACGGGGTCACCCCCAACAACATGAGGGGAAACCTGGCACTCAACACGGTAAGACTACCTGACCAATGACAGGTGATATAGGAATGAACCAGGGTTGGGGTCAATTCCATTTCAATTCAGCTGAATTGACTGAATTGAAATGGAATTGATCACAACTCTGATAGGAATGTCTGTGGTGACAATCACACATTTCAGAGTTCTTTTGTCATCTGCCATGAATAAATGAAATTAACTTGACAGGTGATAAAGAACATCTGTTTGTGTAACTACGACTTATTTATTTGTACTATTTTCTAAATTGTAGAATAATAGTGAAGACATCAAAACTATGAAATAACAAATATGGAATCATGTAGTAACCAAAAAAGTGTTAAACAAATCAAAATATGTTTTATATTTGAGATTCTTCAAAGTAGCCTTGATGACAGCTTGCACACTCTTGGCATTCTCTCACGGGGAATGCTTTTCCAACAGTCTTGAAGGAGTTCCCACATATGCTGAGCACTTGTCATCAAGGCAAAGGATGGTTACTACATGATTCCATATGTGTTACTTCATAGTTTTGATGTCTTCACTATTATTCTAAAATGTAGAAAATAGTAAAAATAAAGAAAAACCCTGGAAAGAGTAGGTGAGTCCAGACTTTTGACTGGTACCGTATATATATATATATATATATATATTTGAACAATGTTAGATGTTATGAATAGTTAATAGTCATAAAATATCTGTAATTAAATGTGTACAAAAACACCACTCTTTAGAATGCATGCGCAATGTAAGATTTGCCAATTATACTTTTTAGTGAGCTATTTTTATGCATTCAAGGTTTAACCTATTGATTGATTGACTGACTGTTAGAGTTTTTCATATCGGCCAGTGGAGTAGATATAAATTCAAAAAGTGAACAGTAATCATTCATTCAACTGTCTGTTCTATCTCGTCCCCCTTCTCCAGCTGCAGCCAGGTATCAGCCTGGGCATGGCCACCACCATGGAGGTGTTCCTCACCCTGCAGCTGGTTGTCTGCATCTTCGCTGTGACCGATGAGAGGCGTAATGGACGCCTGGGCTCTGCCGCCCTAGCCATCGGCTTCTCTGTCCTCATAGGACACCTGCTGGGGGTAAGACATGTTTTCCAAATATATAAAATAGATGTTTATAGACCATAGAATACAGGGAATTGTATCCGGTGAAAACGGGCTGAGACACAGGGTTGGGTGGGTTGAAGTTTAGAGATTTTTAGCACTTGAAAAATGTTGTATTTACTTAACTTTTTTGACAACTGTTTTTAATAACTTGTAATAATGCTGAAAGAGCAATAAACTAAACTAAGAGACATAGGCTTGGAGTGGGGTGGTAAGAGACCATTATGACGCATTATGCTAGGATCAGGGCTAGGTTTCCCTAATGCGTTGTAGCACTAAGATCATCTTAATTCCATTGAAATTGAGTGGACGAAATATGATCTTAGCGCTACAGTACGATGCTTTTGGGAAACCCGGCCCTGAACAATATAGAACACCAGTCAAAGTGGGATATTTAGGGATAGGTCAATTCCAATAATGTATATGAATAGATGATGTCAGAAGCAGGAATCGCCATCTCTGTGACTACAAGAGAGAAGGGGTGTGTAATCCATTGTTTTGATGGTCAGGACTCTAGATAGACCAATATGAGTGCATTAAAAAGTACTATTGTATGATGTAGGTAGGTTTTTCACCACTGCACTCTACATACTGTTACCAAAATATAACCCCGGTCTTTTCTCTTTGATATAGATGTACTACACTGGTGCTGGAATGAACCCTGCCAGGTCCTTCGCCCCCGCTGTCCTGGTCAGAAACTTTGTCAACCACTGGGTAAGACACTTGGTTCACACCTTACAAAGCCACAACGTACAGCAATTTAAAGATTTTACAACAATTTACAGCAATTTACAACAACTTACAATATGTTGTTTGGAGTTTAGAACTGTGAAAAAGCTAGATGAACTCACCAACACATTCCCCTCTCTATCTCTCTCTTTGTGTCTCTGTCTCCCTCTCCCTGGTCTGGTCTGGTCATGTGCCAGGTGTACTGGGTGGGTCCGATGATTGGTGGTGCTATGGGAGCTATTATCTATGATTTCATGCTGTTTCCCCGCATGCGCGGTCTCTCTGAGAGGATGGCCATACTGAAGGGCACCAGGCCCACAGAGGCTGAGAGCCAGCAGGACACCCGAGGAGAGGCCATCGAGCTCAAGACTCAGGCCCTATAAGCCTGGTGGAAGAAGGTTGGCTTTTTGAACCCCCTATCCCCCTATTCTGTACCCAAACCCCCTCCGAACCCTCAACCCCACCCAACACACACGCGCACACATACCTCTTCCCCCCTTCCCCTTTAACCCACCCACACACATAGTAACCACAGACACAAACCCTCCTCACCCTCACAACAATTCCACCTTCCTCACCATCCTCATTCTCACTCTGCTGATCCAGAAACAGGACGTGCTGAATTACAGGGCAGCCAAAGCCCTAACCACCCTCCAACACTCCACCACTGACCCTCACCCATACCTCCCCCTTGGACTGCAGGATAAAGACGTAGGGTAAGAAGAGGACTTAGTTGCCACTGAAGAAAGCACCCTACTGTGGCCTGTGGTGTAGGGAATGGGTCACTCCTGGCTGACCAGGTGGCTATAACTGCTCAGGACAGGGGCATCTCTCTCTCTCTCTCTCGTTTGTAGTCTGCTAGGAGTGAAGCTACAGTAGAGCAGTGGACTTCTGCATGCTTTTTCCAATTTTTTATCCAGTTTGAATCTCTCCCTTGTGTTTTTCTGTTTTTGTTTCATGAAACTTTGGGAACCTGACATGTATGTTATATTATACCTTCAAAGAATATAAGGATATGAGGATTTTATTCGACTCAAATTCCATTTTCAAGTCTTGCGTGTGTTGTGTGTGCGTGTGTGTGCCTGTTTTAGCAAACCATTTTTATTCTGGCCTTTTTTCATTACCACAATTCCTTTGTTCGTTATCATGCTTTGTTGTCTTTATTCATCACGCTGCAGCCTATTCTAAGGGAAAGAAGCATCTTTTGCCCCCCTCCTCCTTCATTGATTTTGCTACAGTAAAGTTCTGATTCACTAGTAGTTTTACAGACAACATATTTAGAGTGCTCCCCTTTTATCGCAAAGCCCTTACATTTTTGCGTTGAAGTCAAATTGTTCTGAGTCTGTGTCTTTTCAAGGGGAGCACAAACACAGTCAGATTTATATCAGAATAAACACACAACACACAAAACTTAACAGGTCTTTTGTTAACTCAATCTCCATCTCTATTTAAACACATCTTGAAAGGGAAAGGGGGATACCTAGTCAGTTGTACAACTGAATGCATTCAACTGAAATATGTCTTCCGCATTTAACCCAACCCCTTTGAATCAGAGAGGTGCGGGGGGTTGCCTTAATCGACATCCACGTCATCAGCGCCCGGGGAACAGTGGGTTAACTGCCTTGCTCAAGGGCAGAATGACAGATTTTTACCTTGTCAGCTCGAGGATTCGATTCAGCAACCTTTCGGTTACTGGCGCAAGTCTCCTACCCGCAAAGCTACCAAATTGTACATTATTATAATTTTTTTACTACAAAATTCCACTTCTTTGACCTGTTGGCTCTCCTTGACTTTGATACAGCCATGTTAAGTGCCTAAGAAGATAAAAGGGTTTTTACTGTATGCAGTTCAGTACCAGTATTATCTGTACCAGACTGTTACGTTTTACTCAGTTTCTGGAATGCCTTTTTTTTCATTAAAGCTTGTGCCCTTAGAGCAGATTTATGTACAGACGTGTGACAGCTGGATTGGCTTTCATTTCGTGTCATTTTATGTAATAACAACAACAAAAAACCTGACCGGCTTTGTTATGTGGATCAAGCTTGTTTTCTTAGTTGATTGTAGTTCTTTCTTATACATAACCTTTTAAAGATAAAAAATCACCAAATTGTGGCTGAAAACCAAAATGAGTGCATGATGATGCAGTGGCTTCTTGTTGGTGTTAGCAGACACCTGGTGCATTTTCTCTTCTCTCTAGGGGGAGAGGTTATCTTTTCTCTCTAGGGGGAGAGGTTCTCTTTTCTCTCTTGGGGGAGAGGTTCTCTTTCCTCTCTAGGGGGAGAGGTTCTCTTTTCTCTCTAGGGGGAGAGGTCTAGGGGGAGAGGTTCTAGGGGGAGAGGTTCTCTTTTCTCTCTAGGGGAAGAGGGATCGATTTAAGATCAGGGAGTTATTTTCAGTGTACCGGTAAGTCCACCCTCCTCTCTGATATCTAGTCTGTTTGCCCTCCAAACTCAGGTTCTTATAACCTGGTCCTAGTTCTGTTTGTGATATGTTGCCACTAAATTAGCAAGACAGCACAAACAGATCTGAAACCAGGCTATGGTTCTTACACCTGGGGGGTAAAAACAGAGAAGAATCGAGAAGATAATCACCTAAACTGAGGCGATTTAATTCTTTAGCTTTGTGTTACTAGGTGTGGACGTGGGGTAAACTAAACGTGCACCTGTATGATCTCTTCATAACATCTCTATCAGAGGGACATTAAACTTGGAGGTCAAACCCCCCTTTTTTGACTCCTTAGTCGCACTCTTCCCTCCATTCCTCCTTCCCGCTTTCACCCCCTACCTCCTCCCACTGTTTACAAGGCGGCCATTTTGTGTTCCGATCTAAAGGTGACAGGACAGTTGATGCTGCAGGGACTCTTGTGATGGGATGGAGGGGTACTGCAGTGTTGAACCAGCTCATAGCGTTATTACAAACCACTTCCATTTTCACTACTTGATAGAGCAGTAAACTGAACAAGACATGAAGCTGATTCTCCTTTTACATTCGCTTTCATTTCGCTTGATTCCTCCAGCGGTAGATAGAATAGATTTCCTTCCTTATTTTAGTTTATGACTTATGTTGAACATTTTGAAATTAAAATAATTATGTTTGTATTCCATTGAAAAGCTTTGTGATGTACAGTGTAAAATGTTATTTTTTAATTGACCATGATTGTTGAAACAGGATGGATAGACAATATAATTTCAAATCTATACAATGTCTCCTCTTTGGCCATTTGGTTATGAAAGGTATGGGGAAAGACGTGATACAATATAACAATATGCTTGGATCCTATCAAGAACATATTATAAACATACTTTCATAATCAGAGAACCCTGGATTGATTACTTTATATGTAAAAAAAAAACATCCTAAAATTCAGATTATTCTGTCGGTCTGTTTTCTTCTAGATTGAACTGTAGGAAAAAACAGTTTTGATGTTCATTATTACCAGGCAGATGACAGGTGTTTTCAATTTCACACAAATATCTTTTATTAAGATGCTCATATTTCTGTTGGTAAATGATGGGCATTGTCACTACTGGTCTCAATGACATACAATATTACAGCGCATTCATTTAGGGTACTAAGTTCAATAATATAAACTCAATTGGCTCCAATCCCCTTGAACCGAATATACATTATTTCTAAGCCAATTGTAAAATCTAACCTCAATATAAATTTGATATTAACTCCAACAGGGATTGAATTTATGTAAATAAAAATGGACTTGGAATTAATGGTTTGTGCATACATCTTCGATAAGGAGAATATTACCAACATTAAGACCTCAGTGTGTGTTAGTGTTTACTAAAGTCTCATTAGTCTCTCCGAATGGCACACAGTTGTGATATTTAGCATGCTCCTATATTGACCCAACAGCAAATCATTTTATTGAGAAAAATTAAAACTTCAAGTGGGACTGTCCAAAAGGTAAGGTATCCTAGACTGGCAGCACATTATATTGATATGATGGTTCCTAATCTGAATAGATTCTCTCAATAGCCTATATCTGGGTTTGTAGCCATGGTAGACCATAAGCACTACCAGGTGGCCAGAGGATGTATATGCATTTAAGTGACAACTGCTGAAATAACAAATTATCTTTGTTCATACCCTCTATATGAGACATGTTATTCTCACTTTAAGTAGCAAGAGACACTGTATTAAACCGGACAACCTCCAAACATCAACTTAGTCTCAGACAGTTTATTAGAAATACGTAAACAAAAATTCCCACTGCATTTAAAACTGAAATTTATTTAACCTGATCTGCAAAAAAAAAAAAAAGGGTTCCGAAACATAGTGCATTTTCTTTAACACTTGCAAATTAAATTAGGTAACTTATTGACAAGTTATATTTTTGTTATGTTTATTTTTGTTATCTGCTCCTACACTTTTGTTTGATACAAAATGTCCAAGGACCACTGCATTGAAATAAACTACCGGTATATCCTTTGAAAATGTTCTGTATTTACACTGATATATACTAAAGAAAAAAACATCCTCGCAAAATGCGATTGCAAGGAAAGGTTGTATCATTCATTATAACTTACAACTTATGTTATACTGTAAAATATGTTTAACATGCATAATCATTTAAATATCTCAATATTTAAAATCAATGAATGAACTATTACCTGTAATATTTGCACGTTAATGTACACTGGGAAAATATTTGCTTTGAGTTAAACGTATAGATACATTAACAAAAATCTAAATCAAACTGAAACAAAATGAACAGTATGAACAATAAAATGGGACATTTTTATTTAAAAAAAGAAAAGAAACTACTTTATTGAAAATAGGCAGATGTTTTGAAACCTGTTTTTCCCCCTCATTTAAAATTCACAAATATGTCTAAATTCAATACGTAACCTCAGACAATATTAAATAAAAAAGGGAGAGGTGGGGTGTAACTAAGATATTATCCCATCAGAGCAGGGCCACATTCAGCAGGCAAACATTGTCAAACGTTGCAGATAGAAATAGCATGAATAGAACCGACATGATTCCTTAATTCTACATGTCAGAGGCGTGTTTGATCTACATTACGTATTTCAATCTGAATGTTCCACAATGTGGCCCTTGGTTAAGTTAAAGGACGATATAACTAAACCCCACAACAACACATCATGGAAACAACTGAATTTTCCATGCAGAATTAGAACAGCACCACACTAGGACAGTGGCTGAAGAATGCTCTGGTGTCATGGTACGACAAACAGTCTTTCGTCAGTGAGTTTCCTGTGATGTGTTTGGAAAACTGGTGATGTTTCCTCCTTTCAAATATGACTACCAATAACTCATCTCTAATCTTTCTCTTCAACCGACCTTTGGAGGCTTTACTTCCTTGTTGTCATCGGTTACAAAACTTCCTTTATGCTCCCATTACTCCAAGTCTGGCATCTCTGAAAAGTTAGAAGACTTAAGGTAAAAAGTTATTCTACCAATTCCACAACATCGCTCATGTGTGGATGGTATGAGGATTTTTAAGAAACTTAAAATGAAATGTACTATGAAAATGCTCAAGAAGGTCTGCTTCCTACATTCTTTGGTCATGTGCTAAAATGTTATCAAAACTTACTTTCATCATCACTGTCGTGCTGTAAATAAAAGAAATTGACGATTAGTGTCAAATTTACTCGAAACGGCAAAACATAAAAGCAAGTAGATATCCTTTTCCTTACATCATCGTATACAGTAACGTTACATGTTTGCAATTCCTTTGATATTTGCTGTAAGGTTAATTTGGAGATAAAAAATAAATAAGTAGAAACACAAACCTCTTTTAGACCTTCCATACCACCCATGCCCAGATCTGGCATACCGTCTTCTCCTCCCATCGTGTTCATCATCTGAAAATAAGAGACAACAATCACTGTTTGGACATTTAAAAAAAAAAAAACTACAATGATTGAACATTTAAAAACAATACACACTTTGTGCAACATGACATGCTTGCTTTGCTTGCCTCTGAAAACTTGTCAAAACTGGACAGATCCTCATCAGAATCATCTTCCCAGTCTTTCCAGTTGTTGAAGTCGACACCCAGCCATTGAAACTGTGGAAAACAAAAAAGACATCCCAAATCAACATTTTAACCAACATTTAAGACAAAATGCCCCTCTTATGTGATCTTAGTCTCAGAGTAGGACTGCTGATCAGTTTGACCTTTTTGATGAATAAGATACATGAACATGAGGGATGTAATCCTAGATGAGCACTCCTACTCTGAGACACTTTCTGAAGAAGAGCCCAGAAATACAAAACAGAAGAGGGAATGTAGAATATTGTACCAAAACATTTCTGACCTTTGCCTTGTCCTTCGTTAACCGTGGCCATGCAATACCTGCCTTTGCTTTCTTTAGACAACACAACACAGACCTGTCTGTACGTTTGTGCTTGGACTCCTACAAGGAGAAGAAGAGAGATGCTCATAATATATTACAAGTAATTTTGTATGAGGGATCATCTTTTTCATCCTATTTAACATCCAGGTCATTGCAGTTGGTGATTCAGCAGCTAAATGAAAAAATGTAATAATAATACTTACATTGGGGTCAATTGAGTCAAATAGGTCCAATTCATTTTGGTGTTTGAGGTTTTCAATCCCGCCAACACAACTGAAAAGACAGAACAGAGTCAAATACAGTGACTTCAGAAAGTATTCATACCCCTTGATTTATTTCACATTTTGTTGCGTTACAGTCTGAATTAAAAATGGATTAAATATATATTTATATTATTGTTTTTCATCCATCTACACAAAATACCCCATAATGACAAAGTGAAAACAAATGTATTGATAATTAAATACAGAAATCTCATTTACAGAACTATTCACACCCCTGAGTCAAAACTTTGTAGAAGTACCTTCGGTAGCAATTACAGCTATGTCTTTCTGGGTAAATATCTAAGAGCTTTCCACACCTGGATTGTCAAACATTTTCCCATTATTCTTTTCAAAAAAAATGTAAGCTCTGTGAAATTGGTTGTTGATCATTGCTAGACAACCATTTTCAGGTCTTGCCAGATTTTCAAGTAGGTTTAAGTCAAAACTGTAACTCAGCCAGGAACATTTACTGCCTTCTTGGTAAGCAAGTCCAGTGTAGATTTAGCCTTGTGATTTAGGTTATTGTCCAGTGTCTGATAGAAAGCAGACTGAACCAGGTTTTCCACTACGTTTTTGCTTTTGTTTAGCTCCATTCAGTTTAATTTATATCCTGAAAAACTCCCAAGTCCTTAACGATTACAAGCATACCCATAACATACTGCAGCCAACACTATGATTGAAAATATGGAGAGTGGTACTCAGTAAATGTGTTGTATTTGCCCCAAACATAACACTTTGTATTCAGGTCAAAAGGTGATTTGATTTGCCACATTTTTGCAGTATTACTTTTGGTGCCTTGTTGCAAACAGGATGCATGTTTTGGATTTTTTTTGTATTCTGTACAGGCTTCCTTCTTGTCACTCTGTCAATTAGGTTAGTATTGTGGAGTAACTACAATGTTGTTGATCCATCCTCAGTTCTCTCTTATCACAGCCATTAAAGTCTGACTGTTTTAAAGTCACCATTGGCTTCATGGGTTAGGGCAGTTTCCTTCCTCTCCAGCAACGGAGATAGGCAGGGTCGCCTGTATCTTTGTAGTGACTGGGTGTATTGATACACTATCAAAGTGTAATTAATAACTTCATCATGCTCAAAGGGATAGTCAATGTCAAGGGTTGTGAATACTTTCTGAAGGCACTGTAGATGAACGGTTTGCTCATTCAGACAGTAAGGGCCGATAAAATTCATCTTATTCCTGGACTAAAAGGAAAATACATATGCTTTTTAGTCCAGGCAGGATTAGGTTAAATCTGTGTCCGGGAAACTGCTTCTGCAAGTGCAATAGGCGTAATTTATGGACAGCTCACAATTTACCCTAACATCAGTGTCAATTAAACTGCAGTGTGTCCCGGGTCATGGTGAAGCAGCTTACCGAAAATCAAGTTTTGATTTTTCAAACTTTACTTGAAGATCTTTGCTGTCTTCTACCAGGAACTCAATGAACACAGAGTCCCTTCTGTCAAACCACTTTGCTGTTGCTGGCTGCCTATTGGACAATAGAGAAGAGAGAAGACTTATTAGTCCAATACAAAGCAACGGCCAATGTCTTCTAGGTTCTGTTCATAAAATCCAAACATAAATATTTGGGAAATTGCAACCCCATCATTAGGAAATAGGGATGGAAAACAATGAAGGGATAAAAACATTTCATTTTGGATGCAAAACTGAATAATTTGCTGTTTAGAAAGCAGTCTCCAGGTCTGTTGCATGCATCATCAGGTGAAACAGAAAAAGCATGCACGTTTGCTTTAAGCATTGACTAGCTAACTAAGATAATATTGTTTGGTTACATTCAATACTATACATCAGGAACATTCATCATCAGGTGGCCAAGCTAGTCTAGCTCCTCCACCCATTCAACCTTATCCAAGGTTATACTTGGTCAGGTGGCTAATTGTCACTGGTCTCTGCCCTTATTTCAGTGGTTTTGCTGGCATTTCCTAATGGTTATTCTTGGCTAACCAGATCCAACACTCTTCCATATATTAATTCATGCGCTAGCTAGCTGACAGGTCACATAGAATGTCACTCCAATTTGCAAGCCAGTAACGTTTGCTAGGCTAGTCTATTTGCAAGGAAATAGCTAGCCCACGTGAATAAAGGACTATCTGCTCATGTAACCGTTTTGGAGAACTAAAGCCCAGCCTTGTATTATTGATAATATCTCATTACGGCTCATATGAGACTTTTCCTGGAGTGTAGAGCTGACAATTCGACTAGTGTGAACTGACAAGCGCTCCATTCATTCCCACTAATCGTACCCCATGTGCATGGAGGCAGCATGTAGGCCTAACGTTAGCTAACTACGGTTAGCTAAAGCTATAGAGTTGCAGTTTATGACCCGTGGACAAAATGTACTTTTATTGCAGAGTTGCTATACATACATGTCGGAGCATTCCAGACAAGTAACGTTGGCTAGCTAACATAGCTAAGCTATGAGTAACAAAACTTGAAGCTAGCAATGGCTAAATTGCTAGCAAGCTACCCTGCATTTGCAAGGGAGGCCATCGCGTTGGACGCTAGCTCTCTCATCCGACCCTCCATCCCACACTTACATCTCTTGCTATCTAGTTCTTTCCGCTCCAGAAAGGCAGTATTCGTCACAATGTGCTGTTGGATATTGAGTTCAATCGGTAGCTAAATATGACAGGGCACAATGTTTCCTCGTTCTCGTGCGCAATGACGTATCTCTCGTATTCGCTGGTTTCACTATCACCGTCTGGAGACCTTTCTGGATCATTCTCTCATGCCGGGGGAAGTTTCTTGCACGCGCTTTACCTGAAGCCTAGGTTGAACGCCGTTACCGTGGCAACACACACACACGATCTGTAACATCATTTCAACTATTTCACCTGTATAACGCAGGTGTGTATGAACAGGTGTTACGTGTGTAAACAATATTTAAAAAATACATGTGATTTTTGTATTTGATTACCAATAAATGGGAAACATAAATACACAGTGTAAACACTAAACAGAAACAAAATATTCCATCTCCTTATTCAACAACTTTATTTCTAGCCTTGAAATTAATTTAGACAACGTCTATTAAAAGGTTGGACTGGACCTGATCCTCATGGTTGTTTGGTGTTTACATGGTCAGCTCCTGCAAAGAAGAATTCAAAAGGTTTTTGCATCTAATGAGATTCCAACATTGAATAGAACAGAATAGAATCTAGAACTGTAATGTCCAGATGTGCCTGTAATCACCTTACAACATAGAAATCAAAGAAACACGTAAATTACACATGATCTTACATTTACAACAGATTGACAACCAATTAAATATTCTTACCATGATGGCACTGATGATGTCATTGTTGTTTTTGAGCGCTCGTATAGCCTTCAGTCGAGACACATTGGCTTGTGACATCACCAGTTCAATGTCCTTCACGGCAGTCTCATCAACCTGCAAAGCATGATGGAACACATTGGTAGTGAATCAGGAACTGCTTTAACTGTTAGAGCATAATGAGGAAGTAAAAACTGCTGACGTCATAAACAATGTTTTATGATAAAAGTGAAGTAAACGCCAGAGGATGTAGGTTGGAACAAGCCTGGTTCAAGATCTGACAGAACAGCACAAACAGATACGGGGCCACGCTAAGTTCGACCCTTCACCTCTTCCTCTTTGCTCTCTTGTATACTGTGGGCTTCTGTGTGTTCTCCTGGATGATGGACGTTCTGTTTTCTCCCTGGACCTTGAACTTCTCTGCTGCTGCCAGCTGAGCTTGTTGGGACAACTCCTCAATCTGGAAGAAAAGGAAATCCACTCTCAGAAAACAGAATTGCAAGAATATCTCTAATTCATAAAGAACTTAACATAAATACTTTAATAAATATGAATGCACCAATTTGTAAGTCGCTCTGGATAAGAGCGTCTGCTAAATGACTTAAATGTAAATGTAAATGTAAATAAATTGCTTATGGTATTTATAGCAATTTTATAAGGTATTTGTAAACTATTTGAAAGTAATCACGTCCGATCTGAAATGAGAAGCCACACTTTTTCAGATCCAACCAAGATGCAATGGATAAATGATTCTCCTCGCGTTTCTGATTACTACTTAAACCTTGTGTGGTTACATTTTCAATGTTTACTAAATTAAAAATGTTTTTTTTAACCTGAGACTCATTGGCCTTGGCTCATTTTCTGTGACGAACATGTAAAAGATCACATTTTCATTGAGTGCACACCCCCCTACACATTTATATTACATATGTGGTTATCCAAGTGTAATAAAAGTGTGGAAAGGTGGGTGTGTAGGGGAAAAAACAAATAAAAATTAAACAAAAAGGTTTCCTCTGTGACTTCACTCTTGTCTTCCTCCTCCCTGGGCTTGCTGTTTCAACATAGCACCAAGAACCTGTCTGTCTGTCTCCCTGCCCGTCGGCCTGTCTCCAACTTTTCTCGCACTCTTTACCCTTTGTAGTGTGTGAAACTACACAAATCAAATCAAATGTATTTATAAAGCCCTTCTTACATCAGCTGATATCTCAAAGTGCTGTACAGAAACCCAGCCTAAAACCCCAAACAGCAAGCAATGCAGGTGTAGAAGCACAATCTCTTGTGGGATCCTGCACAATGTTATTACAATACATTATTTCGATACATTGTGAAAAATTCTGTATTTTCCCTCACTCTACCCCAGCCGGTACAAATTGGGACACAACAAATAAATAGCTTTGCATGTGTGGCTAGTGTTTTCCAAATATGAGGATCATGTCTCTGTCAATTCGGAGTCTGACAGTGAGTTGGAAGAAGAGGAGAAGATAGACCCTCAGCCAGCCCCAGGACCAGCCCATCAGCAGACAGCCCCAGGACCACCCTTCAACAAAATTGTGTAATTGAATGGTCTTCTTGCCCAAGGAATGAGCCACCTCGCATGGCTGTCAATGTGATAAAACTAGGGATAAAACTAGGCCTGACGCAGATGGCGGTTACGCATGTGCAGGACATAAAGTCTTCTTTTGAACTGTTCATCCCAGACACCATCCAGAAAATCATTCTGGACTGCACTAATTTGGAGGGAAGGCACATTTTTGTAGAGAGATGGAAGGAAATTGACCAAACTCATTTACATGGATACTTTGGGGTTCTTATCCTTGCTGGTGTTTTCAGATCCAATGTGGAATCCACAGAATCCCTATGGGATGCAGAAACTGGCAGAGAACCTTTCCATGCTGCAATGTCTCTGGAAAACTTATTTTCCACATTATTTTCAGGATTATCCACTTTGATAACCGAGACACCAGACCAGCTCGGCGGCAAGCTAGCTGCAATCAGGTCAGTGTGGGACAAGTGGGTGGACAGCCTTCCCCTGTTTTACAACCAGCTCGGAGGCAAGCTAGCTGCAATCAGGTCAGTGTGGGACAAGTGGGTGGACAGCCTTCCCCTGTTTTACAACCCAGGGCCCAACGTTGATGAGCAGCTTATGCCATTTAGGGGCCGCTGCTCCTTCAGACAGTACATACCGTCTAAACCCGCAAAATATGAAATAATTTAGGGGCCGCTGCTCCTTCAGGCAGTACATACCGTCTAAACCCGCAAAATATGAAATCATTTAGGGGCCGCTGCTCCTTCAGGCAGTACATACCGTCTAAACCCGCAAAATATGAAATAATTTAGGGGCCGCTGCTCCTTCAGGCAGTACATACCGTCTAAACCTGCAAAATATGAAATCTATAAGGGCCGCTGCCCCTTCAGGCAGTACATACCGTCTAAACCCGCAAAATATGAAATCAAGATCTGGGCTGCCTGTGATGCTGCTTCATCTATGCGTGGAACTTGCAAGTGTATACGGGGAAGCCAGATGGAGGAGCCCCTGAGAATAATCAAGGGATGCAGGTTGTCCTGGACGTGACACAGGGACTCCGTGGCCACAACATCACATGCAATAAAAAAATGTACTTCACACAAGCTGGGACAGGAGCTCCTCAAGAGGAAGTTAACTGGGCACTTGTGATGTTCTTCAAATCTTGGACATCATCTGAATGGCATTGAACCCAGATTGGAACAGAAGGAAGCTCCAGAGGAGACAGCTCTTTCTTGAGGAGCTGGGTAAGACCTCAAATCCAGAGTTGCCAACATATCCCAAGGACCACAGCTTCTGCAGCCATCGTGAAGAGGATGCTGGTGCCCCATCTGCCCGAACCAACAACTCCAATACCAGAAGTAAGTGTGAGTGATGTTGTTGCATGTGTGTGTGTGTCTGACTCTCCTACCTTGGCCTGCTGTAACTATATATGTGAGTGAGATGTTAGTACAATTCCTGAACTAAGTGTTTGCATTTATTTGAATGGCCAGATTGGGAATTTAGCCAGGACACCGGGGTTAACACCCCTACTCTTACAATAAGTGCCATGGGATCTTTATTGACCTCAGAGTGTCAGGACACCCGTTTAATATCCCATCCAAAAGACAACACCCTACACTGGGGAATTGGGATATTTTTTAGACCAGAGGAAAGAGTGCCTCCTACTGGCACTCCAACACCACCTGGTCTCCCATCCAGGGACTGACCAGGATCAACCCTGCTTAGCTTCAGAAGCAAGCCAGCAGTGGTATGCAGGGTGATATGGCTGCTGGTGTTCTAGATTGCAGCCAGTAGCATCAAGGACAGGAAGACACATAACACATGCATTAAGTGCAACAAAATACATTTGCATCACACAGTAAAACTGTGTGTGTAGTCCGGCCTTAATATGTGTTCAATGGGGCACATTTGTAATTTCCATACCATACTGTATGTAAAATATGTCCTTCCAAATTGTTCAGTTCAAAGCAATAAACATCAATAGTGATAAAAACCTTGTTTCATTTATATTTGTTCAAGATAAACATTTATTCCACCCATGTCCTGATTATGATAGATTTGTTTACAAAAATCAAATTTGATCAACAACAAAAAACGAATTGTGCTTTTATTTATAAATGTGATCTAGCAGAGAAAACATCTAAGTATTAAGTATTTTTACGTAAATTGTTATGTCTGTTTTGTTTTAAAAACCCAATAACATTGGGTAAACATTGGGTGAATAACAGAAACAGAAACACCACACAATGGTTAAAATAGTGTCACTTGCCTTAGCTTCCCCGAAGAAAATGTATGCGTCAGAGACGTCTAGCTTGGGGATGACAAACAGGATGTTCGTGGACTTCCTGATGTTAACCCTGGTTATGCCCATCACCTGGCCTGGTGTTGATAGAGAAGATCATTGCTTTATTCTCCATAGAAAACATGTTGTCCATAGGAAACGTATTGCCTATAGTGTGCAATAAACATATTGTCCGTAGGAAACTGAACTGAAAGTCATTGCAACCATTAAAAAGGGCTGGGGCCCAGAGGGCAAGGCCGACCCCTATTTCAACATAATTCCTGTCCTAGAGTGGAAATGATTGTTTTGGTTCCACCTCTGAAGAATTACATAGCAGTGATTTCCAGGTTGAGTGGAGAAACAACAAAAAGGGGCATTGACAGCAGTAGGTGTAGCTAGCTAGCATGCTAACCTTATCTTGCTATTTAATACTATCTGTTGTTGCTGGATTTCTTTTTTTACTACACCGTATTCAAAAGATTAGCCAGCTGTCTAGGCTATGGCTGGTTCTGGAGCTGGATTTGTCATAAGCATTTGGGGGAAAACTTAGCCATAGATGGATAGCGGAAACCAGTATCTTTGACTTCCCCATTGATTGTTATCTTCAATGTTTTGGCATCTTCCATAAATTGCGGACTCAAATCCGCCATAGAAATAGAAAGAATAAGATGAAGCTCTGATAATATGGGTAAATATTGAACGGTTTGGGCTAGAGACTAGTTCTTCTACACTGTAATGGACACTGTGCAAGTTTTGGTAGGCTGGCAGGCTATTTGGCTGCGGTACAATAAAGCCAAGTCCTGTGCTCATAGTTCTCACAGGGGAAGTGAAATTATAGGCTACAACGACTTTGCTCATGATGCATGCCGCAAATGACATGTAACAACAGCACAATAAATGTTACTTGAATTTTCTTTTCACGGTGTGCTATTTCATTAAAGGATACACACTTGTGGTTTCTAGCTGCACCAATAAAAGCAGTGGAGCATGTAGTGAAGCAAAACTTTAGAGGTCAAAACCATTCATCTTGGGTAAATGGGGGGAGTGGGGTTGCAAAATGTAATTATATCACGAATAAAATAGGACAGTTGGTTAGGATATATATATATATATATATCCTAACCAACTGTCCTATTTTATTCGTTTTTTTGCATTGTTTACTTATTTTGTACATAATGTTGCTGCTTCCGTTTCTTATGACGAGAAGAACTTCTGGATTACTCACCTCGAACCTGAAGAAGCTTTTTCCTTTAACGAGTCTTACGAGTCCGACGCAAAGGATATATTGCTTTCTCAGGAATAGGCCCAAATCTCTGTCATTTGCGTGAAGAAAAGACGGAAAAAAAGGGGGCAGAGGTCAGGCAGCCTTCTAAACATTTGTAGGCGAGCGAGTAAACTCCCACTGCCATCCGTTTTATTGGCCAATGTGCAATCATTGGAAAATTAAATCGATGGCCTACGATCAAGATTATCCTACCAACGGGACATTAAAAACTGTAATATCTTATGTTTCACTGAGTCGCGGCTGAACAACGAATATAGAGCTGGCGGGATTTTCCATGCACCAGCAGGACAGGAAAGCTACATCTGGTAAGATGAGGGGTGGGGGTGTGTGTCTATTTGTCAACAGCTGGTGCGTGATTTCTAATATTAGATTAGTCTCAAGGTATTGCTCGCCTGAGGTAGAGTTCCTTATGATAAGCTGTAGACCACACTATCTACCAAGAGAGTTCTCATCTATATTATTCATAGCCATCTATTTACCACCACAAACCGATGCTGGCACTAAGGCCGCACTCAACCAGCTGTATAAGGCCATAAGCAAACAAGAAAATGCTCATCCAGAAGCGGCGCTCCTAGTGGCCGGGGACTTTAATGCAGGCAAACTTCAAATTCCTTTTACATAATTTCTACCAGCATGTCACATGTGCAACCAGAGGAGAAAAAAACTCTAGACCACCTTTACTCCACACACAGAGATGCATACAAAGCTCTCCCCTGCCCTCCATTTGACCAAATCTGATCATAATTCTATCCTCCTGATTCCTGCTTACAAGTAAAAACTAAAGCAGGAAGTATCAGTGACTCGCTCAATATGGAAGTGGTCAGATGACGCGGATGCTATGCTACAGGACTAGCACACATTGTCCCGGGATTCATCCAATAGCATTGAGGAGTATACCACCTCAGAATCGGCTTCATCAATAAGTGCATCGACGACGTCATCCCCCCAGTGACTGTATGTACATATCCCAACCAGAAGCCATGGATTAAAGGCAACATCCGCTTTGAGCTAAAGGCTATAGCTGCCGCTTTCAAGGAGCGGGACACTACGCTTATAAGAAATCCCGCTATGCCCTCAGACGTACCATCAAACTAAGCAAAGCATCAATACAGGATTAAGATTGACTCCTACTACACAGGCTCTGATGCTCGGCGGATGTGGCAGGGCTAGAAAACTATTACGGACTACAAAGGGAAACCCAGACGCGAGCTTCCCAGTGACGTGAGCCTTCCAGGCGAGCTAAAATACTTTTAAGCTCGCTTCAAGGCAAGCAACACTGAAGCATGCACAAGAGCACCAGCTGTTCTGGACGACTGTGTGATAACGCTCTCGGTAGCCGTTGTGAGCAAGACCTTTAAACAAGTCAACATTCACAAAGCCGCGGGGCCAGACAGATTACCAGGACGTGTACTCAAAGCATGCGCGGTCCAACTGGCAGGTGCCTTCACTGACTTTTCAACCTGTCCCTGACCGAGTCTGTAATACCTACATGTTTCAAGCAGACCACCATTGTCCCTGTGCCCAAAGAAGCGAAGGTAACCTGCCTAAATGATTACCGCACGACAAAACCTATTCCCCCTCAGGAGACTGAAAAGATTTGGCATGGATCCTTAGATCCTCAAACGGTTTTACAGCTGCACCATCGAGAGCATTCTGACGGGTTGCATTACTGCCTGGTATGGCAATTGCTCGGCCTCCGACCGCAAAGCACTACAGAGGGTAGTACGTACGGCCCAATACATCACCGGGGACAAGCTTCCTGCCATCCGGGGCCCGTATACCAGGCGGTGTCAGAGGAAGGCCCTAAAAATTGTTAAAGACTCCAGCCACCCCAGTCATAGACTCTTCCCTCTGCTACCGCACGGCAAGCGGTACCGGAGTGCCAAGTCTAGGTCCAAGATGCTTCTAAACAGCTTCTACCCCCAAGCCATAAGACTCCTGAACATCTAATCAAATGGCTACCCAGACTATTTGCATTGCTATCTAGCCCTGCTCAATTGCATGGGCTCCGGAGCAGGCAGGTCGACAGCCCTCTGTGATTTCCGAGGCACCAGATTCTTTGACACCAGATTCTCTCAGAAATGTAGACTTTGGCGATTTCCGGGATTCCTCGAGTGGCAGGTGGAATTCGAAGAAGAGCGAGGGCGACAGGAAACAGACATTCTCTGTTTCCTGTAGCCGCCCATCAATCCAGATGGTCAAAGCTATGAGGGAGTCGAGGTCCATGGGCAGCTCCCGCGCTGCGAGCTTGTCTTTAATCACCTCCGATAATCTGTGAAGGAACGTGTCAATATGGGAGTAACAGTCCACTGTTTGCCTCAGTCTGGAGGAGTTTGTGGCAGAGGTAAGAAAAGTGTTTGATTCTCCATTGTCCGAAAGAGAGGCTGCTTTTAAGCTGCTCTAACTGTGTCAAGACTCCAATAGTGTCGAAGACTACGTGGTGGATTTTTGCACGTTGGTATTTAGTCCGAAATTTGCAGGTGTATATCTGGTTTATCTTAGTATTGGGACTCAGTCAAAGGTGTAGACCTGGTTTGTTGGAGTACTGGAGCTGTGGTGCAGAGGTAGACCTGGTTTACAATTTGAGTACATTTAGACCTGGCTTAGTTTACTAATTGGGATCAAACACAAGTGCAGACTTTATAGGTATGTAAATTGCTGAAGTACAGGTGTAGACCTGGTTGGTATGAATATAGGGGCTGAAATGCAGAAGTACTCATTGTTATGACAATTGGTTCTGGCATGTAGCAGTAGACCTGTTTAAAAAAGTACATCTATATTGGGTTAGACATGCAGGTGTACACCTGGTGTAGTGGAAATTCAGTACTGAGAGAGATTTGGTAATTTATTAAAACAATAATCTTTATTTAATATTGATTAATTATTGCAATAATAAGGCTGCTTGACCTCCTACTCTTGATTGTTGGACCAAGTACCCTAACCTTTACACAAATGCAGAGTACTATATATAGCTGACACTAACAATGGTCAGTCATGGTTGGTTCAACCCCCCTCATGCAGACCAAAGAACATCATAAGCCACTCTGGGTTCATCCTGTCGTTATCTGCACGTGGGTTGTTGTCTTAACCCCACCCTGGCTTAGTTTCCCAAATGCAAGGATGATTTTGAAACAATGAGGGATTGTTCTGCTTCTAAGCTATCTCTAGTAAAACACATTTTTGTCTCTGTAATGCAGTCTTTAACACATTTGTCAGCTCAAGCCATCTCCAGTGACCATACGCCCAGATTAGCTGCAGGGAACTAGAGTGGAGCCCATGAAAACACAGACACTAGTAGGACAGAAATGTCTTACTATTAGTTAAATATGAATTGTTAACCATTAATATCAAATAAATCAGGTAAATATGTAATTTTTCCCTCACACTGGTCTATAACACTATTGGCGCTGAAGTAGAAGTGTAAACCTGATTTGTATGAATGTTGAGGCTTGGGCACTTGGGTAGATCTGTTTTTATATGAGTATGCCCTTGGATTTACCTGGTTTATATGAGTAATGGGGTGTAGGGATACACAAGGCTCATACAGGTAATGGGTGTGGATGGACATCTATTGCCCATTCATATATTTTCTGGCAACAAGTTTGTGGTAGAAAAAAAGCCAGTGGGGCTGGGTTACATGTTTTATTATACCACTGTACTCAGAAATGATCTTTGAAATTTTGAGTGCATACATGTCCGAGATCACAGGACTAACATGTGCAAATAACAGTGTTGGGGTGTGCAGTGAATAGCTGGATATAGATTACTGTTGGTGATTTGGGGAATAGAGGCCTAAGGAAAGTGGATACCAAGGCTGGGATAGGCGAGTAACAGATATGAGATGTATTGGCAAAGGAACTGGGTCTATGAATAACAAATAGGGCATTTAGGGCTAAGACATGGGTATATCGGTACTTGATTGTATCAATATCAGGCTATTGACATGTGGGTGTTATGGTTAGGACATGGGGGTTTGAGTAATGGGTTTGAGGTGTGTGGGTAATGGGGTTTAGGTGTGTGGGTATGTGGGTATGTGGGCTGAGGTATATAGATATTGGGGCTGAGGAATAGAGGTAAATGTCTGTTAATGTTATGGCATTACATTTGCATAGCGGCATGTTAGGGAAAATGTTGGGAACAAGGTTAAATAGGTCGTTTCACTAAGGTAATGCATGCGCTGTACATATTTGTGCTGAGAAGTGTGTATGTAGATTGCACTGGATTGCCCAAGAAGATACTCGAGTCTCCCCAAATCCTTGCCAACAATTTTTAACCAATCACAGAGGGTTCTATGACGAACTTCCTGCTTTCAGTTGTCTCTCGTCATTAAACTGTTGGGCATGGCTTGAAAGTACAAACCATTTCCATAAGTATATTATTGAGTACGCGGTTGTCATAATAATGAAACAGCTTAACGTGGTTATGTGAAAGTTCAGAATGTGTATGATGTAAGTAGGGGTTGATTTTGTATTAGGCTGTGTCTCAAGGACGTGGAAAGAGAAGGACAACCTCGAGTATAGAGAAGGGGACTCGATTAATTGTTAGCTAACGTTACGGATAGATTAAAATGGATAACAAGTATATATTGACTACAAAATACGTGTTATCAACATATCCACTGCAGCACACGATTTTCAGGCAATGTCCATATATGTTTTAGCTAGTTCCGTAATCTAAACCCCATCCGACAGCTACGGCAAAAGGTGAGACGGTTCACCCCACACCGCATTCTAATTTAGTAAAATGATTATGGACGTTCCACTTTGGAATTTGAACAGATTCCTTGGGTTCCTCGCTGCGCAACTCGAATGTCAGCGAATATTTGTCTAGTAATCTGATGTTACAATTTGTACTACTTCAGTTTTTCTCTTAATGTTCAACAGGGGGATATTTTCTCGATTGAAGGGATTATATGGGATCGCAAGGTAACTGTCTAATAAATATGTATAATTGTTTCATATGACTGTCAGAGGTCAAATGTTGCTCACAACCAAACATGTTAATAGAGGATCGGGTTGAGCTAGCCTCAGTTTCCTTTGTTTACTCAGTCTGCATTTCAGAACAGCTGATACGTCCATTTCAGCACTGCCGCGATACTGCCAGCCAGCCAGCGTGTTGTAGCTTTGACTTGTCCTGCGACCACTGACACCAAACATACGAGCTCAAGCGGAATGGTAGCACTCGCTCCAACAGACATGTTTCACAGTTGTTATTTGTAGTGGTTTAAGACTAGCGATATTCGAACGTTCTGTCTGTATTGCGTCGCGGTGCATACACCTTGCTTTCATTGCCTCACGCAACATACCGGTAGGCCGAGTAGCAACGATGTACCAGCAGAAATAAGTGATTTAAACCACAAGTCAACATTTTAACCTGGCTGCATGCTTTTTTGTTGTTGTAACAGTCCACTCGAGCACCGAATGGAAACTGCATATATAGTCTAGTCGTGGTGTTCTTATATCTCATTAATGTGTCATTATTGTCATGGTAGGCTAGTAAACTCCTACTGCATTGTTACACTGTTATGGTTCAAATTTAGGTAAAGATTAAGGAAGGAGTCAATTACATTGTGTTTATTTCAAGTTTTATGAACTGAAATTAGTCATTTCAGAATATGGGATTAGCCAAACTCCCTAATTATGTTCATTTAATTCTGATGTTGCCTATTAAGGTCAGTATTTCACTTGACATGTTTTTGTTTCACAAGTGGCTTGCCTTAATCACAAGCCACTATTGATTATGAGGTGGCTGTATGACACATTCTCTCTCTGTCCTTGGTGTCTCCTGTGCAGTTTCATTTTAGCTCAGATTTTCAAAAATGTATACAGATCAGAGTATATTGGGATTGCCTGAAATGAGAGAATGACATATTAGAAACTTTGTTGGTCCTGTATGGCTCAGTTAGTAGACCATGGAACGTGCAACGACAGGATTGTGGGTTCAATTCCCTGTTTACAGTTTCATCCCGGTGTAATAAATGTAACATTACATATTTTCCTTTAATGGCGTGAATATGTGTCTAACAGAGGAGGCTCCTCAGGGAAGGACCATCCTCCTCAGTGAATTTCATAGATTTTTTGAAATAGTGAAACATTAAAGTTATACTTTTTAGATACAACTATACTAAATATATTCACCAAATAATTTATTAAAACACTGTTTTGCAAAGGTCTACAGTAGCCTAAACAGCACTCTGTAGGTCAGCACCATGGTGTAGCCTGAGGACAGTTAGTTTACGTCCTCCTCTGGGTACATTGACTTCAATACAAAATCTAGGAGGCTCATGGTTCTCACCCCCTTCCATAGACTTGGACAGCAATTATGACATCTTCCGGAGGACGTCCTCCAACCTATCAGAGCACTTGCAGCATTAACAGATTTCTACTCGGTCAAAGGATCAGAGTTTAAATCTAGTTCTAAAAGCATAAGCTACAGCTAGCTAGCATTGCAGTGCATAAAATGTGACTCAAAGAGAGTGAAAGACTATAGTTGTACAGTTTTCAACAAATTAATTTCTTTAAAAATGAACGAGATGGAGAGAGCTATATTTTGTTGTATTTTTTTTTCTCACTTTCTCTTAGCTAGCGAATGCAGCTATATAGTTTAGCCTACTCAAACACCTAGCTCAAACAGAGAGGGATGCTATGTTAGTTAGTTGGCTATCCAACATTGGAACTCTTCCAAGTCAAGGTAAGCTTTTGGTTTTATTAATTTATTGCCACCGGGGCCTGCCGGTGTAACTGCTAAACTGCTTGCTGACTGTACTCTCTACTGCATGATTGTAGCAGGTTTACTAACGCGTTAGTTCTAGTAGCTATGTTGATTTTGAGATTAGCTAATATGTTGACAACGATGTAGGCTGTGTGTAGCGGTTATGTTATGAAGGTTTGGCTTTGTGACAGCTGATGTGTTGTGCCATGAAGTCCACAAGCGAAGGGAAAAGGTGAGAGGAGGAGAGCGCGTTGATGCGAGAGAGAATTAAATGAGAAAAATTATCATGTTGTTTTTATGTGGATGCTATGAAAGTGAACTGTTTGCGTGATCAGGGGTGTGTTCATTCTGCCAATTCTGTTGAAAACCGTTTCTTAAACGGAAGCAAACGAAGCTTTGATAAACATACCTGAATTTGTCCAATAGAAACTCTCGTTTGCAACTGTTGGACTAATGATTACGCCCTAGATCAGCTAGATGCAGGCAAGAGTCTGCAAGGCGGTATTGAATGTGTCAGTCTGTTACCTTGATTACTCATAATGTTCTCTCGACCTGTGCATCTACGTTGTAAACGTTTATTCATAGGCTAGGTTGTAGCAGCCACATGATGGGTATAGGGAAAATTTGAGTATCATGTAGTAGCTTAAACCTATCAATGTTTTATTGAGCTGGATGAATGGAATATGAATAACAGTCATCCAATATGCTATAATAGAAATGCCATGCTCATAAAATAAAAAATTCTTCCTCCCTCATCTTAAACGTCACCGACCACTACTGGTGTCTAATGGTTTCTCTCTTGTGTTTCCCTATGCAGTTTCATCAGTTGAAATGAGTGTGCGCGCGGGGCAGGGTAGCGACGAGGTTCTGGTGTCCCAGGCGGTGTGGGACTACTTGGCTGCCGCCGGCCGGCCCTGGCTCATAGACTTCCAGGACAAGCAGGGCCTCAGCGCAGGCATTATCCGCAGAGGGGAGCGGGGAGGCTGCTGCGCAGTGCGGCTACGCCCCGTAGAGGGCTCCCGTTCTGGGGGAGGACCAGGGATGATGGAGGGAGGATGCATCTCCAATGAGACGCGCAAGTCCTTCATAGACTTATGCCGCTGCGCCCGGAAAGAGATGAGCAAACAGGAGGGGGGTCCTAAGTGGAAGAGGTCTGTGCTGCCCTGTGTTGGGGTGGGGGTCCTGGAGGGGGATGGAGAGGGGAGCCTGCTAACACCTCAGCCTCCCCAGCCCAGACGCTCTCAGAGGCAGCAACAGAGGTGTAGGAAGCCTGCGGAGGATGAGGCCTGTGTGGTCCTCTCCAACTCCATGAACTGCATGTCCCACGATGCATCAGGACAGAGGAAGCAGGACAACATGGAAGTCAACTGCAGTATGATGGCATCCTCTCATAGCCGCTCCCAGAGTGAAGCAGACGACCACACCTCATGTTCCATCTGCATGGGAGACATGGTGGAGAGGACCACGCTGGAGAGGTATAGCTACATATTTCAAGTTTTAATGTCACGTGCACAGGTACAGTGAAATGCCTTTCTTGCAAGCTCTAACCCCAACAATGCAGTAATCAATAACAATGTAATACTAAAAATAAAAAGGTAGGGCTCCCGAGTGGCGCAGTGGTCTAAGACACTGCATCTCAGTGTAAGAGGCGTCACTGCAGTACCTGGTTTGAATCCAGGCTGCATCACATCTGGCTGTGATTGGGAGTCCCATAGGGTGGCGCACAATTTGCCCGCGTCGTCCGGGTTTGGTCGGGGTAGGCCATCATTGTAAATAAGAATTTGTTCATACTTCTTAGGGATAGCCCCTTTTTTCCCCAATTTTCACCTAAAATGACATGCCCAAATCTAACTGCCTGTAGCTCAGGCCCTGAAGCAAGGATATGCATATTCTTGGTACAATTTGAAAGGAAACACTTTGACGTTTGTGGAAATGTGAATTGAATGTAGGAGAATATAACACAATAGATCTGGTAGAAGACAATACAAAGAAAAAATTTACTTTTTTATTTTCTACCACCATCTTTGAAATGCAACAGAAAGGTCCCAAATCTTGCCATCACTCTGGTTGTAATTCCGATGGTGTCCACAAGATGGCAACAGTGTATGTGTATAGTTTCAGACGGATAACTTGTAGTATGAGAACTACATGACATTTAGTGTGAAGTCACCCAGGTACATTTGGGCAAATCGTGAAGGAGACATTTACATTCACATTACATTTTTCTGCAAGAATATCGTCAAATCTGTATACTTGGACTTTGATTTAGCTTTTCCAGTATTAGTAGCCATATTATAAGTTCAACATTTGTAAAATACCCCGTTTTCATAACTCTCCATATTCGTATAATTTTTGTACAAAAGGAAAAGGCTTGCTGTCGCACAAGGTTAGCAGCTACATTTTGCGACAGATACGGGGTTTCCCGATAGCCAATGAGCAGGGCTTTACGGGTGTATCTAGCTAGCTTTCTTTGACCCTGATTGGTGCTTATTTGACAAAGTTACATTTGATCAAGTGAAGACCGCCCGCGTAATCGGCGTGTCCTGAAGGCGTCGCTCTCTGACCAAATTTGGTGTTATATAGGATATACTACACCCCGAGTGATATAGTAAAGTCTGGTTACGTTCTAGGATCTATGAGGAATAAATACAAACATGATTTGACTCATTGAAACAAGGTTTAGGGTTAGATTTTCACAGATTCCTTTCTTTGCAAATTGAACTAGTGGAAATACAAAATCGATCGTGCGTGCTATATGGACCTTTTTAGGATATGAGAAAGGATTTTATCTCAGGGACCCTTTGGATGATAAATCAGAGCAAGATTTCAGAATGTAAGTACACATTTCACCTTCGGAGGTTAATTTATCAAACCTATTGCGGTGAAAAAAGTGTTATTGTTAGGAGCTCTCCTCAAACAATAGCATGGCATTTTTTCGCAGTAATAGCTACTGTAAATTGGACAGTGCAGTTATATTAACAAGAATTTAAGCTTTCAGCCGATGTTAGACACTTCTATGTACCGACATTTGTTTTTTCTCTCAAATCTGCAATCGTGACACACGGCGCTGCATGATTTACAACTGTCTCGTTGACGGGACTCCTATCCCTAAGACTGACTTGCCTAGTTAAATAAAGGTTCAACAAAAAAAAAAAACACTGTCAAAAATTTGAACAGTATAAAATAAGTAAGCATACTATGTACAAGGTCAGTTCCAGTACCATATTTACAATGTGCAGGCATACTGGATCGATAGAGATAGATATGTAGAGGTGTAAGGTAACTAGGCATCAGGATATATGATAAACAGAGTAGCTGCAGCATATATGAATATGTGTGTAGAGTCAGTATAAATGTATGTGCACATTATGTGTGTGAGCAAATGGAGTGTTTGTATGTGGTTTGTAGTATCAGTGTGCATTGTGTGTAGAGCCCTGTGAGTGTACATAGAGACCGTGCAAAAATAAGAATAAAGCACAAAGGTCAACTATGTCAGCCACACCAGTTGCTGACAGGTGATTAAAATATCGAGCACACAGTCATGCAATCTCCATAGACAAACATTGGCAGTAGAATGGCCCGTACTGAAGACCTCAGTGACTGTCAATGTGGCACCATAGGATGCCACCTTTCCAAAAGTCAGTTCATCAAATTTCTGCTCTGCTAGAGCTGCCCCGGTCAACTGTAAGTGCTGCTATTCTGAAGTGGAAACGTCTAGAAGCAACAATGGCTCAGCCGCGAGGTGGTAGGCCGTTGGGACCACCGAGTACTGAAGCTCGTAGCGCGTAAAAATCCCTTTTCCTCGGTTGCAACACTCACTATCGAGTTCCAAACTGCCTCTAGAAGCAACGTCAGCACAAGAACTGTTCGTCTGGAGCTTTATGAAATCGGTTTCCATAGCCGAGCACACAAGCCTAAGGTCATCCGCAATGCCAAGTCTCGGCTTAAGTGGTGTTAAGCTCACCCGCCATAGGACTCTGGAGCAGCGGAAACGTGCTCTCTGGCGAGAGGAATCACGCTTCACTTCTGGCAGTCCGACGTACGAATCTGGGTTTGGCGGATGCCAGGAAAACGCTACCTGCCCAAATGCATAGTGCCAACTGTAAAGTTTGGCAGATGAGGAATAATGGTCTGAAGCTGTTTTTCATGGTTCGGGCTAGGTCCCTTAGTTCCAGTGAAGGGAAATCTTAACGCTACAGTATACAATGACATTCTATTCTGTGGCAACAATTTTGGGAAGCCCCTTTCCAGTTTCAGTGTGACGATAACCCTGTGCACAAAGCAAGGTCCATACAGAAATGGTTTGTGGAAGAACTTGACTGGCCTGCACAGAGCCCTGACCTCAACCCCATCAAACACCTTTGAGATGAATTGGAACGCCGACTGCGAGCCAGGCCTAATCACCCGATCTCACTAATGCTCTTGTGGCTGAATGGAAGCAAGTCCATGTAGCAATGTTTGAACATGTAGTGAAAATCCTTCCCAGAAGAGTGGAGGCTACTATAGCAGCAAAGTGGGGACCAACATAATATTAATGCCCATGTTCAACGAGCAGGTGTCCACATACTCTAGGCCATGCATTGTATGTAATGCTTTCAAATTTTAAAGTAAAACCATTCTCTCTCACTCCCTCCCAAGGTGTGGCCACGCATTCTGTCGGTCATGTCTGGACCAGGCCTTCAAGGTGAAGAGAGCGTGTCCGGTGTGTCGTCTGGTGTACGGCCAGCTCATAGGGAATCAGCCTGCTTCCGGGACTATGATGGTGGAGAGGGACCCAGATCTGGAGTTGCCGGGACATGAGGGCTACGGGTGTATCTGCATCATCTATAGCTTCACACCTGGTCTACAGGCGGTGAGTGTATATATGACAAAAGAAACACGTTCATGAGAAAAAACACGAGGTACCGTTGAAGTACGAAGTTTACATACACTTAGGTTGGAGTCATTAAAACTCGTTTTTCTACCACGCCACAAATTTCTTGTTAACAAACTATAGTTTTGGCAAGTCGGTTAGGACATCTACTTTGTGCATGACACAAGTAATTTTTCCAACAATTGTTTACAGACAGATTATTTCACTTATAATTCACTGTATCACAATTCCAGTGGGTTGGAAGTTTACATACACTAAGTTGCCTGTGCCATTTTAAACAGCTTGGAAAATTCCAGAAAATGATGTCATGGCTTTAGAAGCTTCTGATAGGCTAATTGACATCATTTGAGTCAATTGGAGGTGTACCTGTGGATGTATTTCAAGGCCTACCTTCAAACTCAGTGCCTCTTCGCTTGACATCATGGGAAAATCAAAAGAAATCAGCCAAGACCTCAGAAAATTTTTGTAGACCTTCACAAGTCTGGTTCATCCTTGGGAGCAATTTCCAAACGCCTGAAGGTACCACGTTCATCTGTAAAAACAATAGTATGCAAGTATAAACACCATGGGACCACGCAGCCGTCATACCTCTCAGGAAGGAGACACGTTCTGTCTCCTAGAGATGAACGTACTTTGGTGCGAAAAGAAATGAAGTACTGGAATAGGCCTAGCTTGAAAATCAGACATTTCATCCATTTGGTGGTGAAAAGTTGTAATTGTTGGAGCCAGTTGTCTGTATGAACCGTGCTTAAAGGATGTAGGATTTTAGGCTGGGTTTCTGTACAGCACTTCGAGATATTATCTGATGTACGAAGGGCTATATAAAATAAAATTGATTGAAAAAAAAAATAGTCTTAGGTGTATGTTGTTGTATAGCTAGAGTTATGGGCCATTTTGCATACATTTATGATGTAGCCCGACAAAATGCTCTCAATGGTGCATCTGTAGACGTTTGTGAGGGTCTTAGGGGCCATGCCAAATTTCTTCAGCCGCCTGAGGTTGAAGATTTGGTGTTGTGCTGCCTTCACCACCGTGTCGATGTGGTGGGATCATTTCAAGTCCATTTCAGGTTCACTTTCACTTAAGAATATTCAAACACTTTGGTAGTTTTCCTGGAGCTATGAAAATCCAGGAATAACATATCTTTCATAACTGGACACTCAATTAGTATTTTACCCATATGTTTGTCTTAATGTTTGTCTTAAAAAGCTTGGATATTTCAATGAAAGCATGCCATGCTTGAAGTAATGTTATTGAATTTCTATACCACTTAACACATTTTTGTGGTTATTATGTGTGTGTGTGTGTGTGTGTATACATCTAATTTTTGTTCCTGTTCTTTTCAAACTTTCCTCTGAATTATGCCTGGGTCATGCAGCCGGAGCACCCTAACCCTGGTGTAAGCTACCCGGGTACGGACCGCATGGCTTACCTCCCAGACAGCCCAGAGGGGAACCGGGTCCTGGGCCTGCTCCGCCGGGCCTTTGAGCAGCGCCTCATCTTCACTATAGGGACCTCCATGACTACGGGAATGCATAACGTCATTACCTGGAACGACATCCACCACAAAACCTCCATATGGGGCGGACCACGCTGGTATGGAAACGCCTGAATTTACTGAAGGCTAATGGAGATTTTTGTGTGTTTCTAAGATGTGAGATGTGACAGTAGCTTTAAAATACATGTTTTTTCACACATTTCAAACATCTAGTGATAAATGTATGTACAGTAGGGAGAACAAGTATTTGAAACACTGCCGATTTTGCAGGTTTTCCTATTTACAAAGCATGTAGAGGTCTAAAATGCAAATGAATTACTTAAAAATCATACAATGTGATTTTCTGGATTTTTGTTTTAGATTCCGTCTCTCACAGTTGAAGTGTACATATGATATAAATTACAGACCTCTACATGCTTTGTAAGCAGGAAAACCTGCAAAATCGGCAGTGTATCAAATACTTGTTCTCCCCACTGTATATCTCTAACTCTTTCTTTAACTCGATCACTCACAAGTTACATAGAATCACATGGCTTTAGTCTTATGAGATGTGACCGAACAAGAAAGCTATCCATGTTTTGAGCATGTGGTGAGAGGTTAAATAAAGATTTCTGTCGGCCATTTGCTCCTAGAAGGCACTCTAGCTGTTCCTGCGATGACAACTCTCAATGACATGCTAATGGTGTTTTTATTTAATTTCCCCTGACAGCTTTGGCTACCCAGACCCCACTTACCTGGTGAGAGTGACTGAGGAACTCAGAGAGAAAGGCATCACTGCAGACTGACCGTCCAGATTCCAGAATGTTCCATTCTAGGAACACTAGGGATTCTAGGAACCTCTAGCTGTCCTGCTGCTGGTGGTTGCTAGGCTGCAGGCTCCTGGACCTAGACCCAGCAGTGCTGCGGATGAATACGACAGTGGACAGGGCTTGGCTCCACAGCAGAAACAGGACTACAGCCCAGTGAAGACTCTCATATCACTCCAATACCTCTTTTATGTGGAAAATCCTAACTTCCACTTAAATTGAATTTTCATTTAATCATGCATTGATGTCAATGGGAGACCATTCGACTTAAGTGTAAGTGAAAAATTTTCTAAAGTGGAATTTAGGTTTCACCCTTGTGTTCCTATGTTAGGTATCTATCTTCTGCTCAATCCAGCAGCACTTTGTGTGGAAGAAAACATAACAGTGAGAGCAATGTGATTTTCTGTGTGACACAATCTTCTACCTTTCACTTGTGTTGACAATAGCAGTACATTTGTTTGCTGAACTCATCCGAGCAGTTATAATATAGGGATTTAATAAGTTGGTAAGTATTATTTTGAAATCTAAGTAAAAGAGAAGTCTATTTTGCCTGATATGTTTATTTCCATGCTGGGGGACACGTTCTTTATTTACCAGTTGCAAGCGCACATTATTGGTGGTCTTTCCAGTACGTTCATAGAATAATTATCTTTTTCTGTCATTGTTTTCCGTGATAACCTGTTACTTACAGTTTGTATAAAGACCATATCTGAGATAGGTGGCAGGCAGAATAGCACTGTCTGCTTCAATAGAAAGCATCTAACTAAATAATTTAATTTCTCTAAAAGACGTTGCAATCTAAAGCACTCACAGGCACTTTGACCGAGGGAGTCAGTCAGTCGTTCAGTTCAGTGGAGGGCTGGTTGTTCTCTGCATATCATTAGAATGATCATGGTTCTCTGCTTCCTTTTCAGGCAAGACTAGTCTATGGAATAGTGCTCTGAGCAAATCGGGTAGGTGTTAGTCGTTAACAGCCCTGAAGCTAATAGCCTGGTAGCTATAAGTTGATGTCAATTTGCTTCGAGCCCTTCATTTCCCTTTTGATCTTCCTCTCCTTTGATTTCTTCTCGTTTTTACTTACACAGGAAGAATGTTTTCTATTTCTGCTGGTCTAGGATCGGTGTGGCCTTTTTAAATCATAATGAATAAATAAGGGACCCTGATCCTAGATCAGCACTCGTACTCTGAGACTCTCTTTTTATGAATACGGAACCAGGTTTTGAACTGCTTGAGTTCAGTTCAGTTTGATGTCCAGTCAGTCATTGGTCCTCATTTTCTAATGACCAGATTTACACGATGATGTCAAATGAGAAGGGCAAGATGTCGAACCACTTAAACCAAATCAAAGACAGAAAAGGGCTCTGAAATAATTAACTATGTGTCTGAAATGGCACTCTATTCCCTATATAGTGCACGAGTGCTGATTAGGGGCCCATAGGGCTCTGGTCAAAAGTGGTGCACTATATAGGACCCATAGGACTGGTTAAAAGTAGTGTACTGTGTTGGGAATAGGGTGCCATTTTGGACGCCAGCCCTGTCTGAAGAGATGTTTGATTGTCTCATAAATAAAGAGGTATCTATCTGCTGTAATTAAAGTTTGTCTTAAGATATCATCTAGGATTAACAATAAGTACCTGTAATATGAACATGTTAAGGAGAATACTGCAGTCCCTTATAGGTGTATTGCCAGTGATTTATTGAATTACCTTGTTTTGATACATTTCTCATTGTTAGCGTGCCTTCTATTCAAGTTTTGAAGAAAATGTAGCATGTTGATACTAATGAATGATAAGCAATTCTTCAGTAGACTGTATCAAATTGTTATTTGGAGTGTCAGCCGCATTATGTTTGTGCTTTGTCTGCCTTTCTACAGTTTGAGAATATAGAAACGGATGTGTATTTGACGTAACCTTTCTGTTATAAACAGTCGAAGTAGTCCAAAAATTTAGCCTCACTCATATGATCAAACTGTGTGAAGAAGAATATGCATATAGTCCAGTCTGTGTTAACCTCTTATTTGTCTGCAGTCGGATGATGTGAAAGAATTTACTTGGCCCATACATTCATTAAATATCCCTTGCTACGACCCAAATGGCACCCTATTTATGATAGAAAAAGTAGTGCACTATATAGGGTGCCATTTGGGACTTGACCTTTTCCCCCATCTCTTTTTGTATTTTTTTGTTTAGGGATCAACTCGAATATCTTTGAGAGACAGGAATAGTAGTTCAAATCAAGCTACCATGCAAATATTTCTATGCAGTAAACTATGTGAACTGGGGGTTGGGGTACAGGCAGGGGAATAAATACTGAAAAGGATTGTGTTGCAAATTGATTGTGAAAAGTTAAAGATTTGCTTTTCTAATTGTGTTCATTTGTATTTTATGAGTCTGTTGATGTTAAACAATTATGTGGTTTACATTTTAATACTTGAATAAAAACGGTTATGTTCTGTTTATGGTGGTGGTATTGTTTATTATTGATTTAATATTATGTAAATCGCCTCAGTACAAATCTGACATTTATGATCACATGTTTTTCACTCCATTATGCAATATTATAGCAAGACTTATTTTATTTATGGTTGTAACACAACTCAACCCTCAGGAAGATATCCTATGCCTTGGTTCACACATGGCAGTGCAAACTATTGAAGTGGAACGTTACTGTAGCCTTTACACTTACATTGTAGCTTCTGCCGAACATTAGCAACGGATGACGTATGGTAATGACTAGATGTGGGAGGCTTTACTCTTTCTGTCGACATAGTCCTCTTCCTGAAAAGCAAAGTTCAGCTCAGACGAGTTGGTCAGATGACTTTGCGTTTTCCTGTTTCTGCTACAAATTAGCTATGTATAAAATGTCCTCAAACGCTTAATCTATAATGACATCATCTGGATTCTCCAACATAGGCGACAGATGTACTTCTGCAACAGAGCAGAGACTCGGCGGCGACGAGGAGGACCATTGCATAATATGCATGGACAGTTTTCAGGAAAAGATCACTTTAAAATGTTCTCACTCATTCTGTTCAAGTTGTATTGACTCGTTTTTCAAAATTAAGCCCGCATGTCCGGTATGTAATAGTTTTCACGGGACCTACGAAGGAACGCAGCCCCGGAACGGCATCATGACAGTGAGACGCAACTGGCAGTGTTTACCTGGCTATGAGGAGGGGAATGGACATATCACGATTGATTATCACTTTCCAGCCGGAGTACAAGGGGTGAGATTTATTGTAGCCTATGTTTACTTTATATGTGACGCAGATGGGCCTATATTTTATCGCAGAATTGAAAGTGTCAATAGACATTGTGCCACTATTGACTTGAAGATGAAAGGGCCATGCTTATAGTCGGAGATTAGTCAGAGATTCATCTTAATGTTGTTCTTGAAAGCCCTTATATGAAAGTCGATGTATTGCTTTAGTACTGCCCCTCCATGGCATTACAGTCTTGCTGGTGATGTCATGCCAGACAGATTAGCTGTTGACTTCTTTATCACCTAAGGTCGAGTTTGATCCTCCATGAGTCCCTAATTATAAGTAGTAGGTTTCATCTTACCACCACCAGTCAGTTATTTGAAATAACATGATTAGGCCTACAGCCAGTGGAGAAGACCCAGCTCCGGTTTTGAGTCTGGTTCCTCTTGAGGTTTCTTCCTTCTAGGGAGGTTTTCCTTGCTACTGTGGAAAAGGGTTTTTATAGACACAGTTGATTGATTGATATTACTCTTTCTCGCCACATCCCTCCAGCCTGAGCATCCGAACCCGGGTGAGAAGTACTGCAGCACATCCAGGACAGCCTTTCTGCCAACCTGTGAGGAAGGAGAGAAGGTACTGAGGCTGCTCCAGACAGCCTTTCACAGGAGGCTCATCTTCACCATCGGGACATCAGCCACCACCGGCCTCAACAACTCCATCACATGGAACGACATACACCACAAGACCAACATTAGTGGAGGACCACAGTTGTAAGTAGGCCTATCTATCCTAGTCAGAGGAAATAGAATCAGAATACTCACACACTGTTTGAATGCTCCTGAAGTTTCGTTGTGACATTTCTATCTCTAAGACTAATGAAGACCCATATCAGTGTATGACAGTGTTGTAACGGTGTTATTGACATTCGAGAGCGTTTGAACTTTGCCATGTTTTTGAAATGGCAGATCAATGTGACACTGAAGCTGATACGCCGTCTCTCTTTTCTCCTTGTTAGTTTTGGGTATCCAGACCCGGGCTACCTCTCTAGGGTCCAGGAGGAGCTTCGTCTGAAGGGAGTGACAGAGGAGAGCTGACTCCCCTGGAGCTTCATGAAACCATAGAACTAGAATTACTCTTAGTTCAAATTCTATACATATTGTCACACTCAGGAATCAAACACAAGACGAGAAGAGCAGTTACGGTGTTGGGGAAGCTACACTGAAAATATAGCTTACCAAGCTACCAATTCACACTAGAAGCTTAGCTACCCTTAAGAAAAATATAGTTTCCTTCAAGTTACTTTGAAAAAGTAGTACACTACATCAAAACTACTTTGTGAAAAATTATCAAATTTAAATCTGAAATGTCATAGACTACAAGTTGCAAGAACAGATCACTTTACTGGTAAAATGTTAACAGAATGTGTAATTTGGCCTATTAAACATAACAACTTAAAATTAAGAAAGGAAGGTATTGCCTATTTCGCCCATATTTTCTTTTCTTTTAGCAAAAAACAGTGTGGGTTTTCAGTAGTTGGCTACACCACCACATGGCAAAAAAAGTAATTAACTACTGAAAACACTACCTAGATCTGAATTCAGTTAAACTACCACCAAGCTACTGTAAAATGTAGTTAAATTACTAGTTGAACTACATGTAGTTCACCACTCCCCAACACTGAGCAGTTATGATTGTAGCCAACGGTTCCCAAAAAGGTTGGTTACAGACGTACAAAAATATCATACCGCCAAGACATGCTATCCTCTCACCGTTACAATAACAGGATATTTTTTTTAAATTTTTTTTTTTTTGGGGGGGGGGGGGTACTGATAGTTGTGCATCTAGAAGTGTTAAGAAAAATATTTGATTCTTATTTACAATAAAAGTCACTTCAAAATGACACAATGCATTATTTACTATTGTGCACAAAATAATCTGAAACACAACCAAAACAAAGAGCAAATGCATCCAACAAATTTGTAGTCACAAGCTTGATGTAGTCATTGCGTGCTATGAATATGGGACCAAGTGCTGTAATTTCTAAATGGGTCACCCGATATGGATGAGAGTACCCTCAAATTAAAGCAGTCAGTCTTTGTTTAATTTCAAATCCAAACCTTTGGAGTACAGAGCCAAAAGACGAAAAGATTCTTCACTGTCCCAATAAGTATTTGTGCTCCTGAGTGGCACAGCGGTCTAAGGCACTGCATTTCAGTGCTAGAAGCATCACGACAGACCCTGGTTCAAGGCTGTATCACAACCGGCCGTGATTGGGAGTTCCATAGGGCGGCGGACAATTGGCCCAGCGTCGTTAGGGTTTGGCCGGGGTAGGCCATCATTGTAAATATGAATTTGTTCTTAACTGACTTGCCTAGTTAAATGAAGGTTTAATAAAAATAAATACATAATTATGGAGGGCACTGTATATGGTAGCATAGCTTTAAGATGGTTAATCGAAGACGTGTGTTTTGACTCAATGCCTGAAAGTTGTGTTCTCGATATTATGTTGCAGTTTCTTTATTTGTTTAAAAATGCGTATTTTTCTCCACTGATTATGTGGCAGAAAAAAAGCTTTTGATCCATGTATCAGAGAGCTAAGAGAACATTTATATTATAAAAATATATATATATATATACAAACACTGACTGTACAAAACATTAAGAACACCTTATTGAATTGCACCCCCCATACATACTATACACAATCCATGTCTCAATTGTCTCAAGGCTTAAAATTCCTTCTTTAACCTGTCTCCTCCTGTCACGTTCCTGACCGGTTTTCTGTTATTTTGTATGTGTTTGATGGTCAGGGCGTGAGTTTGGGTGGGTAGTCTATGTTGTGTGTTTCTATATTTGTTAAGGGTGACCTGATATGGCTCTCAATTAGAGGCAGGTGGTTTTCATTTCCTCTGATTGAGAGCCATATTAAGGTAGGTGTTGTCACACTGTTTGTTTGTGGGTGGTTGTCTCCTGTGTCTATGTACGTTGCGCCACACGGGACTGTTTTCGGTTTGTTTGTTCGGTTTATGTAGTCTGTTCCTGTTTCATGCGTTCTTCGTGTCATGTAAGTTCTTATGTTCAGGTGCGTCTACGTCGTTTGTTGTTTTGTAGTTTGTTAAAGTGTTTTCGTGTTTTTTTCGTCTTGTTAAATAAATTCATCATGTCAAGTTACAACGCTGCGTCTTGGTTCAATCCATGCTCCTCCTCTTCGGATGAAGAGGAAGAGGAAAGCCGTTACAGAACCACCCACCACACCAGAACCAAGCGACGTGAATTCGAGCAGTGGCCTGCTACACAGGAATCCTGGACATGGGATGAAATATTGGAGGGAAAAGGACACTGGGCTCATATTGGGGAATATCGCCGCGCTCGTGAAGAGATGGAAGCAGCGAGAGCCCAGGAGCGGTGGTATGAGGAGGCAGCAAAGAGATGTGGCTGGAAGCCGGAGAATCAAGCTCAAAACCGCAGATATGAAGGTGCACAGCGAGCAAGGAAGCCCGAGAAGAAACCCCAAAAATGTCTTGGGGGGGGGGCTAAGAGGTAGTGGGTCTAGGGCAGGTAGGAGACCTGCGCCCACTTCCAAGGCTAACCGTGGAGATTGGGAGTATGGGCAGACACCGCAGTAGAGCGCACGGTGTCTCCTGTACGTGTGCATAGCCCGGTGCGGGTTATTCCACCTCCCCGCACTGGTAGGGCTAGATTGAGCATTGAGCCAAGTGCCATGAAGCCGGCTCTACATATCTGGCCACCAGTACGTCTCCTTGGGCCGGCATACATGGCACCAGCCTTACGCATGGTGTCCCCGGTTCGCCTACATAGCCCGGTGCGGGTTATTCCACCTCCCCGCACTGGTCGGGCAACGGGGAGCATTCAACCAGGTAAGGTTGGGCAGGCTCAATGCCCAAGGGAGCCAGTACGCCTACACGGTCCGGTATTTCCGGCGCCACCTCCCCGCCCCAGCCCAGTTCCACCAGTGCCTACACCACGCACCAGGCTTCCAGTGCGTCTCCAGAGCCCTGTTCCTCCTCCACGCACTCTCCCTAAGGTGCGTGTCTCCAGCCCAGTGCCTCCAGTTCCGGCACCACGCACTAAGCCACCTGTGCGTCTCCAGAGCCCTGTACGCACTGTTCCTTCTCCCCGCACTCGCCCTGAGGTGCGTTTCCCTCAGCCCGTTACCTCCAGTTCCGGTACCATGCACCAGGCCTATAGTGCGCATTGAGAGTCCAGGTTGCCCTGTTGTTGTTCCCCGCACTAGCCTGAAGGTGCGTGTCCTTAGCCCGGTACCTCCAGTTCCGGTACCACGCACCAGGCCTACAGTGCGTCTCAGCCGGCCAGAGTATGCCGTCTGCCCAGCGGCGCCTGAACTGCCCGTCTGCCCAGCGGCGCCTGAACTGCCCGTCTGCCCAGCGGCGCCTGAACTGCCCGTCTGCCCAACGGCGCCTGAACTGTCCGTCTGCCCAACGCCGTCTGAACTGTCCGTCTGCCAAGCGCCGCATGAACTGCCCGTCTGTATTGAGCCTTCAAAGCCGCCCGTCGGTACTGAGCCTTCAAAGCCGCCCGTCTGCCATGAGCCTGCAAAGCCGTCTGCCATGAGCCTACAGAGCCGTCCGCCAGACAGGAGCCGCTAGAGCCTTCCGCCAGACAGGAGCCGCTAGAGCCTTCCGCCCGACAGGAGCCGCCAGAGCCTTCCGCCAGACAGGAGCAGCCAGAGCCTTCCGCCAGACAGGAGCAGCCAGAGCCTTCCGCCAGACAGGAGCAGCCAGAGCCTTCCGCCAGACAGGAGCAGCCAGAGCCTTCCGCCAGACAGGAGCAGCCAGAGCCTTCCGCCAGACAGGATCAGCCAGAACCGTCAGCGAGCCATGACCAGCCAGAGCCGTCAGCGAGCCATGACCAGCCAGAGCCGTCAGCGAGTCATGACCAGCCAGAGCCGTCAGTGAGCCAGGAGCGTCCAGAGCCGTCAGCGAGTCATGCGCTGCCCCTCAGCCCAGAGCGGCCATTTATCCAGAACTGCCCCTCAGTCCAGAGCTGTCTCTCTATCCGGAGCTGCCCTTCAGTCGGGAGTTGCCCCTCTATCCTGAGCTACCCCTCTATCCTGAGCTACCTCTCTATCCTGAGCTACCTTGTCCCAGAGCTGTCCTTTATCTTGGTGTTGCCCCTTAAATTAAGTGGGTGGAATAGGAGAGTGGTCATTCAGAGGGGGAGACGTAAGCTGGGATTGACTATGGTGGGGTGGGGACCTCGCCCAGAGCCTGAGCCACCACCGTGGTCAGACGCCCACCCAGACCCTCCCCTAGACTTTTGGTGGTGCATTCGGAGTACGCACCTTGAGGGGGGGGGGTTCCGTCACGTTCCTGACCGGTTTTCTGTTATTTTGTATGTGTTTGATAGTCAGGGCGTGAGTTTGGGTGGGTAGTCTTGTGTGTTTCTATGTTTGTTAAGGGTGACCTGATATGGCTCTCAATTAGAGGCAGGTGGTTTTCATTTCCTCTGATTGAGAGCCATATTAAGGTAGGTGTTGTCACACTGTTTGTTTGTGGGTGGTTGTCTCCTGTGTCTATGTACGTTGCGCCACACGGGACTGTTTTCGGTTTGTTTGTTCGGTTTATGTAGTCTGTTCCTGTTTCATGCGTCCTTCGTGTCATGTAAGTTCTTATGTTCAGGTGCGTCTACGTCGTTTGTTGTTTTGTAGTTTGTTAAAGTGTTTTCGTGTTTTTTTCGTCTTGTTAAATAAATTCATCATGTCAAGTTACAACGCTGCGTCTTGGTTCAATCCATGCTCCTCCTCTTCAGAGGAAGAGGAAAGCCGTTACACCTCCCCTTCATCTACACTGATTGACATGGATTTAACATGTGACATCAATAAGGGATCATAGTTTTCACCTAGATTCACCTGGTAAGTCTACGTCATGGAAAGAGCAGGTGTTCTTAATGTTATATACAGTGGGGCAAAAAAGTATTTAGTCAGCCACCAATTGTGCAAGTTCTCCCACTTAAAAAGATGAGAGAGGCCTGTAATTTTCATCATAGGTACACTTCAACTATGACAGACAAAATGAGAAAAAAAAATCCAGAAAATCACATTGTAGGATTTTAAATGAATTTATTTGCAAATTATGGTGGAAAATAAGTATTTGGTCACCTACAAACAAGCAAGATTTCTGTCTCTCACAGACCTGTAACTTCTTCTTTAAGAGGCTCCTCTGTCCTCCACTCGTTGCCTGTATTAATGGCATCTGTTTGAACTTGTTTTCAGTAAAAAAGACACCTGTCCACAACCTCAAACAGTCACACTCCAAACTCCACTATGGCCAAGACCTAAGAGCTGTCAAAGGACACCAGAAACAAAATTGTAGACCTGCACCAGGCTGGGAAGACTGAATCTGCAATAGGTATTTATTATTCTACAATGTAAAAATATTAAAAAATAAAGAAAGATCCTTGAATGAGTAGGTGTGTCGATAACATTTTACTATTGCTGTATATATATATATATATGTATATATATATACTATTATTTTATAATAATAATATATAAATGTTTTCTTATATACCTCCTAATTCATCTCAATTATATGATTGTTTATAGAGCAGTCAATAAAATCTGTTAATGAATTGTTTTAATGTACAGGATGTCCTTGTTGTGTATGACAGAATCCGCACCTCCATGGCATTTTCCTTCTACCTCAATAGAGGGCAATCCTCTACTTCAAAATAACAGGAGCGTGCTTGGTATGCCGCCTCATCAGCACCAAATCCACTCTCTCTAAAACACTATAAAACAGCATCTCCCAACACCCCACCCGGCAAACCGGGAACATTCTCAGAACATTACCTAAGAATCCCATTAAGTTCTATTCACTGTCTAACATGATGATAACAAAAAAAATTTTTTTTTTTGCAGAAAATGTTTTGAATGAAATATCCTTGGAATCTTCTCCTAGCGGTAACTAAAATGTTGTGTTCAACATCTGTAACAACAGAACTACAGAACATTCCCCAAATGTTCTAATTAGGTTTCCAGGTAATGTAATAACACAATGTATCAGTAATGAGATGGCACCGACAGACATGGTCGCCCTGTTTCTAGCTCCTAGCAAACTTTGCTATATTTCGTTTTTTTGTTTGTTATTTCTTACATTATTTAATCAGAACGTTTCAAGTACTATCACCTACAGCCGAAAATGCATTTTGGATATAAGATCAGTGGTCACTCACCAGAAATTAGACTAGACATTTGACTTCCCAGACCTGGATCCTTTGTTTGAACTGCCCGAGGCGGCATCATTCATCATGAATGATACTCCAAAAAGTTGCTGCCGGAGGAGAGGGAGGAGAAATAGGGTCCTAGTCAGACTCAGGAGGTCGGCATACCACCCACTGGTTCCGAGTATATTACTCGCTAAAGTTCAGTCCATGAACAATAAAATAGATGAGCTCAGTGCGAGGATCTCCTTCCAGAGAGACATAAGGGACTGCAACATAGTCTGTTTAACGGAATCATGGCTCTCTCCGGATATATTGTCCCCATCCATACAACCAGCAGGGTTCTCCGTTCATTGCACGGACAGGAAAAATAACTCTCCGGGAAACACAGAGGTGGAGGAGAATGTCTTATGACTAAAAACTCATGGTGTGATTGAGGTAACATACAGAAAGTCAAGTCATTTTGTTCTCCCCATCTGGAATACCTCATCCTCAAATGCCCACCTCATTACTTCCCAAGATAATTTTATTTGGTTAAAGTCACTGCCGTGTATGTTCCCCTACAAGCTGACACTGCAATGGCTCTCAAGGAACTACAGTTGAAGTCGGAAGTTTACATACACCTGAGCCAAATACATTTCAACTCAGTTTTTCACAATTCCTGACATTTAATCCGAGTAAAAATTCCCTGTCTTAGGTCAGTTAGATTCACCACTTTATTTTAAGAATGTGAAATGTCAGAATAATAGTAGGGGAAATAATTTATTTCAGCTTTTATTTATTTCATCACATTCCCGGTGGGTCAGAAGTTTACATACACTCAGTTAGTGTTTGGTAACATTGCCTTTAAATTGTTTAACTTGGGTCAAACGTTTCGGGTAGCCTTCCACAATAAGTTGGGTGAATTTTGTCCCATTCCTCCTGACAGAGCTGGTGTAACTGAGTAAGGTTTGTAGGCCCCCTTGCTCGTACACGCTTTTTCAGTTCCGCCCACACATTTTCTATATGATTGAGGTCAGGGCTTTCTGATGGCCACTCCAATACATTGACTTTGTTGTTCTTAAGCCATTTTGCCACAACGTTGGAAGTTTCCTTGGGGTCATTGTCCATTCGGAAGACCCATTTGTGACCAGGCTTTAACTTTCTGACTGATGTCTTGAGATGTTGCTTCAATATATCCACATAATTATCCTTTCTCATGATGCCATCTATTTTGTGAAGTGCACCAGCCCCGCCTGCAGCAAAGCACCCCCACAGCATGATGCTGCCACCTCGTGCTTCGCGGTTGGGTGGTGTTCTTCGGCTTGCAAGCATCCCCCTTTTACCAACAAACATAACGATGGTCATTATGGCCAAACAGTTCTATTTTTGTTTCATCAGACCAGAGAACATTTCTCCAAAAACTCCGATCTTTGTCCCCATGTGCAGTTGCAAACCGTAATCTGACTTTTTTATGGCGGTTTTGGAGCAGTGGCTTCTTCCTTGCTGAGCGGCCTTTCAGGTTATGTCGATATAGGACTCGTTTTACTGTGGATATAGATACATTTGTACCTGTTTCCTCCAGCATCTTCACAAGGTCCTTTGCTGTTGTTCTGGGATTGATTTGCACTTTTCGCACCAAAGTACGTTCATCTCTAGGAGACAGAGCGCGTCTCTTTCCTGAGCGGTATGGCGGCTGTGTGGTCCCATGGTGTTTATACTTGCGTACTATTGTTTGTACAGATGAACGTGGTACCTTCAGGCGTTTGGAAATTGCTCCCAAGGATGAACCAGACTTGTGGAGGTCTACAATTTTTTTTCTGAGATCTTGGCTGATTTCTTTAGATTTTCCCATGATGTCAAGCAAAAAGGCACTGAGTGTGAAGGTAGGCCTTGAAATACATTCACAGGCGTACCTACAATTGACTCGAATTATGTCAATTAGCCAATCAGAAGCTTCTAAAGCCATGACATCCTTTTCTGGAAATTTCCAAGCTGTTTAAAGGCACTGTCAACTCAGTGTATGTAAACTTCTGACCCACTGGAATTCTTATACAGTGGGCTAAATAATCTGATTAAAAAACAATTTTTGGAAAAATGACTTGTGTCATGCACAAAGTAGATGTTCTTACTGACTTGCCAAAACTGTAGTTTGTTAACTTCTCTAGGATAGGGGGCAGCATTTTCACGTTTGGATGAAAAGCATACCCAAATTCAACTGCCAGCTACTCATCCCCAGAAGATAAGATATGCATTATATTAGTAGATTTGGATAGAAAACACTCTGACGTTTCTAAAACTGTTTGAATCATGTCTGTGAGTATAACAGAACTGATTTAGCAGGAGAAACCCCGAGGAAAAACCATTCAGATTTTTTCTTTGAGGTCACTCTCTTTTCAATGAGTTTTCACTGTGAATACAAATTTCTAATTGACCTTCTTGCAGTTCCTACCGCTTCCACTGGATGTCAACAGTCTTTAGAAATTGGTTGAGGTTTTTTCCTTTGTGTAATGAAGAAGTACGGCCATCTTGAACGAAGGTCACTGGAAGTGTACTGTTAGTTAGAGGCGCGTGACCAGAAAGCTAACTACAGTTTGAATTAATCCTGTATTGAACACACCGTCTTCAATTGTATCGATTATTTACTTGAAAAATACCTAAAGTTGTATTACAAAAGTAGTTTGAAACGTTTTGGCAAAGTTTACAGGTAACTTTTGAGATATTTTGTAGTCACGTTGCACAAGTTGGAACCGGTGTTTTTCTGGATCAAACGCGCCAAATAAATGGACATTTTGGATATATATCGACGGAATTAATCGAACAAAAGGACCATTTGTGATGTTTATGGGACTTATTGGAGTGCCAACAACAGAAGCTCGTCAAAGGTAAGGCATGAATTATATTTTTATTTCTGCGTTTTGTGTCGCGCCTGCAGGGTTGAAATATGCTTCTCTCTCTGTTTACTATGGTGCTGTCCTCAGATAATAGCATTGTTTGCTTTCGCCGAAAAGCCTATTTGAATTCTGACACGTTGGCTGGATTCACAACCAGTGTAGCTTTAATTTGGTATCTTTCATGTGTGATTTAATGAAAGTTTGATTTTTAGAGTAATTTATTTGAATATGGCGCTCTGCATTTGCTCTGGCTTTTGGCCAAGTGAGACAGTAGCGTCCCGCCTAAACTCAGATTTTTGGATATAAATATAAACTTTACCGAACAAAACATACATGTATTGTGTAACATGAAGTCCTATGAGTGTCATCGGATGAAGATCATCAAAGGTTAGTGATTAATTTTATCTTTATTTCTGCTTTTTGTTACTCCTCTCTTTGGCTGGAAAAATGGCTGTGTTTTTCTGTGGCTATGTACTGACCTAACATAATCAAATCCTTTTTGAAATCAGATATGTTGGCTGGATTCACAACAAGTGTAGCTTTAATTTGGTGTCTTTCATGTGTGATTTCATGAAAGTTTGATTTTTATAGTAATTTATTTGAATTTGGCGCTCTGCATTTTTACTGGCTTTTGCCCAAGTGGGACGTTAGCGTCCCGCATATCCCCGAGAAGTTAACAAGAAATTTGTGGAGTTGTTGAAAAACGAGTTTTAATGACTCCAACCTAAGTGTATGTAAACTGCCAACTTCAACTGTAAACTGGATTTTGTGCAAACTGGAAACCGTATATCCTGAGGTCGCATTTATTGTAGTTGGGGACTTTAATAAAGGAAATCTGATGGAAACTCCCAAAATCCTATCAACACATCTCCTTTGCTAGTCGACGACCCCGGCAGTGGAGATTGTCAAAATCTTCAACTTCCTCTGCATGCACATCACTGATGACCTGAAATGGTCGATTTAAACCTCAGGAGGCTAAAGAAATTTGACTTGTGTCTACAGCTGCACAATTGAGAGTGTCCTGTTGGGCTGCACACCATTGGGGACACACTGCCTGTCCTTCAGGACATTTGTAGCACCCGGTGTCACAGGAAGGCCATGAATATCCTCAAGGACCTCAGCCAGCCGAGCCACAGCCTGTTCAGCCCACTACCAACAAGAAGGCAGAGACAGTGCAGGTGCGTCAAAGCAGGCCATCAGACTGTTAAACAGACACCACTTGAAATCCTCCGCACAGTACCCTGCCCTCTGCCTAGTATCCTACTCTACCCCTCATTCACTGTCACTAGCCGGCTACCACCGGGTACTCTACCTTGCACTTTAGGGACTGCTGCCCTATGTACATAGTCACTGAAAATTGATCACTTTAATCATGTTTAAATATTTATGCACTACCGTTCAACAGTTTGGGATCACTTGGAAATGTCCATTAAAATAACATCAAGTTGATCATAAATTTATTGTAGACATTATTAATATTGTAAATGACTATTGTAGCTGGAAACGGCAGATTTTTTTGTGGAATATCTACATAGGCGTACAGAGGCCCATTATCAGCAACCATCACTCCTGTGTGATGACTTTTGTGATAGACTTTTTCAATGTGTGTAGCTCCCTGTACAATTTCTTAAGGAAACCCACAGTGGCTGCACAGTACACTGGAGAAAAACTGAAAAGACTTCTTGATCAGAGATGGACTGGCCACCTTAACACGCTGTCAACATCACAGAGATGCTCAGTGAAATCGAGTCTACTTGTACATATGGCACAGTTTATTGCGAACATCCTGGGGCTCCTCGACCCTCATAACAAGTTACTGCAGTCTGAATCTGCTGATCTACACACTGGTGTCAAACCTGTCCGCAGTAGGTATGGGGGCATTCAAAACTGTAATGTGATGCTGAATTTGGAAGCTGTGTGTGAATGGGCATTTTTTTCTTATTGGCGGCAGATTCAAATTGGCTACTGTCATGTAGGAAATTTCACATCAGCTATGAATATAGAATATGCACTTAGATTGATTTAGTTTGCTTTTCTGTGTGCTTTTCATCCCCAGGTTCCAATTTGCTCATTCATCCCCCCTCCTCTCCCTTGTAACTATTCCCTGGGCAATTGCTGTAAATAAAAATATGTTCTCAGTCTTATCTGGTAAAAAGTTATTAAAATCACCCATAACAACAAGCAGGGAATATTCCTGTACAGGGTCCTGCGAGTTTGGGGAGTTTGTCAGAAAATAGAAAGTGACATAGCATTTGAAAGCTACAGCCCTTGTCTTTTGTAAATTGAACTAAAATATTACTGCTGGCAATGTCATAAGAATCCCACCCCACCCATTAAGACCATAAATCATGCGCTATGGTCATATGCAATGTAGGTCAAGTCACCAAAACTGCAAACATTTGGTATGCATGGAAACGGTACACCCTGATGGTCATTGTAAAGCAATGCATTTCCTTCTCCATCCATATTACCTTGTATGAATCCTCCACATCCGCCGTTGATCTACAGTACCAGTCAAAAGTTTGGACACACCTACTCATTAATCTATACATTGTAGAATAACAATGAAGACATCAAAACTATGAAATAACATATGGAATCATGTGGTAACCAAAAAAGTGTTAAACAAATCAAAATATATTTTAGATTCCTCAAAGTAGCCACCCTTTGTCTTGATGACAACTTTGCACACGCTTGGCATTTTCTCAGCCAGCTTCATGAGGTAGTCACCTGGAATGCATTTCAATTAACAGGTGTGCCTTGTTAAAAGTTCATTTTAGGAATTTCTTTCCTTCTTAATGCATTTGAGCCAATTAGTTGTGTCGTGACAAGGTAGGGGTGGTATACCATCACCCCGGACACTTTATCTGGCATGGATCTGCAGGACTTCCTCCAGCTGAAAAAGCTAATTAACATTTTGCCTTAAGCTTTGCAGTCGCTGTACTCATAATATACAGGAGAACCATCGCCTTATGGTGAGGATAGCTGAGTTGCATGCCCGGCTTCAGACGCAGTCGTTAGGTAAGGGCAATTTAAGTGTAGCAAATGATGGCCGGACAATTTTCTCATGGCTTTTGGAAAGAAATGCATGCTCAACCGGTGTCGCTCATTCAGCTGATATAAGCTTTCAACCGGTTTTCCCGACAAGTCTGATTTAGAGCCTTCCCAGGTCTCTCCTCCATCCGTTACAGGGTCTGAGCCGCTGAAGCTCTGACTCCAATAGTGCTGACAAATTGAAAACCCTAGTCATTGGCGATCCCATTACATGCAATAAAGAGACTTAAAAAGAATCATCCAGCGATCATACACTGTTTACTAGGGGGCAGGGCTGCCGACAAAAAGGCTAATTTGAAGATGGTGCTGGCTGAGGCTAAAATTGGCGAGTATAGATGGTATAGGGATATTGTTATCCATGTCGGCAACAACAATGTTAGAAAGGAACAATCAGAGGTCACCAAATGCAACATAGCTTCAGCGTGTAATTTAGCTAGAAAGATGTGTTGGCATTGAGTAATTGTCTCTGATGACCTCTGCAGGAGACTTGTAACAATCAATCACTGGTTGAAAACTCTTTTCTGCCCCTCCCAAAAGATAGAATTTGTAGATAAGTGGCCCTCTTTCTGGGATTCACCCACAAACAGGAGCAAACCTGGCCTGCTGAGGAGTGATGTACTCCATCCTAGCTAGAGGGGTTCTGTCATCTTATCTATTAACATAGACAGGGCTCTAACTTCTCTAGCTTCACAATGAGATAGGGTGCAGGCCAGGCAGCAGACTGTTAGCTAGCCTACCAGCTTAGTGGAGACTGCCCCAAGCAAAGTCAGTGTAATCACCTCAGTTTTCCCCATTGAGACTGTGTCTGTGCCTCAATCTAGGTCTGGCAAATCTTAAGGGAATTTCACTGGAATAAAGACCTCCTCCATTCCTGACATTATTGAAAGAGATTGTGATAATACCTCATATCTCAAAATAGGACTACTTAATGTTAGATCCCTCACTTCCAAGGCAGTCATAGTCAATGAACTAATCACTGATCATAAACTTTAGTCCCGTGTGACTTAGTTGGAAGAGCATGGCGCTTGCAATGCCAGGGTTGTGGGCTTGATTCCCACAGTGGACACGTACGAAAATGTATGCACTCAAGTTAAGAGTTAAAGTATGCACTCTGGGTAAGAGCATCTGCTAAATAACTTGAACGTAAATTGGCCTGACTGAAAGATGGCTCAAGCCTGATGAATTTACTGTGTTCATTGAGGCGTCTGCTCCTGGTTACACTTGTGACCAAATCCCACGGGGTGTTGCTAACATTTATGACAGCAAATTTCAATTCACGAAAACAAAGACTACATTTTCGTCTTTTGAGGTTCTAGTCATGAAATCTATGCAGCCTAATCCCTTTTGGTGACTTCAATATTCACATGGTGAAGTCCACAGATCCACTCCAAAAGGCTTTTGGAGTCATCATCGACTCAGTGGGTTTTGTCCAACATGTCTCGGGTCCTAGGCATTGCCACAATCATACCCTGGCTTTGTCCCGTGGAATAGATATTGTGGATCTAAACGTTTTTCCTCATAATCCTGGACTATCGGAGCGCAATTTTATTACATTTGCAATCACAACAAATAATTCACTCAGACTCCAACCAAGGATAATCAAGAGCCGCGCTATCAATTCTCGGACAATGCAAAGATTCCTAGATGCCCTTCCAGACTCCCTCTACCTACCCGAGGATGTCGGAGTCCAAAAATCAGTTAACCACCTAACCGAGGATCTAATCTTAACTTTGCGTAATACCCTAGATTCAGTCGCACCGCTAAAAACAAAAAACTATCTCCCTGGTACACAGAAAATACCAGAGCCTTGAAAGTTTCCAGAAAATTCCCTCTTCCGACTAACTTGGAAAGACAGTACCTTGCAATATCGAAAAGCCCTCACTGCTGCTCGAGCAGTCAACTTTTCCAACCTGATTGAGGAGAATAAAAACAATCCCCCAAAAATGTTTTGACACTGTCGCAAAGCTAACTAAAAAGCAACATTCCCCAAGTGAGGATGGTCTTAATTTCAGCAGTAATGAATTCATTAACTTTTTTGACGAAAAGGTCATGATCATTAGAAAGCAAATTACAGACTCCTCTTTGAATATGCTTATTTCTCCAAAACTCGGTTGTCCTGAGTCTGCACAGTACTGCCAGGACCTCAGACCAATGGAAACACTCAAGTTTTTTTAAATCCTGTATCCCTCGACACATTCACAAAAATAGTCATGGCCTTTAAACCTTCCAGCTGCCTACTGGACCCTATTCCAACTTAACAAATGAAGAGCTACTTCCTGTGCTTGGCCCTCCTATGTTGAAAATAATAAACGGCTCCCTATCCTCCGGATGTGTACCAAACTCACTAAAGGTGGCAGTAATAAAGCCTCTCATGAAAAAGCCAAACCTTGATCCGGAAAATTGTAAAAACTATTGGTCTATATCGAATCTCCCATTCCTCGCCAAATTTTTGAAAAAGCTGTTGCTCTGCAACTCACTGCCTTCCTGAAGATAAATAATGTATATGGAACACTCCAGTCTGATTTTAAACCCCATCAAAGTATTGAGACAGCCCTTGTGAAGGTGGTCAATTATCTTTTAATCTGTCCTTGTGCTTCTAGACCTCAGTGCCGATTCTGACACCATCGATCACCACATTCTTCGACACCATACACTTGGTCTGAGGCTGTGAGGCCGGTTGGACGTACTACCAAATTTTCTAAAATGACGTTGGAGGCGGCTTATGGTAGCGAAATGAACATTCAATTCTCTGGCAACAGCTCTGGTAGACATTCAAAACTAGAGACATCTGTGGCATTGTGTTTTGTGATAAAACTGCACATTTTAGAGTGGCAGTTGATTGTCCCAAGCACAAGGTTGTGCCGTTTGATCAGTTTCTTGATAGGCCACACCTGTCAGGTGGATGGATTATCTTGGAAAAGTAGAGATGCTCACTAACAGGAATGTAAACAACGTTTTTATAAAATGTTTAAAATGAAATATCCTTGGAATGTTCTCCTAACATTACGGTTGTTTACAACATCTGTAAAAACTACCCCAGAACATTCCCCCAAGGTTCTTATTAGGTTGCCAAGAAATGTAATAACACAATGTTCCAGTAATGTTCTTAGAACATACGGCCTCAACAAAATGTGGGAGCAATAAAGGTGGTTCAGGAACATTCCGCTAATGTTGATGGATATGTTATTCAAAACACCCATAACAAGAAGCAGGGAAAAGTATGATATGATGGTTCTAATAACGTTCCCTGAACATATTTCACCAATAGTTGTTCTAAAAAAACATTCCTGGAATATTCTGCTAATGTTGTTGGAGATTACTACTAACACCTTTAACAACAAAGAAGAAACATTCATGCGAGTCTCTTATAAATGTATCCTGTAAGGTTATGACATGATGAATTGTTCTACAAACATATTTCAACCATAGTGGAAATAGTTCTGAAAACCTTGCCGCAATGTCCTGCTAATATGGATGTGTAATGTAACATTATCACAACTTTTCAACAAAGGGCATTTCAATCTTCTTACATCATTAGATTTTATTAGGATATTGTCTAAATATAGCTATAGCTTTTGTAAAGTATGATATTCAAGTAGATTTGAACCTGCGATCTGCCGTCTTCAAGCTCTGTAGGCTACTTAGTCTGCTGCAACACCAGAATCCTAATGTTTCTAGTGGATATCCCTTTGTACTGAAATCCTTCAATTATGATCCAAACTATGGCTATAGACGGGTTGGTTGTTTAGCAATAAAGCCGACTCATGCACAACTATGGGGCAAAACGGACAGGGTTGGCTTAGATTGTTGACAGCATGTAAACTATATTTAATCTCCAATATTTAATGAAAACATAAATACATTTTCACAATGAGCACTTGTTGTCTCTCAAATACATCGTTACAGTTGTTGGTAAGACATGGTATCAAGAACAAGATGAAACTAGCTGAAACGAGTCACTTACGATTCCCCACATGGCAGTTTCTTGTCATTGTTGGTGGCTATCTGGCCATCCAGAATCACAACAGCTCATAGACTTCTGCCCCATTGAAGTGTGCACATGATTTTCTTGACATTGTCAGCTAACCCATCTATGAGTCTTAGTAGATATGTACATACAGTGCCTTCAGAAAGTACCCCTTTACTTTTCCCACATTTTGTTGTGTTACAACCTGATTTTAAAATGGATTAAATTGAGATTTTTTGTCACTGGCCTACATACAATACCCCATAATGGCAAAGTCAACATTTTTACAACTGAATTAAAAATGTCTTGAGCAAATTATTATTTAACCCATTTGTTATGGCAAGCCTAAATAAGTTCAGGAGTAGAAATATGCTTAACAAGTCACATTTTTCTTAAAGTTGCGTGGACTCACTCTGTGTGCAATAATGTTTAACATGATTTTTGAATGACTACCTCATCTCTGTGCCCCACACATACAATTATCTGTAAGGTCCCTCAGTCGAGCAGTGAATCTCAACCACAGATTCAACCACAAAGACCAGGGAGGTTTCCAATGCCTCACAAAGTAGGGCACCTATTGGTAGATGGGTAAAAAAAAGCAGACATTGAATATCCCTTTGAGCATGTTAAAGTTATTCATTACACTTTGGGTGGTGTATCAATATACCCAGTCACTACAGTTGCTGCACCAGTTGCTGGAGAGGAAGGAAACTGCTCAGGGATTTCACCATGAGGCCAGGGGTGACTTTAAAATAGTCCCCCCTTTCAAAATGCCTGTGGTAGGATAAAACTGAGGATGGATCAACAACACTGTAGTTACTCCACAATACTAACGTAATTGACAGAGTGAAAAGAAAGAAGCCTGTACAAAATAAACATATTTTAAAACATGCATCCTGTTTGCAACAAGGCACTAAAGTAATACTGCAAAAATTGTGGCAAATCAATTCCCTTGTTGTCCTGAATACAAAGTGTTGTGTTTGGGGCAAATCCAATACAACACATGAGTATCACTCTCCATATTTTCAAGCATAGTGGTGGCTGCATCATATTATGGGTATGCTTATAATCATTAAGGACTGGGGAGTTTTTCAGGATAAAGAAATGTATGGAATGGAGCTAAGCACAGGCAAAATCCTAGATGAAAACCTGCTTCAGTCTGCTTTCCACCAGACACTGTGAGATGAATTCACCTTTCAGCAGGACAATAAACTAAAACACAAGGCCAAATCTACGCTGAAGGTGTTTACCAAGAAGACACTGAATGTTCCTGAGTTACAGTTTTGACTTAAATCTACTTCAAAATCTATGGCAAGACCTGAAAATTGTTGTCCAGCATTGATCAAAAACCAATTTGACAGAGCTTGAATAATTTTGAAAATAATAATGAGCAAATGTTGCACAATCCAGGTGTGGAGAGCTCTTCCAGACTTACCCAGAAAAACTCACAACTGTAATTGCTGCCAAAGGTGCTTCTACAAAGTTTTGACTCAGTGGTGGGAATACAGTACTTAAGTAAATTAGATATTTCTGGATAACATTTTCTATACATTTTCAATCATTTCTAAAAACATGTTTTCATTTTGACATTATTGGGTATTGTGTGTAGATGGGTGAGAAAAAACCAATATATTTAATCCGGTAACACAACAACACGTGGAATAAGTCAAGGGGTATGAATACTTTCTGAAGGCACTGTATACGTACACCTCACCTCAATCTGCCAGTGATTTCTGAAATCGAGTTTGTATGAAACATAAAAGTCAGAACACCAACTTTACAGTATATAAATTAGATTGGTAGAGTAACAAATAATAGAGGATACTTCTTTTTCTAGTGTAACGGCTTTCTTCTGTGGACGAAGGAGAGGACCAAAGCGCAGCGTGGTTAGTGTTCATCATGTTTAATTAAAGACAATAAACGTGAACACTACAAAATACAAAACAACAAATGTGAAAAACCGAAACAGTTCTGTCTGGTGCAGACACACGAAGACATGAAGACAACCACCCACAAAACCCAACACAAAACAGGCTACCTAAGTATGGTTCCCAATCAGAGACAAAGACTAACACCTGCCTCTGATTGAGAACCATATCAGGCCAAACATAGAAACGGGAAAACTAGACACACAACATAGAATGCCCACTCAGCTCACGTCTATGCACCAGATTGGACAGTTTCGGTTTTTCCACATTTATTGTTTTGTATTTTGTAGTGTTCACGTTTATCGTCTTTAATTAAACATGATGAACACTAACCACTCTGAGTCTTGGTCCGATCCCTGCTACACCTCCTCTTCAGACGAAGAGGAGGAAATCTGCCGTTACATCTAGATGTAGTTATCCTCTCTTTTGTAAAGACAAAGACCTGTAAGTCAGAGTATAAGTGTAAACAGATTTATAGTTGTCTTAGTCCATCCCAGTGGCGCAGTGGATTAATTCCAGATAAAACGCTGCAAAGCTCCCAGGTTCAATCCCTGCGTGTGACTATCTACAAATTACGGTAAAACTATGTTTACAATAAATGTCTAATAAATTGCCGTATGTGTTTTTACATGGATTGTCGTTTAACTAACTTCCACAACGGTAAGATAACACAAACACATGAAAGAAACCTCCATGGACTGTTCAAAACAAAATGGTATCATTCTGGGAACATAGGAAGAACATTGAGGGAATGTTTTGTGTAACCTAATAGAAACATTAAAACATTATCTGAATGTCAGCACAACTCGACAGTTTTAGTGTTTTGGGAACTTTTAAAGGACATAAAAAAATATTCTGGGAATGTTCTTACAACATCAGACAAATGTTTTTTCAACCTAATAGAAACATTGTAATCATCGGCACAACCGGACAGTTTTTTGTGTTATGGCAACATATCTCTTGCCATGTCCCCACAACGTTACCACAACCTAAAGAAATGTGTTAGGAACTATTAAAGAACAGACTAAATGTGTTCTGGGAATGTTCTTGCAACGTCAGGTGAATGTTTTACACAAATATAATCATAAGCACAACTAGACCGTTTTTCTGTTATGAGAACATTTGTCGCAACCTAACAAATACCAATTTGGGTATTCTGGATAGTCTCCATAACCCACAGTCACAGAGAAGAGCACAGCATCTGCCATAGAGAGTACTGTATGAGTCATGTTCTTTTATGGGGCTCAGGGCAGCGTTGGCATTAGCATCTGTATTATGAGACCAACACAGAGACTCCATACAATGAAATAGAACATGAATTAAATGTAATGTATCTCAATTGACTCCCCCTTCTAATGTCATAGTACAGTAGCTGATACAATTTCTGGATTTTTAAATTGAATATTAACACCGGATTTCTATACTTGTAAAATTAATGTGAGTGACCTAATGTCTTGGTAATGACTGATAATATTCATGACCAGAGATTCTGGCAAATAGCGGAAATCTAACAAATATTAAAATGTCCAACTGAAACCAATTGAAACAGGGGACTGCTATGAAATCCAGTGAGTGATTAAATAGATTTGTCAAAAAAATTATGATATCACCCCCTGTATCCATCTACTCAGACCTCTTCTCATTTGACCTGGCATGCAGGCCATATGAGGCATAGCAGTCTATAGCCTCAGCATAGGACTGCCAAATGCTCCGAAGAGATTGGTCACTGAGCTCATTGACCCCATATCCACTACACAACCAACCAATAAGGCTCACTGACTTCTGTGTGTTTGTGTGTGTGTGTTCGTGCGTGCGTGCATGCAAGAGTGTGTGTGTGTGTGTGTGAGAGAGGGGTAGTGGCATTGTAGAGCCCGTGTGCCCTGTGTCCCTGTCTCTATCTGTCTATTTACTGTTGTTTAGTGGCCTGGCTGGCACCGAGGTTCTGGGGGAATTTCTGTGGCATCTGTTGCTCTCTCAGAGCAGGGCAATGCCCATCTGTTTTGGTCAACCCATTCCTTTCTCCTCTCCCTTTCTCAATTTATCTATCCTTCCGTCAATCCATCGCTCGTTCCCTCTCCATTCATCCCTCCATCCTTCTGTCCATTCTTCCCTCCGCCTTCCTTCCCTCCATCCCTCAATCTATTCATCCATCCATCCATCTGATCTGTTATTCTCTCTCGTCATTCATCTCTCCTTCAAACCTACAGTTGAAGTCGGAAGTTTACCTACACCTTACACATTTAAACTCAGTTTTTCACAATTCCTGACATTTAATCCTAGTAAAAATTCCCTGTCTTAGGTCAGTTAGAATCACCACTTTATTTTAAGAATGTGAAAGTCAGAATAATAGTAGAGAGAAGGATTTACTTCAGCTTATAATTCTTTCATCACATTCCCAGTGGGTCAGAAGTTAACATACACTCAATTAGTATTTGGTAGCATTGCCTTTAAATTGTTTAACTTGGGTCAAACGTTTTGGGTAGCCTTCCACAAGCTTCCCACAATAAGTTGGGTGAATTTTGTCCCATTCCTCCTGACAGAGCTGGTGTAACTGAGTCAGGTTTGTAGGCCTCCTTGCTCGCACACGCTTTTTCAGTTCTACCCACACATTTTCTGATTGAGGATTGAGGTCAGGGCTTTGTGATGGCCACTCCAATACATTGACTTTGTTGTCCTTAAGCCATTTTGCCACAACTTTGGAAGTATGCTTGGGGTCATTGTCCATTTGGATGACCCATTTGCGACCAAGCTTTAACTTCCTGACTGATGTCTTGAGATGTTGCTTCAATATATCAACATAATTTTCCTTCCTCACATTGCCATCTATTTTGTGAAGTGCACCAGTCCCTCCTGCAGCAAAGCACCCCCACAACATGATGCTGCCAGACCAGAGGACATTTCTCCAAAAAGTACGATCTTTGTCCCCATGTGCAGTTGCAAGCCGTAGTCTTGCTTTTTTATGGCGGTTTTGGAGCAGTGGCTTCTTCCTTGCTGAGCGGCCTTTCAGGTTATGTCGATATAGGACTCGTTTTGGATATAGATACTTTTGTACCTGTTTCCTCCATCATCTTTACAAGGTTCTTTGCTGTTATTCTAGGATTGATTTGCACTTTTCACACCAAAGTACGTCATCTCTAGGAGACAGAACGTGTCTCCTTACTGAGTGGTATGACAGCAGCGTGGTCCCATGGTGTTTACACTTGTGCACTATTGTTTGTACAGATGAACATGGTACCTTCAGGCATTTGGAAATTGCTCCCAATGATTAGCCAGACTTGTGGAGGTCTACAAATTGTTTCTGAGGTCTTGGCTGATTTCTTTTGATTTTCCCATGATGGCAAGCAAAGAGGCACTGAGTTTGAAGGTAGACCTTAAAATACATCCACAGGTACACCTCCAATTGACTCAAATGATGTCAATTAGCCTATCAGAAGCTTCTAAAGCCATGACATCATTTTCTGGAATTTTCCAAGCTGTTTAAAGGCACAGTCAACTTACTGTATGTAAACTTCTGATCCACTGGAATTGTGATACAGTGAATTATAAGTTAAATAATCTGTCTGTGAACAATTGTTGGAAAATGTATTGTGTCATGCACAAAGTAGATGTTCTAACCGACTTGCCAAAAACTATATTTGTGGAGTGGTTGAAAAACTAGTTTTAATGACTTCAATCTAAGTGTATGTAAACTTCCAACTTCAACTGTTTATAGCTAACATCATGTTTGATGGAAAAGTACTTGAAGGCATTAGTATTTTCAGATATGACTGTGTCATCACAAATTATTTGCAACAATCATGACAAGGGATACCATGTCCCTATTTCTATATTTCCTTCAATCAGGGCTGTGTTTGAGGGAAAAGTTGTATTGGGCTGTCAAATTCAGACAGAGCCGTTCAACTAAGAGGGGAATGATTGGTTGAGGTTGACAGTTAATTTAGCTAGTTATGACGGAGGTGGTTCAGAGGTGGTGGTGATGAGTAACCTAGCCTGACAATGACACTTTTATATGTTTACATACCCTACATTACTCATCTCATGTATATACTGTACTCGATACCATCTACTGCATCTTGCCTATGCAGTTCTGTACCATCACTCATTCATATATCTTTATGTACATATTCTTCATCCCTTTACACTTGTGTGTATAAGGTAGTTGTTGTGAAATTGTTAGGTTAGATTACTCGTTGGTTATTACTGCATTGTTTATTACTGCATACTGCAGAAGCACAAGCATTTCGCTACACTCCCATTAACATCTGCTAACCATGTGTATATGACAAATAAAATTTGATTTGATTTGATTTAGCTGAAGACTTACGCTATTTATTTTTTAAATTTAACCTTTATTTAAGTCAGCTCCCTAAGCTAATGCCTAGCCCTAGGCTTTAGTTCACCGGGCTAGCACAGTCTTGTAGCAGAGACAGGCAGTGGACATGGATTTGAACCCACCAGGGAGGATGGTTATATTAATCGACTTTTGTCTTTTAATGTCCAATTCGTTGTGTTAAGACCACTTTACATACAGTAACCTTGAGGTGTGAAATGTAACGTCTGTCTCTCTGGATGATTACAGGTGTAACTTCCAACTCGACTCCTGGCGGCTCCTGGTCCCCAGCAGGAGGTCTTGGCTCCGGCCTAAAGCCTCTCTCACTGTCTCACAATTCCTCCAATATTTTCTCTGCTCAACCAACCAAAATATCATGGAATATACCTCTGTCTTGGCACCTCCTATAGCCTTTCTTTGCTCATCTACTTCAATAGCATGGAATACACTTCAGTGACCATCTCACTATCTCTCTATTAACCATTTCAGACAGAAGATGTGGTATGTTACCTGTAAAAAATGTATGGCAACGTTTACATGACCCCCTTTCAAACAGACCTTTATTTATCTCACTATCTCAAAGAATTGACATCTGCTGGTCGACTCAAACTGCATGGAATACACTTCCAACATCCTGAATACAGACATGGGTCATTGCTCCTATAGCCTCTCTCACAATATCTCAAATATCTGGTGAGACATTCAAACAGCATGGGATACATCTCTGTGTACCAAACCAACACTCTGAACACAGACATGGGTCGAATTGTTATTTGTTAACCATTAATCAATTGATAGGTGAAAGCAAGGCTTTTTCCTCAATGCATGTGTAAGATTAAACCGTGACTTACCAGGTGCCAGTTTCCCATGGGTGTGGGTGATTGAGATAAAGCTATGAGCTATATAAAGCTCAATTAGATCTGACTTGTGAAATTCAACATGATTTGCAGTCAATAGACAAGCAATACTTTGGGATCACAACACCCCCTGATACTTATCCACCAGATCATAGGGCTTCAACGCAAATTGGGAAGAGTCAGTGGAAATTGCATCCATTCAAATCAAATCTAATCCAATTTTATTGGTCGCATAAGAAGATTTGCGGATGCTATCGCAGGTGCAACGAAATGCTTTTCTTTCTACTTCCAACAGTGCAGTAATACCTAGCAATAATAACAAAAAAAATTAAAATACAATACACACATACTCAGAAAAATACATAAAAATAAGAAAATATCAGAGACCAGAATAAATATATATACATATAATGGTTTGTTTTGTATGTAAACATTATTCAAGTGACCAGTGTTCAATGAACAATTTGTTCTTAACTGAATTGCCTAGTTAAGTAAAGGTTAAAGGTTAAATACAAAAATAAAAATAATAAAAACATTGGGCAGCAGGGTAGAGTATCGGGTGGTAGCCGGCTAGAACAGTGACTAAGGCTAGTGGTGACTGTTTAACAATCTGATGGCCTGGAGATAGAAGCTGTTTCTCAGTCTCTCGGCCCCGGCTTTGATATACCTATACTGCCTCCGCCTTCTAGATGGTGGCGGGGTGAACAGGCCTTGGCTCGGGTGGCTGAGGACCTTGATGATCTTCTTGGCCTTCCTGTGACACCGGGTGCTGTAGATGTCCTGGTGGGCATCACCCAGAGATGCGTTGTGCTGACCCTACCACCCTGCAGTTACAGATGGTGCAATTGCCATACCAGGCGGTGATACAGCCCGACAGGATGCTCTCAATGCTCTCAATGGTGCAGCTGTAGAAGGTTCTTAGGAGCCAAGCCAAATTTCTTGAGCCTCCTGTGGTTGAAGAGGTGCTGTTGCTCCTTCTTCACCACGCTCTCTGTGTGAAGGGACCATTTCAGGCTGTCAGTGATGTGCACGCCGAGGAACTTGAAGCTTTTGACCCTCTCCACTGCGACCCCTTCGATGTGGATGGGGGCGTCCTCTCTCTGCGGTTTCCTTAAGTCCCAGAACAGTTCCTTCGTTTTGTTGACGTTGAGGGAGAGGTTATTCTCCTGGCACCACTCCGCCAGGGCTCTAACCTTCTTCCTGTAGGTTGTCTTGTTGTTGTTGGTAATCAGGACTACCACTGCTGTGTCGTCAGCCAACTTGATGATTGAGTTGGAGACGTGCATGGCCACGCAGTCATTGGTGAATAGGGAGTACAGGAGGGGGCTGAGCACGCACCCCTGTCCCCCGTGTTGAGGATCAGCATGGCAGAGGTGTTGTTGCCTACCTTCACCACTTGGGGTCCGTCCGTCAGGAATTCCAGGACCCAGTTGCACAGGTAGGGGTTCAGACCTAGGGCCCTGAGCTTAGTGATGAGCTTGGAGGGCACTATGGTGTTGAAGGATGTGAGTGCGTCGTCCATGACTCTGTTGGGGCAATATGGGAATTGTAGTGGGTCTAGGGTGTCAGGTACGGTTGAGGTGATATGGTCCTTAACTATCCTCTCCAAGCACTTCATGATGACAGAAGTGAGTGCTACAGTTTTGGGAGGAGTCAACAGATCATCATCACTAACCTAACAGTTTTTTCTTATGAGCAATTTCCTTTGTGAAGTTGACCACTACAGTTAAATAGATGGATGAGAAATCAAGGATCGGAGCTCCAACTACTCGTTGAAAAAAGATCTATGAAAAGTTGATGGTTTATTAATGAAATGACTGCTTAGAATGCTTAGAAAGCGCAATTACTGTCGTATTTCTCCAGACAAATTAGATTGAGCCTGGCTTGAGACAGACTCTACCCAGTAATTTGAGCCTGTGGTGCTGATGAAAGCAGACTAATTATCTAACAGTGGGAAGGGTCTGTTGACTCTATTGTGGTGCTTATTGATCTGTTGATCTAGCAGAGTTCAGTCCATCTAATGATTTAATTTATGTCTGCAAAGCCTAGTCCTAGAGCAACAGACCGCACTATACAGTATGTTCTGAGGAATAATAGACCGACTTGATTTAATGAGTGACCAACATACTAATACTGTAGCCTATTGAGTGTAATGAAACGCACATTGAAAAATATGTTAAACGAACTGCCATTGGAAATAGTGAGATTTATGGTTAGTTACAAAGGTAATGTTTTTTTGTTTGTTGCAGATTTGTGTTTGACTTGGATCTCTACAGCACAGGTATAGGTATTGCCTCCTTGACTCTAATCTAGGCCCTAGAGAAAAGACTACAATTAAGTTTGACTGTCTTCTTCACAAACCTAGTAATAATACTTTTATGTGGATTATTCTATAGGTTTTTAGGTAGCTTTCTATAACAATCTATTATATAATTGATTACAAGGCCAAATAATCAATTTAATTTGAGTCGTCGGGGAGAATAGAACTGTGAGGCAGTGAAAGGAACGCTAGAAAGTCAGGAGAACCGCGCGCGCATATTGTCTGTGAGCTCAGTATAAAGAGCCGCAGTGTTGCCTCTTTCTCTCACATCAACTGCAGGGATCAGTTTTTGCAGTAAACCACACGTCGGAATAGGCTACAGTGCTTTTACGTGACCGAGGACCGTTTTTCTTTGGGGTTTTGCGTGTTTTACTCATTTTCTTTGAAGTCTTTTGTTCTTTACCGTTACAAATATGAAAGAAAGGAGAAATACGCAGCCGTTGGTGGTGAGATGTAAACTGGTTCTTGTTGGCGATGTTCAATGCGGAAAAACGGCGATTTTGCAAGTCCTCGCGAAGGATTGCTATCCAGAGGTATGCGAATATTTGCAATACTGACATTTTAAGATACAAATCGTCTATGTTCTGCAGAGCATGCATATTGATTTAGTACATGCCTCTGTGTGTTTGATAAGCCTAATAAATGTTTTTGGAAAGCTAGGAATGTAATCTAATTGATAATGGATTAATTTCCGTTTCAACTAGAGGCTGCAGTAGCTGCTACACGATGCGCATTTTCAAGAATTCAGTTTTCATTATATCAATTTTTCTACTGTACGCTTCTGATATTGAATGTGCTTATATAAACCATATATAATCATGCATATAAACCATATATAATCATGCATAATTTTTCCCCCATTCATTTAAATAGTTAATTTTGTTCACTTTTCCCACTTTTGTTTATATTCCATGCCTATAGGGACAGAAATGATTTACTGCATAATTGCTTATTGGACTAGACCAATTAGTTACATTCACATTTGTACTATTTTCACATTAGAGAGCTTCCTTTCATGTAGGTCCTAATTATGAAATTATAAATTCCATCACTAGTAGCAGGGATGTTGAGGTTATGTTGCTTCTCTCCGTAGACTTATGTGCCCACGGTGTTTGAGAATTACACAGCGTGTATGGAACTGGAGGAGCAGCGTGTAGAGCTCAGTCTGTGGGACACATCAGGTAACAACACCCTTCATCCTATATCATCCCTCCTTTCCCTCCATCCGATATCCTCTCCTCTAACTATCTCACCCGCTATATGACCTGCGTCACAGTGGCCTGAAGTATTCGCTCTCAGGGCCGGCCTTTAGCTCTTCCTTTTGACTGTGTTGAACATTGATACATTACTGACATGACTTACTATATCATAGCAACGCCTGAAAGCACAGCACATCCAGTCTTATTATGTGGCAGCACAATATTGATGCATGTGTAGTGTGTACGACGTCATAGAATCCTGTTCGTGTAGCCTACTGACACTAGCCTACAGTATGGGTTTTCAAAACCTCTCCTCGGGGAACCCCATCCTTTCCATGCAATTTAACTTTTCCAGAGCTAGCAAACCTGATTTAACTTCTCAACTAATTATACATTGATTACGTGAATCAGGTGAGCGAGGCTACAACTACATTTTTAAATGTCTGGGGGTTCCCGAGGAGAGGTTTTAAAACCACTGGTCCTACTATATGTTGTGCTAACTGAGTCGTGTACCCTGTGGCCTACAGTATGTTATTATGCTAACTACACTGTATGTTAGGCTAACTGAGTGCAGCATGGTGTTGGTGTAAAACCTCCCCAGGGCCCTCCACTGTAAAACCACTGACCTGAAAACAACCGACTAACTGATAACCTTGATATACCCTGCCAAGCTGCACCTGTTCATACCCCCCCACCCCCACTGCTGCCCTCCCTCCCTGATACACACGCACACACACACACACACACACACACACACACACACACACACACACACACACACACACACACACACACACACACCACCCTCCCTCACTGACACACATCATGATGATCCACACATCTAGCCTAGATACAGTACCTGGATCTCATTCTATACTCCCCCCACTCTAGATATACAGATACCACTGTAGGCTACTCTAGATATACAGATACCACTGTAGACTACTCTAGATATACAGATACCACTGTAGGCTACTCTAGATATACAGATACCACTGTAGACTACTCTAGATATACAGATACCACTGTAGACTACTCTAGATATACAGATAACACTGTAGACTACTCTAGATATACAGATACCACTGTAGACTACTCTAGATATACAGATACCACTGTAGACTACTCTAGATATACAGATACCACTGTAGACTACTCTAGATATACAGTTACCACTGTAGGCTACTCTAGATATACAGATACCACTGTAGACTACTCTAGATATACAGATACCACTGTAGACTACTCTAGATATACAGATAACACTGTAGACTACTCTAGATATACAGATACCACTGTAGACTACTCTAGATATACAGATACCACTGTAGACTACTCTAGATATACAGATACCACTGTAGACTACTCTAGATATACAGATACCACTGTAGACTACTCTAGATATACAGATACCACTGTAGACTACTCTAGATATATAGATACCACTGTAGGCTACTCTAGATATACAGATACCACTGTAGGCTACTCTAGATATACAGATAACACTGTAGACTACTCTAGATATACAGATACCACTGTAGGCTACTCTAGATATACAGATAACACTGTAGGCTACTCTAGATATACAGATACCACTGTAGGCTACTCTAGATATACAGATACCACTGTAGGCTACTCTAGATATACAGATACCACTGTAGGCTACTCTAGATATACAGATACCACTGTAGACTACTCTAGATATACAGATACCACTGTAGGCTACTCTAGATATGTGTTAACTACAGTGGGTCAGGATGGCTTATTATTAGCAGAATCAGTATGGTTTGGCCGTCAGCATACTGTAACAACTTAATGTTACCTTAATGTTATTTACATAGATCATCATGATCAACCTATAGCCTATATCTCATTCCATACTCAGATACCCTACTCTAGATATGTGTATGTTGGCTACTGTAGGCCAGTATGGCTGAGCCTGTGATTAATAATATGTATTAGTACCCTTTGGCCGCATTCATAGTGGATATTGTGAATCTTTTATATAAGAGACCCACTTGGAGCCTATATAAAGTCATGTTTACCACCGCCATCGTCGTCCACTCTGCATGTGTTGTCCCCATGAACAGAATGAAACGTAAAAATAGTGAATGTAATTTGTTTCAGTGCAAATCTCTGGCTCTTTTTTTAATCCGAGCCCTGGCCTCTGATCTGATTGGTCGGACTGAGTGGCACAGTGCCCGTTGATGGGCAGAGGGCAGAAGGAGGGAGGTGTTAGTGGGAAGAGCCAGTGGATTTGGCAGAGGGAGGTATTTTTGGTATTTTTGGAGCAGATGAGAAACTCAGTGAGATATAGTAGTTATGTAGCAGCCTATGACCTGCATTTCAATCAACTAAACACTGAAGTCATGGCTAAAGCGACTTTAAAAACTATTCTAAGGTGCTACTGCACATCAAGTCCCCTTTTTAAAATGCCTGCCAAAGTCCAAATGAATCCTTAAGAGGCTATTGACGCACCCGTGCATAATAAAGATAATTTAAAAAATCAATGCATGGGCTGTGTCGCAATCCATCACATCGTGCTTACACTACCGGTCAAAAGTTTTAGAACACCTACTCATTCAAGGGTTTTTCTTTATTTTTACTATTTTCTACATTGTAGAATTACAACTATGAAATAACACATTTGGAATCATGTAGTAATCAAAAAAGTTTTAAACAAATCAAAATCTATTTCATATTTGAGATTCTTCAGATAGCCACCCTATGCCTTGATGACAGCTTTTAACACTCTTGGTATTCTCTCAACCAGCTTCACATGGAATGCTTTTCCAACTGTCTTGAAGGAGTTCCCACATATGCTGAGCAATTGTTGGTTGCTTTTCCTTCGCTCTGCGATACAACTCATCCCAAACCATCTCAATTGGGTTGAGGTCGGTGATTGTGGAGGCCAGGTCATCTGGTGCAGCACTCCATCACTCCCCTTCTTGGTAAAAATAGAAAGATGAGACTCTCACGAACATGACGGTGTTCTCCGGGTCGGCTGAAGGTAACCCAAACAAATTAATGGAAGTATGGAGGTAGTATTGTGGCAACAAAAATAAGGGGTTAAATATCTGTCCCCCCCCAAAAAACAAAACATTTTCCTGATCTTTCTTATCTCCTAAGACAGACGCTTCAAAATCTTATTCGTTATGATTTATTTTTTGACTGTCTTTTTTGCCCTTTATGAATGTGTTTTTCAATGCATTTCTATGGGCTATAGTAGTAAAGGCAAACTTAAATATTTGATCAAATAATTGTTAAAACATTTTTTTGAATACCTACTAAAATTAAATAGCTAAATTATCCATGGTATGAACATGTCAACACAATTTCATATGTTAGCTTAGTAGAACCGCCCCAACGGCTTAGACTTTCAAAAAATAATCTAAGAAAATTACCGTCTGTTCTCTCTTTCTCTCTCCCCCACCCTCACTCTCCCGCCCTTGCTCTCCCCCTCTTTCACTCTCCATCCCCCTCTTCTTTGTCTCTTTGTGACTGACAGCAGCCAGTGTCCGTACTGAAAACATAATGTCCGCCAGATAACTAACATACTGCATAGTCATGGTCGTGACATGCAGTTCTGCCTAACTGATGGTCATCATGCCTCATGCATGCCACAGAGTGACCCCATAACTGTAATATGTTATAATTGTATGAGCTCTACTGCTGCTGCTGTGGCCATAGACGTATATTTACTAGAAAGGACAACCATTCAATTGACTTGAATAGGAATTACTGTTCTAGTAATTATATTTCTATGCCAGCCTGATGCTCTCGCTCTGAGTGAGTCTCTCCTCATTAGTTATGCTCCTCTCCATTGATTGGACTGATCTCATCACTGGGTTTCGTGGCAGCTCTCTCCGACGGTTCTCTGGGATTTACTGGCTAAAATCAATCCGTTGGTTTTAATCAGTACGCTAGACCGTTCGGCATGCAAGAAAGAGAGAGGGGTGGAAGAGGGACTGGGCCTGCCTGACACTTAGCTACGCACGCACATGCACACACACACACAGTGGCTGTAACTCATGAAAAGTAAATTATGATCTACAGTGTTTGGTGTTAGATTGTTTCAGAGTGATTGAGGGTCTTTTAAATAGACTTTGTGATACCAGGCTTTGTATTGTCAAGATGTATTATAAGATGATTAGGCTAACCTGTTTGATAAATACACTACATTGTTATATGCATCTATATTACAGTACACAGACATTTAGCTGATGAGGCAATCTGCATTATGCTAGTAAAACATTCAGAGACCATTAAGAAATTATAGAAAATATCAAATGATTCTATTCACGTATTATAACACATTCATAGGGAAGCAGGGGATATGGGGAATGAGTCCGGGTTTGGGTGAATCCCATTGCAATTCAGGAAGTAAACTGAAATGCCAATTCTCCTCATTGAAAATGAATAAAAATTTCAGTTTAGATAGGGAAGTGACTCTGAAATGTGTCAAGGCTTGCTCCTATGATGTCAGGGTGGATACTAATCATTTCCAATGGAAATTGGATGGGCATGGGTTGTTTTAGGATTCCCAAACTGTTTTGTTGTTGTGAGATAGTTATCAGCCCAGCAGACTGCAGCCCTTAGGGGTGGATATGTCAGGATAGTTACATCCCAAAACCCAGTGAGTCATCCCAGCTCTCAGTCTGCATCATTAATCTGCCTGACCTTCGGAATGCCCTCTTTTCCTCTTTCTAAATGAGTTGTAGGGTAATGACGTGGATTCTTAGGCATAACCATGAAGGAACTCACTCTTTGATTAATATAATACGCCCCAAAGTAGACTGCGTCTCTGCCCCTCCCCCACCCGGATGTACTACTAAACATCCAAATATTCACACTAGTATACCTTTTAGAATTTATGCCCAATGCGTTGCTTAGTTGTAGGCTAGTGTGGATATTGCGACAGGCCAGTCCAATCCCACTATCCCTTCGTCCTTCCATCCCACTTCCACAATACTGGCCCACTTTCCACCTCGACACACCGCTTCAGGCTTTAGTAGTGATTGAGTTCAGCCATGACAGGAATGGTGATACCGTTTTAGTTTCTTTTCTTCTTTTCCTCTTTTTTTCCCTTCTTTCTACTGTATCCTCCCCGTCTATGTTTCATGCATCAGGAAGTATCCATCTGTAAGCGGGGAAAGAGGGAGGAGCAAAGTGAAGTTGTGAGTGAGAGAGAACACGTGGCTCGTAGTTAGGATCTGTGCTTTCAGTGGTGTGTCGGCTCTCTCACAACGTCTGGAGAAAAGTTAACCATCTCATGGAACAACCTTTATATATAGCAAACTTCTGATATGTGTAAAATCAGGCAACCTGAGAGCTCCACTGTACAGTGTGTTGTATGGCTGTGGTGGCATTGTCAGCCTGTAGCAGAGGAGAAGCCTGTAAAAGAGCGGAGGAAAAGTGCCTCTTCTGTGAAGGATTAATGGTAGTGGAGGTCTCACTGTGATCTGCCACTGACAGCCACACTCCTTCCCTCTTCCATCCATCCCTCCCTTCTTCCCTCTCCTCCTTTCTCTCCCTCCCTCCCTCCCTCCCTCCTCCAGCTACTGGAGGACAGGGTACCTACGCTATAGCTCAGCGGCTAACACAGTCTTGCTACATACAAGAGATCTGTGTTCAAACCCCAGTTGGTCATAACAGCAGGTCATTCCTAAGGACATGTGTATCCTCCCCCCTCGCTCATCCCTCTTCTGCTGAGTAATTTGCCCGTATTTCATTGAAATGGCTCCCCAGTCACCTGTTTGCATCCTGTCCATCGATCTCTGCATTTAAATCAGTGGCCATTTAATGCAGAGTCACACGCTGGGCTCCTCGGTCCGTGACTGCCCTTCTCTTCCCCGACACACCCACGCCTCACACACACACACTCACCTCTTAATCTTCTTTGGGAGGCAGAAGGATGCTCGGCTAGCCACCTCCATGCAGACGCTGACGGACACACTGATCATGATAATGAGAATCGGCCTTTGTCCCTGCCTTTGAACTGCCTTAATTAATTGGTCTGATATTATTAGTGTGTCTGGCTGTTTCTTAATGCCATAATGTAAATTATAATATAGTAATGATAATGTAATATCTATATTTATGACACACACACACACACACACACACACACACACACACACACACACACACACACACACACACACACACACACACACACACACACACACACATTCATTCATACTACACCCACATCACATCTGCTGCTATCAAACTCTTAGTATGATTGCTGAATACTGCACATTTTAATCACTTTCCCCCCAATCTCCCTTTCCCCAAAACACCAGTGTAAATATTGGACTACAAATTGTGCCTTCCTGTATTATACTTATGCCAAAATGTTTATTCTATTCTACTGAGCCATTTACTTTATGTTCGTATTCTTATCATTTATTATTTATTATTGTCGTTGCGTTGTCGAGAAGGAACCTGCAAGTAAGCAGTTCGTTGGACGATATATACCATGTATCTCCTCTACATAAGACTTGAAACTTAAACAAAGAGGGTTGATGGACTGTGTTACCTCCTGTGGAAAAACAGCACAAGTCGGTGAGCATGATCTGTTTGATATTGTTCAGGTAGCTCAAAGTACGTGCTCTCCATCCCTCAATGGTCAGGAGTGAGCTGAGGAAACATCCTTAAGATGAAAGCCGTGGCCTTCTCAAGGCATAGCTGCAGACGGAAGTGTTTCGTGATGCAACAAGCTAGTCCTATTGTTCCTCTACAGTAGCGACACAGAACATCAAGCTACTCAGATATTCTACCACAGCTTGTCATTATTCCAAACACGTCTCACAGCAGCTGGCTAATTCAATTGTACTCTTTGATAATGTGGAGAATCATTAACTATTTATGGACTGATCTATACGAACACACGCCCATGTTCTTTGTGCTCTTTTGGAGGCGATGGCACAGTATCCTTTCACCGCGGTTTCTGTGTTGTTCTGTACATCACATTGTACATATATTAGCTTGGATGAATGTAATATGTGATGAACGGGGCCGTCATCGGCTAGTGTGGTATATATAGACGTAAGGGGAAATATAGATCGATTATACCCATTAGCTGCCCATTGGAACAAGATTATCCCTTCGAGCCTCTCGTTTTCCCTTTGATTAGACTAAGATATGAGTATCACCTTTCACTGAAGCCAAATATAACCAATAAATAGAGTGAACGAGAGACTCAAATAACCAAGGGGTGTGTGTGTGTGTGTGCCCTCATACATGTGTGCAGGCGTTTTCATGCATGTGTGTGCGCCTCAACATTGTTTTAACAGAGGAATGTGTAGAGCAGGAAGCAGGGTAGGTGGGTGGGCAGTAAGGCACAGCAGTGTGTTTGCGGGATGTGTAAAATGATTGATTGGCAGTTGCGGCCAGCCTTTAAGGAGGGGTGGGAGGAATGCCTTATGCAGATGGAGGATTCCAAGGCTGTTGCTGTGGTAACGGCAGAGGGACTGGAGGTATTGCGCCGTGCTGAGTGGGGGGAGGACAAGGGGGCGTTTAGAGGGGAGAGAGAGAGAGAGAGGGGGAAGTAGTTGCTTAAGGATTCCGAGCACATGAGTAGGAGCATCTGCCTGCTCTGCCGCCCCCAGCCAGCCTCACTGTTCTGTTCCACTTGCCTAATCCACTGCTAAAAAAGATCATTGTGGATTTAGTGCCTTGGTTGTCCTCTTCTCCCCCTTTGAAAGACCAATAGGGGAGAGGATGAGAGGGAAAAGAGAGAGGAAAGGGACAGCATTGTACAGCTCAGCTCAGTATGAGAAGTAATATCCCCCCGAGATAATCCCTGATCTCTGTCCTCTCTTTCGCTCTTTCTCTCACACACTCTTTCTTTCTCTCGCTCTCTTTCCCTCACTCTCTCGCTCTCTCTCTCTCTCTACTACACCGAACTACAGGTTGTTTGTTCTATTAAATATGATGTCTCCTTTCTGCATTATATTTAGAAAAGAAAACAGTCTACCATATTTTACCCTCAATAGTGTTTGTGATGGTTGTTTGACAAAGTATTTTTTTGTCTTTCATTGTATGCTCTCCATTTATGCATTTGCTTCATGTTGTCTTGGACCCCTGTTAACAAGTGTCTCTCCTCTCCTCTAGGTTCTCCCTACTATGACAACGTGAGGCCTCTCTGTTATAGTGACTCTGACGCGGTGCTCCTTTGTTTCGACATCAGCCGCCCAGACATTTTCGACTGTGGGCTTAAGAAGGTAATGGTCCTCATCTCTCACTTATGTCTGTTTTTTAAACTCTGTTTATTCAGTTTTACACACATAATAGGACAACACAATAAACAATATAAATAATATATGCAAGTAGAACATAAAAAATAACAAAACCTATAATGATACTGTATTTTAGACAAGTTAAACACACTGGGCAGAAGGGTACAGAGGTTAAAGGGCAATCTGTAGTAAACAGATGCTGGATAGGGGTGGAGAAATGCAACTACTCACACTCACAGACAGTCATGGCCATAGACTGACCATCCACTGGACCAAATTAAAGTACTTTTTTTTTTTCAAATATAATTTTTCTATTTTATATAATAGATAAGGCATGAGGTATCAGGGTTGGAGATAAACAAAAGGAGGTCGTCAGCATATAGCGAGACTTTTTGCTCTAAGCCCGTCCCGAGTATACCTTAAACAGCCTCATTAGACCGCAGTGCGATGGCAAGGGGCTCGATTGCCATAGCAAATAACAATGGGGAGAGTGGACAACTCTGTCTGGATCCGCGGTGCAAGGGGGAATAGTCAGAGAACAAGTTGTTAGTCCGTACTGAAGCCATGGGAGAGAAATAAATACTATTTTTCCACGCAATGAATTTGGGACCAAAGCCAAATCTATAAAGGGTGGCTGTTAGGTAGTCCCACTCAACGCGGTCAAAAGCTTTTTCCGCATCGAGCGAGACCACCACCTCTGGGTCCCCCAACCTTGGGGAGTACAGTATATTCATAAGGCGTCTAATATTGAAAAACAAATGCCTATTTCTCATAAAGCCAGTCTGGTCAGAGTTTATTACCTGGTGCAGCGAGCCTTCCATATGGATGGCTAAGGGCTAGGATTTTGTATTCACAGTTTAAAAGCGAGATTGGGCGATAAGATCCACATTCCAGGGGATCTTTGTTTTTCTTTAATAGTAATGAAATTTAAGCCTGATAAAGACTAGGCGGTGCCTTTGATGAATTAAGGCAGTCTGCAAATAATCGAGACAGGAATGGGCAAAGGAGACCGGAAAACATCCTATAAACTTTGTTTGGAAAACCGTCAGGATCTGGTGATTTACCACTTTTCATTGAGGACACTGCAGTTGCAATCTCAGGTGTAAATTCTTCTTCTTAATGGGAGTCTCAATTGTATCAATTGAAGGCATATTCAGACCATCGAAGAATCAATCAATCAGCAAAGGGTCTTGAGGAGATTCAGAGGTTTATAGCGCAGAGTAAAATTGTTTGAATTGATCATTGATCTCTTTATGTATAACTGTGGTGGCACCAGACGGGGTCCTTATTTGTGGGATTAAACGTGATGCCTTCAGATTTACGGATCTGGTGTTCAGGAAATTTACTGGCCTTGTCGCCTTGCTCATACAATCTGTATCGAGCTCGTAAGAGTAATTGTTCAGCTTGTCTCAAATTGAGATTGGAGTAGCTGGCTTTCTTTATATAGATCAGAGGAAGGATCTGTAGCATACATCTCATCCAATGTAGCTATGGCTTTACTCAGGTCTCAAAGTTGTTTTTGTTGGCTGTGTAAGAACTAACTTGGCCACGTAGGTTTGCTTTGAGGGACTCCCATATGGAAGAGCAGGACATACCTGGGGTTGAATTAAATTCTAGGAATAAGGTACTTTCAGAAGAAATTAAATTGACAAACTCATCTGAGAGTAAAATGGAATTAAGACACTGTTGATAACACATAGGAGGTTGCTGGGGAATCTATAGCTTAAGCACTAATGGTGATTAAATTGACAAAAAGAAAAAGAAAAAACAATACTCTCATAAGAACACCTCTGAAGGTTAGGTAGAAGTTTTTTGTATCAATGTGGGAGTATGTTTGATGAACATGAGAAAAAAAGGAATACTGTCTATCTGTAGGGTGTAGTAAACACCAGGCATCACATAGCATATTTCTGAAGAAAATATTAAACAAGTAGGACACATTTAGATGGGCCTGAAGGTCTTTGCGATGACTTGTCAAGAACTGGGGATATTGTACAGTTGAAGTCCCCCCTAACATCAATGAATGGGAATCTAAATTGGGTATATCAGATTAAAAGGTAGAATTTAAATTTATATCATCCCAATTGGGAGCATAAACACTAGCCAAAACAAGAGGGGTAGTAAACAGTTGACCAGTTACTATGACGTATCGTCCCTTAGGATCAGGAATAACCTCAGAAGCAACAAAGGGAGGAGTTTTATCAACCAAAATGGCAGCAACTCTTGATTTACTATAAAAGTTAGAGTGGAACAGTTGACCAACCCAGTTCCTGCCAATCCTGAAGTGCTCACCAGTCCTCAAGTGAGTCTCTTGTAGAAATGCTACATTTATGTTCAAACCCTTTAAATGTGTTGTTAGCTACTTTGATGATCCACAAAATGTACTTGATGGTATTATTTTGCCCACCCTGAGCACTCCCGTTATACAACCCTGTCATTAGAGCATAGAGTGGAAAGCAATGAATACCCAAAAGTGCCAGGATAACTTGTCTCAGAGTAATAATGTACGGTGTAAGATATTTGGAAAAAATACAGAAAAGGAAACTAAAAGGAAGACAGAGTGACAACATTAGAACTGGACAATTCAACATCCTTCCTCCCCCCATGCACCTCCCCCACCCCAGACAATACCTCCACAAACGAGGTACAACCCTAAATAGAACATGTTTTCTTTGCACAGTATGTCTTTGAGAGTGCGGTGTTAAACCCAAACCCACAGTCCTGCCAACGTCGTTTTAGAAAATATGGTGAAACGTCCAACCGGCCTCACAAACGCAGACCACGTGTAACCACGGCAGCACAGGACCTCCACATCCGGCTTCTCCACCCGAGGGATCGTCTGAGACCAGCTACCCGGACAGCTGATGAAATTGAGGAGTATTTCTGTCTGTAATAAAGTCCTTTTTTGGGGAAAAACTCATTTTGATTGGCTGGGCCTGGCTCCCCATTATGTGGGCCCAAAGTGGGTGGGCCTATTCCCTCCCATGGCTACGCACTTGTCCAGTCATGTGAAATCCATAGATTAGGGACTAATTCATTTATTTCAATTGACTGATTTCCTTATATGAACTGTAACTTCATAAAATAGTTGAAATTGTTGCATGTAGCTCCATACATCATAAACTAATAGGCCAAAAGTATGTGGACACCCCTTCAAATGAGTGGATTCGGCTATTTCAGCCACACTCGTTGCTGACAGGTGTATAAAAACGAGCACACAGGCATTCAATATCCATAGACAAACATTGGCAGTAGAATGGCCCGTACTGAAGAGCTCAGTTGCTTTAAACATGGCTCTGTCATAGGATGCCACTTTTCCAACAAGTCAGTTCGTCAAATTTCTGCTCTGCTGGAGCTGCCCCGGTCAACTGTAAGTGCTGTTATTGTTAAGTGGAAAGGTCTAGGAGCAACAACGGCTCAGCCGCGAAGTGGTAGGCAACACAAGCTCACAGAACGGGACCACTGAGTGCTGAAGCGCATAGCACGTACAAATAGTCTGTTCTCAGTTGCACTACTGAGTTCTAAACTGCCTCGTCAGCACAATAACTGTTCATTGGGAGCTTCATGAAATTAGTTTCCATGGCTAAGCAGCTGCACACAAGCCTAAGATCACCATGTGCAATGCCAAGCGTCGACTGGAGTGGTGTAAATAGTGTCCACATACTGTTGTATGTCTCCAGCCATCAGACTAAAATAATCTGGCTGTTATTGGGGTTTTCACAACTTGATATTCAAAACAGAGGCAATGTATTGTTGCTATCTAGTTTATAGCTAGTTTATGTACTTCACCAGGTCCTTAGACTACTTATGTAGGTACTCATAAGGCAGGTACATTTGTAATATGGGAGACCTATCTATAGAATTAAGAATTACAATACTAGAATGGGATTGAACCTTCTTATGATGTCCCTAAAGGTCAGCCATTTTGCTAAGGGAGTTGGTCAACTAGTGCTGTGGTAATATATTGTGTAACAATGAATTTGAAGATTATCTGCACTGTTTGTTAGCTAGCTATAGCCAGCTAGTTTTAGAGGAATGATCAGTGTTGCCAACAATGTTTCAGTGAGATCCGCTATTGGCTTGATTTGTCGCTAGAAGTCATTAGATGTCGTTTTGACGTTGATGTGACAACACACCACCATTTTTCCTTGCTGCGTGTTTTTGCCTCCCCTCTCCTGTCGAACACCCCCTGTGCTTCTCTGCCCGTGTGCGGCTGTTGCTGTGACTTCTGTTGCACAGACAGTTTCTCCCACTCTCGTTTACAGCATAATTGAGTGGGAAAAGTTGCAAAATGCTATCAAAACCATAGAAACCCTCTTTGTCAAACCTCTCCAAAGGCAGCCTGAAAGTAGCTGAATTTGTCGCTCGAATCTTTTACCAATAAAAGTCACTGAAGGGGTCTGAAAATGCAGTAAATATAGCGACTAGGTCGCTAACTCTGGGAATGATAACATACGTTTTCCAAATTAACTGCCAATATTCCACTTGCTGAAATCAGTTGATGATGTGACTTTAGACAAGTTGTAAATGAAACAAGTCCTGATATTGTATCATATAATAACACTCACAGCTTTCCAAGAAAACACAAATTGAGACATTTATGGCCTGTTTACATATATTTTAGTGGCTATTTATTCAGAAGATTGGTATTAAATTCAAATAAACTGTATTTATAACTGTACAACAGTAATTTGGGTTGACAATATTTATATTTCTGAAATATCACATGCTTTGCTGTTATTTTCCTGCATAAGTAAAAGCAGGAAATGCATCACCTATGCCTTTACTGCCATCATTATAATTAGGAATTAATTCAGGATCTCTATCCGGACCTAATCCTGACTTGTTCATTATCATGACTACGTGTGAGTAAATATCTGCTCTGTTGTCTTTCCAGTGGAAGACAGAGATCCTAGATTTCTGCCCCAGCACACGCATTCTTCTAATTGGCTGTAAGACCGACCTGCGCACTGACGTCTGCACCCTGATGGAGCTGTCCAATCAGAAACAGGTCCCCATCACCCATGAGCAGGTGAGACTGAGACACACATTACACACACAGTCTGGGTCTGTTCAGGAGGGTACGATGTTCTGATAGAGCCGTGGTATCTGTTGTATGGAACAGAACAAGGTCTCACCCACTCTCTCTTCTCTGCCTCCCTCCTACCTCAGGGTTCCTCCATGGCCAAGCAGCTAGGCGCTGAGGCCTACCTGGAGTGTTCAGCGTTCACCTCAGAGAAGAGTATCCACAGTGTGTTCCGTATGGCCGCTCTTGCTTGCATCAACAAGCTCCAGCCGCTCCCCAAGACCAGCCCCACCCGGCGCCTCTCGAAGAGACTCCTCCACCTCCCCAGCCGCTCCGAGCTGCTCTCCTCCACCTTCAAGAAGGAGAAGACCAAGAGCTGCTCCGTCATGTGAGTGGAGACCCGGGGCGGGGGGTGTCACTCCCCTCCCACACGCTGCTCCGATTCCCCAGAACCCCTGACTGTTTGGTTCGGGGAAGGGGGGGGGGGGGTTTCATCACGATGGCTTAATCAAGAGAAGGCTCTTCTTCCATGTTGAATCCTTCCTCACCCCCCTCAAAGTGAAATCAATTCAGAACAGGTGGACACCTTGCTGTCCACTTTGTCCTGAAGTACTCTTCAGTGCATATCTCATATTTTTCAGTACTGTATCTTGGCTTTTTGATCATCAGCTAACCATTGTTCTAACTTGTTACAGTAACGGTATGCAACCATGATGGTGTGACATCACTACTATTTAGGCACATGTTGATTTGTCCAAATTGGAAAATGTGCAACAAGTGACAAAGTTTTAACTTTGTGAAGAAAAAATGCCTCTCAAGAAAATGTATTGCCTATTTTTCAAAACAAATCTAGCATGAAAATATATCAGACATTACTGAACATTGTATCCCTCCTACACTGCAGAGTGGGAACTATAAGGTGTAGCAACGTGAGCAAATCGGTGGTCTCCCAAATGGGTTTTGGGCTCTTCTTGATTTAGGCCCAACGAGGGCTGATTGAGAGAGGCGTGGAGAGAGGAGTGTTTGATTTGACCACAGCGAGAACAGAGGGCCATTACACATCTCATTGTCTCGGCCGTGATAATAGCAGCAGGTCTAGACAGACAGACAGGCAGGGAGGGAGGCAGAGACACATACAGACAGGCAGACGCCAGGCTAGACTGTGAAGTGTGAGCCATCTGCGCTCTTCTAGGCTCTCAGTCAGTGGAGTACCAGGCTAAAGAGGCAATGTACAGAACAGATAGATACTGGAGCTTTGGGATAAGCAAAGAAAATAGGGAAGTAAAAAAACAACAAGTAAATGTACTGGAGTGCTAGAAATCCAGTTCTCTCCCATCATTTGATAAAGAGGAAACCACTTCCAGGGAGTGGGGTATTGTTCTTCCCTGGGCCATAGACACAACATGGTTTAATGCAGATCTGTCAAGAGATCTGTCAACTTACGTATGACAATGGATACCAGGTCAGTGTTGAAAATCCCCTGAGGTGATTCTTTAAAGGACTGTCTGTTTGCAACTAGAATATGCTGCTTAAAAACTGTCAGGATGAATCCACTGGGGAAATGGGATTTCCAGTTTCCAGACCAGTACAGGAAAAATAAAGAATCAAAAATGCAAAAAATGTCATGACTTAGGCCCATATTGATTTTGTTATAATGTTTGAGTCACTAAGATGGCATAAGAACACAGCATAAGCCATGACAAAATGTGTAAAACTGCAGCAAGTTAACTTTAAAACAGCAACATTTTATCTGCGGCGGCCTCTAAAATGTTTGGTCGGAGGCCGCGCCATTGGCCACTCGTGTTGGGTTTCATCACGAGGGTTTTATCAAGAGAAGGATTTCTTCCATGTTGAATCCTCCCCCCCCTCAAAGTGAAATCAATTCAGAACAGGTGGACACGTTGTTGTCCACTTTGTCCTGAAGTACTCTTCAGTGCATATCTCATATTTTTCAGTACTGTATCTTGACTTTTTGATCATCAGCTAACCATTGTTCTAACTTGTTACAGTAACGGTATGCAACCATGATGGTGTGACATCACTACTATTTAGGCACATGGTGATTTGTCCAAGTTGGAAAATGTGCAATGTGTGACAAAGTTTTTATCTTGTGAAGAAAAGTTTTAACTCCCCCCCTACACGCTAAATTTGCCACCGCCGCTGAAAAAAATCCTGGGGGAAACACTGTTGATAACCAACAAAGATGTGCAGTTTCTATTATGTCTTTAACATCGTATCCCCCAAGTTCATCTTGATTGTTGAAAAATATAGCTGTTGATTTATTATAATTTTCAACAATCCAATGTAGCACTCCATTTCCTTTGCTCTCTTACTCTTCCAAAATGTTTCTTCTCGTCCTTCTATTCCTCTTGTTCCTCTAGTAAACCTCCAGTGAGCAGCACTTAAGTCCCACCAACATGGAGGGCAGTCCAGTCCAATGTGTCGCTAAACTATGCCCCTTTTTTTGCTTCAATCTTTGGCTTCATGGTTATAAATGTGTGTGTACACTATGGCATTGTGATCTAGCTCTGCTTTAGCATATCAAGCAATAATGATCCAAGTTATTGCGATGCAAAGTCAACTGATCGAGTGGCAATAAAAATGCAGCTTTGGGATCAGTTTGGGAGATATGTCATGTGACAGCTCCATGGACAAACAGTAGCCTATGTACAGTATGGCGAAACAAACGGAACCACCATCATTTCTGCTGTGAAAAGAAGCTTCCGTCCCATCCCTTTTCTCTTCTTCTACCCGTCAGTAGCCACTGGTATGTAGGGTAACCAATGACATGGCTTGCTGTGCCACTAAACCATTTTTTAAATTTGAGACTAAAGGTGAACAATGCTATTTGAGGATGTCAGTGAGTCTGCTGTCGGATGTACAGTATCGTTAGGAGATGAGTGGGTAAAGGAAATAGCACTAAGCGATGATCTGGTCTAAGACATTAGGCTCCAGCCACGGTTGGCTTGTTGAAGCATTTTGCATTGGGGTACGCTATGTGGAAGCCTCCTAACTTCGAACAATCGACTAACAAATGCACAGGCTGGCCCTGTCCAAAGAAAGATATTTTTCCATTATTCGTTTTTCTGGGGTTATTGTGTTTTAATTTTCGTATTAAAGCGTGAATTGAATGCTTGTTTTGATTTTGTGACTGAGACCGTGTTTGTTAACCTATGTGGTAAGCTGTGGTAGTCAGTCAGTCACAGTGACTAGAGGAGTGATATGATTTGCACAAAGGCTCTAGTTCCTTGTTGGTCACACACTGGAATTCCTCAACAACGCCTAGCAACAGTTCAACACAGGAAACCAATCGAGACTCAGACTGGCTCCTCTGAGTCTCTCGGTTGGTTCGTAGCACAGATAGGGAGTGAAGAGGGCATATCACATAACAGGACATATCCACATACATTGTAACTCCAGATTCTGCTTCTATCTCAAGGGTTGATCGGAATTTGGATTCAGAATATTTTTTTCTTGAGTTTTCTAATAGTTCCCAGCTCATACGGGGGGCTCAGGTATTGGATACAGAAGCATTTCATGGACCATATCAGTTAATATGCAGCCAGCCATTGTGTAGTACAGTCAGTGTGTGGTACATTGACGCAGTCCAACTCCTAGCATGTCCTATAACAGTTGTATGATTGTACATATCTTGTTTTATAATCTTTGTAAAGACATCTTTAAAGAATGTCGCAGGAAACTGTTTGATTCAAACAATGAAAGACCAATATGTTGTTGTTGATGTGAATATTTATTTGATAGCTATAATTGCTATTTTTCTTTGCTTTTTTTTGGTTGACATGTAGTTGTTTGAAATGTATTTTGGACATTCTTTCCTTTTCTTTTGCTCTGCTAATAAAGCTTGTCATGACTGGCACCATGAGTTACAGTTTCAGGTGTATTTATTAACTAGCATAGCTCACAGACACCCACAAATGAACCAATTCATTCAAGGAAAATGTTATACAAGTTGGTTTCATTTCTGATTGTCCTGTCAATCTACAGTTTCTCCCTGATCCATACATTTCATGTAGAGTAACTTTAAGGAGTGAATATACTGAAATTGTCTATTGCTCGTGTAATCTTCCCCACTGTGTGTAAATGGCTGATCAGAAGCAGCAGGGTAATTGTATCTGTCTAAGAGGCTATTGACACGGTCACAAAGGACAATGATTGCTCATCGTGTGGCTCAATCACACGTCGTTGACCGTGATAATGTCAGGCCCTTGACAGCTCTGCCCTATCAATCGTGTGTGTGTGCATTCGTGCGTGTGTTTAGTGTGTCTCGTTGACTTCCTTATAGAAAGGCCACACCACCGTACGCATATCAAGTAGCTCTCTCTTTAATGATCGGGCATATTAACCCCAGTAGACGGGCCAATCACTCTTGTCTTATCAGTTTAAACCTGCAGTGAGGTCATCAGACAGACAACTCCGTGAGAATCATTGCAAGGATCGGAGCTTCGCCTTCTGCATTTAGTTTGGAGAGAGAGAAGAAATTTGAGTGCACTCATATGAGCACTCAGAGCTAGTGCACTCAGTCCTAGAACATAACGTCACTAATAAAGGAAAATAAGGAATCTCTACACTACTTTCCCGATCAACACACACAGTAAAAACCCCTGAAAGTACAGAACACTGCCGTATCCTCCCAGTATAATTCCCCTCCCAGGGATGTACTGTGACAGACAGACTGACAGGTTGCACTCTTGGCACACCTTCCCCTCTACAATCTGTTTGAAACCTTCCCTCGTTCCCTCCCTGTCTTCTCCTCAGTGACACAACATCTGTCTCCCAACGTGCCACATCTGGGAGTGTGTGTGTTTGTGCGTGCACTCGTGTGAGCGTGTGTGCACGTGTGTGTGTGTGTGTCTGTGCCCGATCCCATTTGTGTGCATGTGTGCGTGCCTGTGCAGTTTAAGCCTCCCAGCTGGTGGTGGGTGCCTAAGACAAGGCCCGTTGCCAGGAGACAGGTGGCAGAGGTGCCAACCCCAACCCACTGCCTGGTCAATGTGACCTCACACAGCCTGTCTCAACATCTTACTTTGGTCCCCAGATACCCAGCTCTAATTACTCGGAGGAACCCGTACCATCAGGTCACATCTGCAAGTCAAATCCACCTCCATGATGTTAAAGCAATTGTGTGTATACAGTACAGACTTTTGATCTATCCTTACTTGTGTATTGCCTGGATCAGGGATGACGTGTTTTATTAGTTGTTTACCAGAGAGTTTCTCTCTCTCTCTCTCTCTCTCTCTCTCTCTCTCTCTCTCTCTCTCTCTCTCTCTCTCTCTCTCTCTCTCTCTCTCTCTCTCTCTCTCTCTCTCTCTCTCTCTCTCTCTCTCTCTCTGTTTAAATCCCTCTGTTTAAATCCCTCTCTATGCATTAGAGAGTAACACAGTTCCACAGTGGATTAACTTCCCCAACAGGAAGACAGGTTTCCAAATCCTCCTGTTGCTTTTAGAACACAACGGTACAGTTGGTTTCAAACTGAGCATGTGCATTTCCAAATCCCCCTGTTGCTTTTAGAACACAACGGTACAGTTGGTTTCAAACTGAGCATGTCCACAACAGTTCTAGTGAGTGAATGAAGAGTTCTAGTGAGTGAATGAAGAGTTCTAGTGAGTGAATGAAGAGTTCTAGTGAGTGAATGAAGTGTTCTAGTGAGCGAATGGAGTTCTAGTGAGTGAATGAAGAGTTCTAGTGAGTGAATGAAGTGTTCTAGTGAGCGAATGGAGTTCTAGTGAGTGAATGAAGAGTTCTAGTGAATGAATGAAGTGTTCTAGTGAGCGAATGGAGTTCTAGTGAGTGAATGAAGAGTTCTAGTGAGTGAATGAAGTGTTCTAGTGAGCGAATGAAGAGTTCTGGTGAGCGAATGAAGAGTTCTAGTGAATGAATGAAGGGTTCTAGTGAGTGAATGAAGTGTTCTAGTGAGCGAATGAAGAGTTCTAGTGAGTGAATTAAGATTTCTAGTGAGTGAATGAAGAGTTCTAGTGAGCGAATGAAGAGTTCTAGTGAGCGAATGAAGAGTTCTAGTGAGCGAATGAAGAGTTCTAGTGAGCGAATGAAGAGTTCTAGTGAGCGAATGAATAGTTCTAGTGAGTGAATGAATAGTTCTAGTGAGCGAATGAAGAGTTCTAGTGAGTGAATGCAGAGTTCTAGTGAGTGAATGAAGAGTTCTAGTGAGCGAATGAAAAGTTCTAGTGAGCGAATGAAGAGTTCTAGTGACTGAATGAAGAGTTCTAGTGAGCGAATGAAGAGTTCTAGTGAGCGAATGAAGAGTTCTAGTGAGTGAAGGAAGGGTTCTAGTGAGTGAAGGAAGGGTTCTAGTGAGTGAAGGAAGGGTTCTAGTGAGTGAAGGAAGAGTTCTAGTGAGTGAATGAAGAGTTCTAGTGAGTGAAGGAAGGGTTCTAGTGAGTGAAGGAAGGGTTCTAGTGAGTGAAGGAAGAGTTCTAGTGAGTGAAGGAAGAGTTCTAGTGAGTGAATGAAGAGTTCTAGTGAGTGAAGGAAGGGTTCTAGTGAGTGAAGGAAGAGTTCTAGTGAGTGAAGGAAGAGTTCTAGTGAGTGAATGGAAGAGTTCTAGTGAGTGAAGGAAGGGTTCTAGTGAGTGAAGGAAGGGTTCTAGTGAGTGAAGGAAGAGTTCTAGTGAGTGAATGGAAGAGTTCTAGTGAGTGAAGGAAGGGTTCTAGTGAGTGAAGGAAGAGTTCTAGTGAGTGAAGGAAGAGTTCTAGTGAGTCAAGGAAGAGTTCTAGTGAGTGAAGGAAGAGTTCTAGTGAGTGAATGAAAAGTTCTAGTGAGTGAAGGAAGAGTTCTAGTGAGTGAATGAAGAGTTCTAGTGAGTGAATGAAGAGTTCTAGTGGGTGAAGGAAGAGTTCTAGTGAGTGAAGGAAGAGTTCTAGTGAGTGAATGAAGAGTTCTAGTGAGTGAATGAAGAGTTCTAGTGAGCGAATGAAAAGTTCTAGTGAGCGAATGAAGAGTTCTAGTGACTGAATGAAGAGTTCTAGTGAGCGAATGAAGAGTTCTAGTGAGCGAATGAAGAGTTCTAGTGAGTGAAGGAAGGGTTCTAGTGAGTGAAGGAAGGGTTCTAGTGAGTGAAGGAAGGGTTCTAGTGAGTGAAGGAAGGGTTCTAGTGAGTGAAGGAAGAGTTCTAGTGAGTGAATGAATAGTTCTAGTGAGTGAAGGAAGGGTTCTAGTGAGTGAAGGAAGGGTTCTAGTGAGTGAAGGAAGAGTTCTAGTGAGTGAAGGAAGAGTTCTAGTGAGTGAAGGAAGAGTTCTAGTGAGTGAATGAAGAGTTCTAGTGAGTGAAGGAAGGGTTCTAGTGAGTGAAGGAAGAGTTCTAGTGAGTGAAGGAAGAGTTCTAGTGAGTGAAGGAAGAGTTCTAGTGAGTGAAGGAAGAGTTCTAGTGAGTGAAGGAAGAGTTCTAGTGAGTGAATGGAAGAGTTCTAGTGAGTGAAGGAAGGGTTCTAGTGAGTGAAGGAAGGGTTCTAGTGAGTGAAGGAAGAGTTCTAGTGAGTGAATGAAGAGTTCTAGTGAGTGAAGGAAGAGTTCTAGTGAGTGAATGAAGAGTTCTAGTGAGTGAAGGAAGTGTTCTAGTGAGCGAATGGAGTTCTAGTGAGTGAATGAAGAGTTCTAGTGAGCGAATGGAGTTCTAGTGAGTGAATGAAGAGTTCTAGTGAGTGAATGAAGTGTTCTAGTGAGCGAATGAAGAGTTCTGGTGAGCGAATGAAGAGTTCTAGTGAATGAATGAAGGGTTCTAGTGAGTGAATGAAGTGTTCTAGTGAGCGAATGAAGAGTTCTAGTGAGTGAAGGAAGAGTTCTAGTGAGTGAATGAAGAGTTCTAGTGAGTGAAGGAAGGGTTCTAGTGAGTGAAGGAAGAGTTCTAGTGAGTGAATGAAGAGTTCTAGTGAGTGAAGGAAGGGTTCTAGTGAGTGAAGGAAGAGTTCTAGTGAGTGAAGGAAGAGTTCTAGTGAGTGAATGGAAGAGTTCTAGTGAGTGAAGGAAGGGTTCTAGTGAGTGAAGGAAGGGTTCTAGTGAGTGAAGGAAGAGTTCTAGTGAGTGAATGAAGAGTTCTAGTGAGTGAAGGAAGAGTTCTAGTGAGTGAATGAAGAGTTCTAGTGAGTGAATGAAGTGTTCTAGTGAGCGAATGGAGTTCTAGTGAGTGAATGAAGAGTTCTAGTGAATGAATGAAGTGTTCTAGTGAGCGAATGGAGTTCTAGTGAGTGAAGGAAGGGTTCTAGTGAGTGAATGAAGTGTTCTAGTGAGCGAATGAAGAGTTCTGGTGAGCGAATGAAGAGTTCTAGTGAATGAATGAAGGGTTCTAGTGAGTGAAGGAAGAGTTCTAGTGAGTGAAGGAAGAGTTCTAGTGAGTGAAGGAAGAGTTCTAGTGAGTGAATGGAAGAGTTCTAGTGAGTGAAGGAAGGGTTCTAGTGAGTGAAGGAAGGGTTCTAGTGAGTGAAGGAAGAGTTCTAGTGAGTGAATGGAAGAGTTCTAGTGAGTGAAGGAAGGGTTCTAGTGAGTGAAGGAAGAGTTCTAGTGAGTGAAGGAAGAGTTGTAGTGAGTGAAGGAAGAGTTCTAGTGAGTGAAGGAAGAGTTCTAGTGAGTGAATGAAGAGTTCTAGTGAGCGAATGAAGAGTTCTAGTGAGCGAATGAAGAGTTCTAGTGAGTGAAGGAAGGGTTCTAGTGAGTGAAGGAAGGGTTCTAGTGAGTGAAGGAAGGGTTCTAGTGAGTGAAGGAAGAGTTCTAGTGAGTGAATGAAGAGTTCTAGTGAGTGAAGGAAGGGTTCTAGTGAGTGAAGGAAGGGTTCTAGTGAGTGAAGGAAGAGTTCTAGTGAGTGAAGGAAGAGTTCTAGTGAGTGAATGAAGAGTTCTAGTGAGTGAAGGAAGGGTTCTAGTGAGTGAAGGAAGAGTTCTAGTGAGTGAAGGAAGAGTTCTAGTGAGTGAATGGAAGAGTTCTAGTGAGTGAAGGAAGGGTTCTAGTGAGTGAAGGAAGGGTTCTAGTGAGTGAAGGAAGAGTTCTAGTGAGTGAATGGAAGAGTTCTAGTGAGTGAAGGAAGGGTTCTAGTGAGTGAAGGAAGAGTTCTAGTGAGTGAAGGAAGAGTTCTAGTGAGTCAAGGAAGAGTTCTAGTGAGTGAAGGAAGAGTTCTAGTGAGTGAATGAAAAGTTCTAGTGAGTGAAGGAAGAGTTCTAGTGAGTGAATGAAGAGTTCTAGTGAGTGAATGAAGAGTTCTAGTGGGTGAAGGAAGAGTTCTAGTGAGTGAAGGAAGAGTTCTAGTGAGTGAATGAAGAGTTCTAGTGAGTGAATGAAGAGTTCTAGTGAGCGAATGAAAAGTTCTAGTGAGCGAATGAAGAGTTCTAGTGACTGAATGAAGAGTTCTAGTGAGCGAATGAAGAGTTCTAGTGAGCGAATGAAGAGTTCTAGTGAGTGAAGGAAGGGTTCTAGTGAGTGAAGGAAGGGTTCTAGTGAGTGAAGGAAGGGTTCTAGTGAGTGAAGGAAGGGTTCTAGTGAGTGAAGGAAGAGTTCTAGTGAGTGAATGAAGAGTTCTAGTGAGTGAAGGAAGGGTTCTAGTGAGTGAAGGAAGGGTTCTAGTGAGTGAAGGAAGAGTTCTAGTGAGTGAAGGAAGAGTTCTAGTGAGTGAAGGAAGAGTTCTAGTGAGTGAATGAAGAGTTCTAGTGAGTGAAGGAAGGGTTCTAGTGAGTGAAGGAAGAGTTCTAGTGAGTGAAGGAAGAGTTCTAGTGAGTGAAGGAAGGGTTCTAGTGAGTGAAGGAAGAGTTCTAGTGAGTGAAGGAAGAGTTCTAGTGAGTGAATGGAAGAGTTCTAGTGAGTGAAGGAAGGGTTCTAGTGAGTGAAGGAAGGGTTCTAGTGAGTGAAGGAAGAGTTCTAGTGAGTGAATGAAGAGTTCTAGTGAGTGAAGGAAGAGTTCTAGTGAGTGAATGAAGAGTTCTAGTGAGTGAAGGAAGTGTTCTAGTGAGCGAATGGAGTTCTAGTGAGTGAATGAAGAGTTCTAGTGAGCGAATGGAGTTCTAGTGAGTGAATGAAGAGTTCTAGTGAGTGAATGAAGTGTTCTAGTGAGCGAATGAAGAGTTCTGGTGAGCGAATGAAGAGTTCTAGTGAATGAATGAAGGGTTCTAGTGAGTGAATGAAGTGTTCTAGTGAGCGAATGAAGAGTTCTAGTGAGTGAAGGAAGAGTTCTAGTGAGTGAATGAAGAGTTCTAGTGAGTGAAGGAAGGGTTCTAGTGAGTGAAGGAAGAGTTCTAGTGAGTGAATGAAGAGTTCTAGTGAGTGAAGGAAGGGTTCTAGTGAGTGAAGGAAGAGTTCTAGTGAGTGAAGGAAGAGTTCTAGTGAGTGAATGGAAGAGTTCTAGTGAGTGAAGGAAGGGTTCTAGTGAGTGAAGGAAGGGTTCTAGTGAGTGAAGGAAGAGTTCTAGTGAGTGAATGAAGAGTTCTAGTGAGTGAAGGAAGAGTTCTAGTGAGTGAATGAAGAGTTCTAGTGAGTGAATGAAGCGTTCTAGTGAGCGAATGGAGTTCTAGTGAGTGAATGAAGAGTTCTAGTGAATGAATGAAGTGTTCTAGTGAGCGAATGGAGTTCTAGTGAGTGAATGAAGAGTTCTAGTGAGTGAATGAAGTGTTCTAGTGAGCGAATGAAGAGTTCTGGTGAGCGAATGAAGAGTTCTAGTGAATGAATGAAGGGTTCTAGTGAGTGAATGAAGTGTTCTAGTGAGCGAATGAAGAGTTCTAGTGAGTGAATTAAGATTTCTAGTGAGTGAATGAAGAGTTCTAGTGAGCGAATGAAGAGTTCTAGTGAGTGAATGAAGAGTTCTAGTGAGCGAATGAAGAGTTCTAGTGAGCGAATGAAGAGTTCTAGTGAGTGAATGCAGAGTTCTAGTGAGTGAATGAAGAGTTCTAGTGAGCGAATGAAAAGTTCTAGTGAGCGAATGAAGAGTTCTAGTGACTGAATGAAGAGTTCTAGTGAGCGAATGAAGAGTTCTAGTGAGCGAATGAAGAGTTCTAGTGAGTGAAGGAAGGGTTCTAGTGAGTGAAGGAAGGGTTCTAGTGAGTGAAGGAAGGGTTCTAGTGAGTGAAGGAAGAGTTCTAGTGAGCGAATGAAGAGTTCTAGTGAGCGAATGAAGAGTTCTAGTGAGTGAATGCAGAGTTCTAGTGAGTGAATGAAGAGTTCTAGTGAGCGAATGAAAAGTTCTAGTGAGCGAATGAAGAGTTCTAGTGACTGAATGAAGAGTTCTAGTGAGCTAATGAAGAGTTCTAGTGAGCGAATGAAGAGTTCTAGTGAGTGAAGGAAGGGTTCTAGTGAGTGAAGGAAGGGTTCTAGTGAGTGAAGGAAGGGTTCTAGTGAGTGAAGGAAGGGTTCTAGTGAGTGAAGGAAGAGTTCTAGTGAGTGAATGAAGAGTTCTAGTGAGTGAAGGAAGGGTTCTAGTGAGTGAAGGAAGGGTTCTAGTGAGTGAAGGAAGAGTTCTAGTGAGTGAAGGAAGAGTTCTAGTGAGTGAATGAAGAGTTCTAGTGAGTGAAGGAAGAGTTCTAGTGAGTGAAGGAAGAGTTCTAGTGAGTGAAGGAAGAGTTCTAGTGAGTGAAGGAAGAGTTCTAGTGAGTGAATGGAAGAGTTCTAGTGAGTGAAGGAAGGGTTCTAGTGAGTGAAGGAAGGGTTCTAGTGAGTGAAGGAAGAGTTCTAGTGAGTGAATGGAAGAGTTCTAGTGAGTGAAGGAAGGGTTCTAGTGAGTGAAGGAAGAGTTCTAGTGAGTGAAGGAAGAGTTCTAGTGAGTGAAGGAAGAGTTCTAGTGAGTGAAGGAAGAGTTCTAGTGAGTGAATGAAGAGTTCTAGTGAGTGAAGGAAGAGTTCTAGTGAGTGAATGAAGAGTTCTAGTGAGTGAATGAAGAGTTCTAGTGGGTGAAGGAAGAGTTCTAGTGAGTGAAGGAAGAGTTCTAGTGAGTGAATGAAGAGTTCTAGTGAGTGAATGAAGAGTTCTAGTGAGCGAATGAAAAGTTCTAGTGAGCGAATGAAGAGTTCTAGTGACTGAATGAAGAGTTCTAGTGAGCGAATGAAGAGTTCTAGTGAGCGAATGAAGAGTTCTAGTGAGTGAAGGAAGGGTTCTAGTGAGTGAAGGAAGGGTTCTAGTGAGTGAAGGAAGGGTTCTAGTGAGTGAAGGAAGAGTTCTAGTGAGTGAATGAAGAGTTCTAGTGAGTGAAGGAAGGGTTCTAGTGAGTGAAGGAAGGGTTCTAGTGAGTGAAGGAAGAGTTCTAGTGAGTGAAGGAAGAGTTCTAGTGAGTGAATGAAGAGTTCTAGTGAGTGAAGGAAGGGTTCTAGTGAGTGAAGGAAGAGTTCTAGTGAGTGAAGGAAGAGTTCTAGTGAGTGAATGGAAGAGTTCTAGTGAGTGAAGGAAGGGTTCTAGTGAGTGAAGGAAGGGTTCTAGTGAGTGAAGGAAGAGTTCTAGTGAGTGAATGGAAGAGTTCTAGTGAGTGAAGGAAGGGTTCTAGTGAGTGAAGGAAGAGTTCTAGTGAGTGAAGGAAGAGTTCTAGTGAGTGAAGGAAGAGTTCTAGTGAGTGAAGGAAGAGTTCTAGTGAGTGAATGAAGAGTTCTAGTGAGTGAAGGAAGAGTTCTAGTGAGTGAATGAAGAGTTCTAGTGAGTGAATGAAGAGTTCTAGTTGGTGAAGGAAGAGTTCTAGTGAGTGAAGGAAGAGTTCTAGTGAGTGAAGGAAGGGTTCTAGTGAGTGAAGGAAGAGTTCTAGTGAGTGAATGAAGAGTTCTAGTGAGTGAATGGAGAGTTCTAGTGAGTGAATGAAGAGTTCTAGTGAGTGAATGGAGTTCTAGTGAGTGAAGGAAGAGTTCTAGTGAGTGAATGAAGAGTTCTAGTGAGTGAAGGAAGAGTTCTAGTGAGTGAATGAAGAGTTCTAGTGAGTGAAGGAAGAGTTCTAGTGATTGAGTTATTGAACAAAGTCAGGCAGTCCCTCCCCCATTTCAGAACATTTATAAACGTTTTCTCCCTACTGACTTTGAACCTAATCTGTCACAAGGCCATGGTAGAGTCCTATTAGGCCTTGAACCAGGGACTCCAACAGGCTACATGAGTCAACTGGGTAGTCCCACCACCGTCACCTGGGGTGGATGGATACGATGTAACCAAGCCGGCTGTCACGTTCCTGACCTATTTATGTTAGTTTGTTATGTGTGTTAGTTGGTCAGGACGTGAGGTTGGGTGGGCATTCTATGTTTTCTGTTTCTGTGTTGGTTTTGGGTTGCCTGGTATGGCTCTTAATTAGAGGCAGGTGTTTGGCGTTCCTCTAATTAAGAGTCATATTTAGGTAGGCGTTGTCACAGTGTTCGTTGTGGGTGATTGTCTTCCGTGTCTGTGTTATGTTTGCACCATACGGGACTGTTTGGCTGTTCGTTCGTTTTGATGTAGTCTGTTCCTGTCCATGAGTTCTACGTTTAGTTATGTAAGTTCATGTTCAGGTTTTCGTCTACGTAGTTTTCTTGTTTTGTAATTTTGTAAGTGTTTTGTCTCCTGTTTCGTTCATGTCTGTACCATACGGGACTGTTTTACGGTTTGTTCGGTTTGTGTAGTCTAATTGTCCTATTCATGCGTTCTACTTGTTTTATGTAAGTTCGTCGTTTAGGTCTGTCTTCACCGTTTGTTGTTTTGTTAGTTTAATCAAGTTCGTGTTTTCGTTTAAATAAATATGTGTTCAAACTTCGCTGCGCCTTGGTTCCCTCAATACTCCTCCTTTTCGGTGGAAGAGGAGGAGGACCACCATTACACCTGCACTCCACACTGCGCCCGCTCACACCCGGGGGTGAGGGCATTTAAATGGGCTACATACGCCGCCAGTCGCAGTAAATTAGGACATCTGGACAGGCAGAGAAAGCTCCATTGCTCAGTCATCCATGCCCGTGCAGTAACTCCAGGGCACGCTGGTTAAGGGAAATCAGTATCCTGGCATTGTTGTGGCAATGTGGCACAGTCCAATGAGCTTCCAGGATCAGCCCTAACACTGTATTTGGTGGTGAAGACATTTCCTTATTGCGTTCTTAGCAGCTTTTGTTATCCTACACAGTGTCATTGGCATCATGACCATAGGGGGCACAGGGGCACGCACCCCGTCAGATTTGTCCGGTTTAAAAAAGATATATATATTTTGTGGTTTATTTGTTTCTGTGTAATACTACTAATCACCTAGCAATTTTATGAAGTTGGCTTTAGCTAGTCCAGACAGGTTCCCAATCTCCCAACCTCATAACTAGGTACCAAGAAGCCATTTCAGGCTGTCAATCAAGTTAGAGTAGCTAGCTTGACTAACTATCTTAGCTGGCATGGCTGGTAGACTTAAAACAAGCAATTACTGATGTCCTGAATAAGACTCACATTCCTTTCAATCTTTTACCCAGATTTTAGCAGAGATGCGGAGAAGCATATTTAGTTTCTTTAAAAAAAGGTATACTTAGATATGCAGAAAAAAAAAAATATAGAATTAAGCACATTTATTATGACTCTATATTGCAGGAAAATCTGTTTCAGGTGTTTGAAAAAGGCTAAATTCTAACACCCTTCCGGACCACCCCCAGCCATCCTCCTTTACTTTGTGCCCCTCAGAATTTTGTGTGGTTCAGTTTTACTATGTGGGTCCATTGCCTTGTTATATGTGTTTTTACATGTGTAACTAAACTAATAACTAAATTCTGTGCTGGACTAGTGACACATCATTTTCCTCCCTGTTGGAGAGAGAGATTGAGACAGGGTTGGAGCTGAGTGGGTCAGAGGGGAACCCTGTTGTGATCTGACCAAATAGCCCTGAGTTCTATTGTGCTCTGTTGTGTAATGTCAAGCCCTTGTTCCTGGCACCACGATCTACAAGGACACAGCAGAGGAAATCAGCAGACTCTTTGCCACATCTGTTAATTGATAAGGTAGGTGATGTTTGTGTGTGTTGGCCACATGATCAGTGTGTGTACTTATGTTTTGTTCATTAACCGAGGTAACACTTGCCGGAGTGTGTGTGCACTAATTAATACATGTAGAGAAAAAGTGAACACCGCTCTCTGATTACTGATGAGCTCTCTGCTTCTGCATGCTCACATGCAAACACACACACACCCGCAAGCATGCACACACACACACACACACACACACACACACACACACACACACACACACACACACACACACACACACACACACACACACTCCACACGGCCTTTTCCTCTGCCGCAGTGCAGAGCCAGGCCAGCGCATCCGAAGCCATCAATTTCCCGACTCAGACAGTTTGGCTCATAAAGGGAAACTATGACAGGGCTCAGCAGATCATGATGGTACAGCCACACTACGTCTGTGTCTGGGCCCTAGTCAAAGTGGTGCAATACATAGAAAACAGGGTGCCATTTGGGACGACACACTATGCCACTACATATCCTCACTCTCACTACCCTCTCCTTTGTAGGCTTACGTGAATGGCTCTTTTATTCTACAACTAATTTTCAGGGATAGTTGAGAGCTACATTCATTTGTCGGTGTACTTTGTCTAGCATACTGGTGTGATGTTGTGTTTCTAGCCATTCCTACAGTGTCATGTGTCAAGGGTGTATGACTTAGCCACCTGAGGGAAAATAGGAAGAAATCCTGAGCCTTGTCTTTGTTATCTGTATCGAGTTTGATGATACTAGCCTGCCGTTGTGTCCCCCCTCAACCCCCCCTTACACCCAAACCCTGCACCCCCATCCCTTGCACCACCCCAACCCCCAACCCTGCCCCAAATCGCCTCAAAACCTGGCATCCCCAGCCCCCACCCTGAGCCCCACCCCTGGCACCTGAAGCACTACCCTGATCCCATACCTCACCCACACCGCTCCTCCACTGAGCCACACAGTCAGACATGATGAGCAATTGTTTAATGTTCCCTGTGGTTCCCTGTGACCCTGTGACCCTGTGAGAGCATCAAGTCATTCTTCTGGTTGGTTTTTACAGACTCAACAGAAATCACCTTGTTTCTAGGACACATCGCAACGTATTAAAGAGGACAGGGCCAACAACATGTCTGGGACGCAGTCAAGCAAGTTAGGAACATGCACGCCCATGCACGCACTCTCACATGCATGCACACACCTGGCTGAGTAATCATTGGTTTAGTTTAATACATTTTTTGTGCACATGAGGATGTATATTTACCTGTATGGTCCATTTCGATGAAAAAGCAATTTCACAAAAGTAATCTCTGGTGAATGACAATTCCAGACAAATAATTCACTGCAATCTGTTTACTAAAAATACCCCCCCCCCCCACACACACACGTACACACGCACACACACACACACACACACACACACACACACACACACACACACACACACACACACAGAGAGTATACATGCACACACTCCCCGCCTCTATTTGTGATCACCAGGCAACAGAACACAAAGGCCGAGGCATCTGATGTACATAATGTGAAAGAGTCTGAGAGAACAGGAGAGATCGCTGGGCTGCTTTGAACACACACACACACACACACACACACACACACACACACACACACACACAGACTCTTGCCCCGTGGATTTGGCTCCCATCCATGTCCTGTGTCTTCACAAGCCAAACAACAAGGAAGCCTCCAGCACAGACCCCTCAGCCTTTAGTGTGTGTGTCTGTGTGTGTGTGTTACACTCCTGCCAAGCCTCCTCTGAACTGCACTAATGGAGAGACTAGCAACTAGAAGAGCCGCTGCTCTCGCTGTCCCTCCTGCTCCTTGGTGCTGCTGTGCTGATTAATATGCTAAATTAGGTCAGCTGATTACATTGTGTAGTGCTGATTATTAGTCTGTATTGTGTGTGTTGTATTGTGTCTCTCTCCTGTCTTTGTCTCCCCGCCCTCCCACCCCTTATTATGTTAATTGGCACGTACAGACAGACTGTTATGATTGCTACTCCGCTAAAGCATTATCAAAATCAAATGTCACTACTTGAAAAGCCTAGATGAGGAATATATCTCCACCATGTCTATCAACAGGGATTCAGAACACAGTTAGCTTCATTATTTTAATAGCCTCTCGTCGAGGCACAATAAGCACAGACAACGTTCCAAATGTGATCTGGAGAGATCACACGTCACCGTTGGTGATCAATCTAATGTATGTGTATGTCTGTGTGTATACGGCCCCAGGGGCGGTGCAGAGAGGGGAGAGGAGAGTAGAAAGGGTAGTGAGGATGGGAGCAAAAGAGAGTGGGAGGGAGACAAAGGGGGAAGCAGGACACTGCAGACACCACTCTCTGCCTGTCTTTGTTCCTGTCACTTGATTGACTCCCCTATAGGAAACCATGGCTACAGGCCGGAGCATGTGCCTTAATGGGATGGGGGAGCGTGAGATGTGGGTTTAGCTTCCTGCCTCTTGAAGTGGAATGCATCTGTAAACTGCAAAGTGAGCAGTGATCAGGAGGAGGTATCTACCATGAGGGGGGGATCATGGTTGAAAGAGAAAAACTGTGTAGGCCTAAAATAGATACTGGTGGATCATGGTTGTCCTGCTATTGAGGAGTGACAAGGGACCTGTTCAGAGTAGCACTTAGAATACATCCACAGTCTGGAAGGAGTGGATGTTCTTAGAAAACATCAACAGTCTGGAAGGAGTGGATGTTCTTAGAAAACATCAACAGTCTGGAAGGAGTGGATGTTCTTAGAAAACATCCACAGTCTGGAAGAAGTGGATGTTCTTAGAAAACATCAACAGTCTGGAAGAAGTGGATGTTCTTAGAAAACATCAACAGTCTGGAAGAAGTGGATGTTCTTAGAAAACATCAACAGTCTGGAAGGAGTGGATGTTCTTAGAAAACAGGAAGAAAGGAAGGAAGCTAAAGAAAAACAAGGTAAGCAAATTGTGGCTTTAGACTTCTAGATAAATTATATTTGACTCAAAATGGTATTTAATCTTTCTTACTTTTGAAGTTAATTCACATTAAGTACAGACGGACTGTCCCCAATACAAGAAGCAGCCAGTGAATGTTGAGCGTGTTGTCATGACAACATCAGGTATGTATCTAAAGCGTGTATTTCCTTGCGGTTTTACATCATAGGGAGACATACCCACTTCAACTGCCCTACCAGATACTTTATCCAAGACTATACAAGCTTAGACATGACATTCACAGTCATAGTGGTAATGGCCTGTAGCCTAATGCCAATGAGGAGTGACAACACAGACCATGCCAACCCATGCCAACACCAAACCCTCCATGTATAGCAACTGGAGACACACTAGGTGACATTTACTTGCCCCTTGCTGGCTTCGTCGGCACAAGTTGAATAGGTCATGGCATTTGAGAAAGGTACTGTACAGTATGTGATGTACAGATGTAGGTTCTTAATTTGATCACTATTTTGTTGTTGAGAATTTGTAGGGTATTTGAGTTTTAAAAAGGCTTATAAAGTTTGTAATTTCCACTTTTAAATTGCAGACTTGATTTTCCCTAAAGAAAAATGTCAACCCCTCCAAAAATGTCCATTAATTATAATCCACATAATAATCCAAATGTCCTGTTGCAGCATGATTGTTTTCCTGCTGAAGCAAACTGGCTCAAATTAAGATCCTACATCTCTAGCTACAATCCTTCCACTGACGTCCCTCAACGTGTTTGGCCCAATTCTTGACTTACAGTGTTGCTCAGAGTTCAGTGGTGAAAGCATCCAGATGAAATGCTTAGGGTGTTGTGGATATTTGAGAGAGATTGGTGTGTGCTGGCAACAGTTCATATGACTGTAATCCTGTTTGATGTTGTTATTCCTATCTCACAGGAAAGGAATTCTTCACCAGTTTCTCCACACACAGTTCTCTCTCTTTCTCTTCTCACCCTCCTCCTCCTTCCTCGCTCATTAGGCTAAATACCTCTCAGACGTCTAATGGCAGTCATAAATAAAAGAGGGTTGTGGAGATGTGCAGTGCGTGTGTATGTGCGCGCATGTGTGTGTTTGTGTGCGTGCGCATGCGCACGTGTGTGCATCACCACACAACAAAAGGAATGGGATTAGAAGATAAAACAGACATTTTTTAATCAATGCCTGGCTGGGCCCAGGTAAGATACAGAAATACAGCCCTGTTACTATGCAACACTGTCTGCTGCACTAGCTGAAGAAATTCCTATGTAAGATTACTTCAGAGCTTCCTTCTCTCTGTCTTTCCTCACTTTCATTGCTCTCTCTCTTCATAAGTCTGGACTTTGATTGTTTGGAGGAAGCCAGTTGGTAAATCTGCATTTATTTTCCTGATTCTGTGCTTTTTGTTTTGATATGGAACAGTGGTGTGAACAGGAGAGCATTTCTGCCTGAACTCATCTAACAGTTGTGTTCATTGTATGCCAATGTCTTCCATTCCTAATTATTTTTATGTTTGTTCACAAGAGTGTTCAAAGAGGCAACGATAAAAATGCCAGTGATCAGCTAGAAAACGCCCATGGATGACTGAACAATGGAGCTTTCTCTGCCTGTCCAGAAAAAAAAAATGCACAGGTAAAATTCCAGGCCCATGACTTTCCATGGTGCCCAGTCAAATAACGTACTGTAAGACACCATTTTGTAAGGCTACGAGTCAGGATTAACTGAGTGTCAGTCACGTGTGCTAGTCCTCCTTTTGTCCTCGGATTTCCAAACAATGCAGTGTTGATCTTTACAAAGAGGCATCAGTGGATGAAAATCACCATCTTGCCAAACCCATTGACATGGAAAAACATCACAACTGAGTTCCAGACGTCATACGTGTCATAGAAAACCTGAGGCCAGGTTTGACTGAATGGAGAGAGGGAATAGGACACACAGGACAACACATGCTGCCTTTAACTAGGGTTTTGGGTTGGCTCAAGTGCCTTCGGATACAGCTCCCCCAGCACAACAAATCTTATCTCTCTATTGAGCTTTTCTTTTATTACAGTGCATTCGGAAAGTATACAGACCCCTTCCCTTTTTCCACATGTTGTTACATTACAGCCTTATTCTAAAATGGATTAAATTAATGTGTTTCCTCATCAATCTACACACAATACCCCACAATGACAAAGCGAAAACAGGTTTTTATACATTTTTGCAAATGTAGAGAGAGAGAGAGAGCCCTTTCCCACCTGGACAAAAGGAACACCTATGTGAGAATGCTGTTCATTGACTACAGCTCAGCTTTCAACACCATAGTGCCCACAAAGCTCATCACTAAGCTAAGGACCCTGGTACTAAACACTTCCCTCTGCAACTGGGTCCTGGACTTCCTGACGAGCCGCCCCCAGGTGGTAAGGGTAGGCAACAACACATCTGCCATGCTGATCCTCAACACTGGGCCCCTCAGGGGTGCGTGCTTAGTCCCCTCCTGTTCTCTTTGTTCACCCACGACTGCATGGCCAAACACGACTCCAACACCATCATTAAGTTTGCTGACGACACAACAGTGGCAGCCTGATTACCGACAATGATGAGTCAACCGATAGGGAGCAAGTCGGAGACCTGGCAGTGTGGTGCCAGGACAACAACCTCTGATTTGGCATGGGACCCCAGAGCCTCAAAAAGTTCTACAGCTGCACCATCGAGAGCATACTGATCGGTTGCATCACTGCCTGGTATGGCAATTCTTCGGCATCCTACCTTAAGGCGCTACAGAGAGTAGAGCATACAGCCCAGTACATCACTGGGGCAAAGCTTCCTGCCATCCAGGACCTATATACTAGCCGGTGTCAGAGGAAAGCCCAAAAAATGCACGGCATGCAGTACCGGAGCACCAAGTCAAGGACCAAAAGACTCCTTAACAGCTTCTACCCCCAAGCCATAAGACGGCTGAATAACTAATCAAATGGCCACTCACTGTTTATTATCTATGCATTGTTACTTTACCCCTACCTACATGTACAAATTACCTCAACTAACCTGTACCCCTGCACATTGACTCGGTACTGGTACACCCTGTATATGGCCTAGTTGTGTTACTTTTTTAAAAAGTAACACAAAAGTAATTTAGTGTTAAAGTAGTTTAACACTAAAAAGTAATTTAGTGTTAAAGTAGTTTAAAAGTAATTTTTTACTTTAGCTTATTTGGTAAATATTTCTTAATTCTTTCTTGAACTGCATTGTTGGTTAAGGGCTTGTAAGTAAGCATTTCACGGTAACGTCTACACTTGTTGTATTCGAATCATGTGACAAATAAAGTTTGATTTGATTTGACATCTCTGGAGAGACCTGAAAATAGCTGTGCAGCTACGTTCCCCATCCAACATGACAGAGCTTGAAAGGATCTGCAGAGAAGAATAGGAGAAACTCCCCAAATACAGGCGTGCCAAGCTTGTAGCGTAATACCCAAGAAGACTCAAGGCTGTAATCGCTGCCAAAGGTGCTTCAACAAAGTAGTGAGTAAAGGGTCTGAATACTTATGTAAATGTGATATTTCTGTTTAAAAAAAAAATTCTTAGATTTTTTTTAAACAAAAAACTGTTTTTGCTTTGTCATTATGGGGCATTATGTGTAGCTTGATGAGGAGGAAAAACAAGTTCATCCATTTTCGAATAAGGCTGTAACGTAAGAAAATGTGGAAAAAGCCAAGGGGTCTGAATACTTTCCAAATGCACTGTAAGTTCATATTTATTTGCCATATGTAATAAATACATTTGATTACCCACCAGAGATCTTGCATTAAAAACAGTAAGAAATAATTGTTTTACCCATCTGTAAATAGCCCATCCAACTACCTCATCCCCATACTGTATTTATTTATTTATTTATTTATCTTGCTCCTTTGCACCCCAGTATCTCTACTTGCACATTCATATATATATATATATATATATATATATATACACTGTACATCTACCATTCCAGTGTTTAATTGCTATATTGTAACTACTTCGCCACCATGGCCTATTTATTGCCTTACCTCCCTTATCCTACCTCATTTGCACATACTGTATATACACTTTTTCTACTGTATTATTGACTGTATGTTTGTTAATTCCATGTGTAACTCTGTGCTGTTGTTTGTGTCGAACTGCTTTGCTTTATCTTGTCCAGTTCGCAGTTGCAAATGAGAACTTGTTCTCAACTAGCCTACCCACCTGGTTAAATAAAGATGAAATAAAATAAAATACTTTGCATGAGAGACTATTCTATGAAAACTGTGTCTGAGGAGTTAAAAACCGTGAAGAGTTCCTGTGCCTTATGACATTTGTAATCATGTGTTGCATTTTTGATAGATAGAAAACCATATTTAGTTTCCATGACAGCAGCAGTGAAAAATTAAATGTCATGAGAATCGTGAAGCTTTACAGAGAAGAGGGACGGACAGACAGACAGACAGTCCGACAAAGCGCTTTTCACTCTGCGTGTATTGAGAGAGAGGAAGACAATCTATCGGGGCGGACATTGAGAACACTCACGACATGGATGAATGGGTAAACCCACAACATGGTACTTTAAAAATCTCCTTTAACTACAGCAATATCCCTGAATAGTTTCTAAAGCATATGATATTCAGAAACATTATTGTAGGTCTAAACTGCACAGTCTCTCGCTCGTTCGCTCTTTCCCCATCTATTTCCTTCCGTCCCTCTCTCTCCCTTTCTCTCACACAGACACACACACATTTGTTTTACTATCCTTGTGGGAACAAACATTTGATTCCCATTCAAAATCCTATTTTCCCTCACCCCAAACACTTAACCCTAACTCCTAACCCTAACCCTAGTTCTAATCATAAACCTAACCCCTAAGAGAGAGAGAGAAACAGAGAGCGAGAAACAGAGAGAGAGAGAGAAACAGAGCGAGAGAGAGGAAAGACTGATGTAGTGCTGCTATTCTCCCAATGTGGAGACGCTAGCTGTTGTTGTAAAGGAAGAACAGCTTGAGGAGAGCTTCCAATCTGTCTTGTGGAGGTCTAAGCCAAGACCCAATGCTTGTTGCCAGCAGCACATTAGCTCTGCTCTGCTCTGTGTGTGTGTGCCCTGTTGGTGAAGTAAGTCGGTAAATCTGTCAGCAGCATTACTAAGAAAAGAAGAGGGTCTGTTCTGCTAAATCAAGCAGACAAAAAGCCATGTAGCGTCGGCTATGAATCACAGAACAGAATGTGAGAAACAGCTTGGACAGATTCAAATCCAATCAAATTGTATTGGCCACATACACATGGTTAGCAGATGTTATTGCGAGTGTAGCGAAATGCTTGCGCTTCTAGTTCTGACAGTGCAGCAAGATCTAACATGTAATCTAACAATTCCACAACAACTACCTAATACACACAAATCTAAGAAAAGGGATGGAATAAGAATATTTACATATAAATATATGGCTGAGCAATGACAGAGGGGCATAGGCAAGATGCAATAGAAGGTATAAAATCCAGTATATACATACGAGATGAGTAATGCAAGATATTTTTAAAGTGTCATTATTAAAGTGACCAGTGATCCATTTATTAAAGTGGCCAATGATTTCAAGTCTGTATGTAGGCAGCAGGCTCTCTGTGTTAGTGATGGAAAACACAAACATACACACACTTAAGGCTGGTGTGCATGCACAGGTATGAACACATACAGTTGAAGTCAGAAGTTTACATACACTTAGGTTGGAGTCATTTAAACTCGTTTTTCAACCACCACACATTTCTTGTTAACAAACCATATTTTTGGCACGTCGGTTAGGACATCTACTTTGTGCATGACACAATACATTTTTCTAACAATTGTTTACAGACAGATTAATTCACTTATAATTCACAGTATCACAATTCCAGTGGGTCAGAAGTTTACATACACTAAGTTGCCATTAAACAACTTGGAAAATTCCAGAAAATTATGTCATGGTTTTAGGAGCTTCTGATAGGATAATTGACATAATTTGAGTCAATTGGAGGTGTATCTGGGGATGTATTTCAAGGCCTACCATCAAACTCAGTGCCTCTTTGCTTGACATCATGGCAAAATCAAAAGAAATCAGCCAAGACCTCATAAAAAAAAATGTTGACCTCCACAAGTCTGGTTCATCCTTGGGAGCAATTTCCAAACACCTGAAAGTACCACGTTCATCTGTACAAACAATAACGCACAAGTATAAACACCATGGGACCATGCAGCCGTCATAACGCTCAGGAAGGAGACGCATTCTGTCTCCTAGAGATGAATGTACTTTGGTGCGAAAAGTGCAAATCAATCCCAGAACAACAGCAAAGGACCTTGTGAAGATGCTGGAGGAAACAGGTACAAAGTATCTATATCCACAGTAAAACGAGTCTTATATCGACATAACCTGAAAGGCCGCTCAGCAAAGAAGAAGCCATTGCTCCAAAACCGCCATAAAAAAGCCAGACTACGGTTTGCAACTGCACATGGGGACAAAGATCGTACTTTTTGGAGAAATGTCCACTGGTCTGATGAAACAAAAATAGAACTGTTTGGCCATAATGACCATCATTATGTTTGGAGGAAAAAGTGGGAGGCTTTTTTCACCATGCCAACCGTGAAGCACGAGGGTGGCAGCATCATGTTGTGGGGGTGCTTTGCTGCAGTAGGGACTGGTGCACTTCACAAAATAGATGGCATCATTAGGAAAGAAAATTATGTGGATATATTGAAGCAACATCTCAAGACATCAGTCAGGAAGTTAAAGCTTGATCGCAAATGGGTCTTCCAAATGGACAATGACCCCCAAGCATACTTCCAAAGTTGTGGCAAAATGGCTTAAGGACAACGAAGTCAAGGTATTGGAATGGCCATCACAAAGCCCTAACCTCAATCCCATGGAAATTTGTGGGCAGAACTGAAAAAGCGTGTGTGAGCAAGGAGGCCTACAAACCTGACACAGTTACACCAGCTCTGTCAGGAGGAATGGACCAAAATTCACCCAACAGTTTAAAGGCAATGCTACCAAATACTATTTGAGTGTATGTAAACTTCTGACCCACTGGGAATGTCATGAAAGAAATGAACGCTGAAATAAATCATTCTCTCTACTATTATTCTGACATTTCATATTCTTAAAATAAAGTGGTGATTCTAACTGACCTAAGACAGGGAATTTTTACTAGGATTAAAATGTCAGGAATTGTATATAAACTTCCTGACTTCAAACTGTACATCGACAAAGACACGCACACCTTCATGTTCTGCTCTTAAGTAAGCAGACAGGGCCCAGTGAATAAAATAGTAAATCAGCGATGTCGGCTCACATTCTGTCACAGAGTGAAGAGAGGTAACAGAGGACTGACGGGGAGTACTGGGCACTGAGCTGCAATAGCCGAACATGCAAAGGACCCATTACAGTAAGTGGACATTTTGTTTGAGACCATTTACCTTAGCAGGCTAATCTGATCTCATGTAGATCAAACTCAAATACACACAATTTCACAGACACTTTTAACCAAAGCGACTTATAGTCATGAATGCATGCATTTCACGTATGGGTGGTCCCGGTTCCCACTATGCGGGCATCGCAAGTGCCATGCTCTACCAACTGAGCCACAGAGGACCATATTATGCATGACTCCAGAGGACACAGCGAGACAGTGGAAGGACAGGTGGCTGTGAATAATCAGGAGGCTTAAAGTGACACCTCCCAATATGGCCGACACAAAGGGAGATGAACTGTGACTGTTGGGAGGGCAGAGAGATGACACCTTGTAACCCCAGAGACTCTGAACAGTGTTGCTACAGTATTTGCAACCTAAACTCAGAAGCCTTCAAAATGTACCTTAAAACCTTTTAACATTTGAACCATTTAACCTTTTACTGCAAGGGGCTAAATCAGGGTCACACGGCGTGATTCTGGGTAGTCTTAAACACATTTGCTTTGAAACAAAAGTATACACCTCACATACATGGTTATGGGCTTAAAAAAATACACCTGACACCTGTACCCTGTCAGATATAGAGTTGAAATGTATAACATTTTGAGTTTGCGTCCCAATATTACACTTTGTATACATCACAGAAGACTAAAATATGGCAAAACTGTTTGACATAGAAACAATGGATTTTCATCAACAACAAAAAAGAATGATGAATTATGGAATGATGAAAAATATGAATAACATTCCAGCCATCAGGCCAAAGAGGGCGATTTTTGTCATTGACGGCAGGAAAGGGTTACACACCCTCAGAAGGTTTTGATTGGGACCCACATGAAAAGTTGTCATGATAAATCTAGCTGTATGATAGATTTAGAGTCCTCCTGCAGATATGAAATTCATTCCATTCAAGAAATTCACAGTGATTGATGTTTTCGACACAAACATGCAACTGAGTGACCCATCTTCAGTATTCATAAAGAAGCCTATGCATGAGGAAATCTAAGTCTATTCAGGAAGAGTATTGACGTTTTCTTCTTCTATTCTTCTAAGTGGTTTGTCTGTCTGTCCCAGTGAGTGATGAGTGAGTGAGGGGTGTACTGATGTTGAATAACTCTGTCAGAGAGAGATGGTGCCATGATGCCCAAAGAAGGAAAACGACGACAGATGGTAGAAATAGAGAAAGTCGAAATAAGCTTCCGATAGGAAATGGAGCATAAAGCAATGTGTTATAGAGGGCAGATTATGGAGACAGTGATGTTAATTTGGGATAGATAGCATGTAGCTCTACTAATCAACAACAGTGTGGGCTGATAAGGGAGGGAGGAAGAACTCCACCAGTGTCTCTTTTACTCATTTCAGACAGAAGATGTGGTATATTACATGTAATAAAACATATAAGGAAATATTTATATGACCCCCTTTCAAATATCCCCTTTTTTTACTACTTATGTGCAGGTAGACATACCCCTTTTATACAGATCAGTGGTTAACTGGCAAATTGGAAGGGGGCTGTTGTTAAAACATGGGGTCTGTTTGCATTTAAAATTAGGGAGGTGTTAAACAATGGAAGTGTTAATGAATTGACCTGCAAAAAAGCAGAGAATCATTCACACAGACTCAATAGCTGTACTTTGGTTACATGGTCTGTGAAAATGCAGGAATCATGAGTAGTTCTTTAGGTGGTTTTTAATTTGCCATGTTTCTCACCCACTACCCCTTTCAGATATAAAAAAAGGCTGGTATAAAAAAGCAGGCATGGTAAATTAGTACTGTATGTTCCAGTACCAAATTGCAACCTATTCCCTATATAGTGCACTACATTTGACATGGTAGTGCAATATGTAGAGAATAGAGTACCATTTGGGACGCAATGTAATGTATCCCAGTCCCACTGCCGGCAGGTCACATAACCACTGGCAGTGACAACCCTCACTAAGCCAAAGACACTGAATTAACGTACACTTCTAAATCTCTCTGACGTCACAGAGCCCTGTTATTGACGGCCAGCTGGACCTCCCTGACTTTTATATTTGTGATTCTTGAAAGTAGCCACCCTTTGCCTTAATGACAGCTTTGCACACTCTTGGCACACTCGTGGCATTCTCTCAACCAGCTTCATGAGGTAGTCACCTGGAATGCATTTCAATTAACAGCTGTACCTTGTTAAAAGGAGGAGGAGGAGGTGTGATGGTGTGGGGGAACTTTGCTGGTGACACTGTCAGTGATTTATTTAGAATTGAAGGCACACTTAACCAGCATGGTGTCACAACTTCCGCCGAGGTCGGTCCCTCTCCTTGTTCGGGCGGCGTTCGGCGGTCGACGTCACCGGTCTTCTAGCCATCGCCGATCCACCTTTCATTTTCCATTTGTTTTGTCTTCTTTTCCCGTACACCTGGTTTGCATTCCCTCATTGCTCATCTTGCATATAACCCTCTGTTTCCCCTGCATGTCTGTGTGTGGAATTGTTATGTGTAAATGTATGTGTACTCCAGGCTGGTTTGCGCCGGGTTATTGTAACCCGTGTGTGTTTAGTTTTCTGAGTGCCGTGTGTTGTTCGCCTCAATAAAGGGCTCCGTTTGCTACGCATTTCTGCTCTCCTGCGCCTGACTTCCCTGCAGCCATTTACGCACTCCTTTACACAAGTCTACCAAAGCATTCTGCAGTGATACGCCATCGCATCTGCTTTGACCTTAATTAATGGGACTATCTAATGCCGATTTTAGCATGTAAATCTTGGTGAAAAAAAAAAAAAAAAAAAAAGTGCCAGCAAACACACTACACAACACAACACTAAACAATGCATTAATTGCACTCTAACGATGAGCACCGATACATTTTATCTATAATTTCTCTTCGTTATTTCTCTTCATATGATTTTCCAATAGATTGTCAACTTGATTCATGATGATGACTGTCAGCTAAGATTTTGAAAGTATGATGTTGATATGATTAGTCCAATCAAAGCTGCTGTACATATAACGTGATTGGACTTAATTTTATCTGTGACCAATGTCCTTGAGTCTTCTTGGATGGACACTTCTAATGTAACTCTATGGCAGCACATAAGGGGCTAGAATTTCCAATGTCTACCCTTATACTTGGCGGTGACGTAGTGTCCCCATGAGAGAGAGAACACTGAGCCAATCACGGCGCAACACTCCGTATTTTCTGCTGGCTTGCCCCACCACTAGAGAAAGCGCTGAGCTAGGCTGAAACACCTGCATTTTGGAGCTGTCTTACTCAAGAAAACAAAAAGGAGACCATGTTTGCATGTGGGTTTATTAACTCAATGATATATATTTTTTTTACATTGCAAACCGACATGTGACACGGACTATTAATGCCAAAAATAACATGCAAAACAGGCAAGAAAAAAATGTGAGGCTCAAAACGCCCTGAGTGACGGGTCGCCACTGGGACTATCATTTGTTTTTCAACAGAAATCGACACTATTCTGTATACATCTGGCCCTTCTTTGGGCACTGTGCTAACAAACCTCCAAATGAGCATCAGCGGCATACAACACTCCTTCCGAGGCCTCCAACTGCTTTTAAATGCAAGTAAAACTAAGTGCATGCTCTTCAACCAATTGCTGCCCGCACCCTCCTGCCCGACTAGCATCACTACTCTGGACGGTTCTGACTTAGAATATGTGGACAACTACAAATACCTAGGTGTCTGGTTAGACTGTAAACTTTCCTTCCAGACTCACATTAAGCATCTCCAATCCAAAATTAAATCTAGAATCGGCTTCCTATTTCGCAACAAAGTCTCCTTCACTCATGCTACCAAACATACCCTCGTAAAACTGACTTTACTTCCAATCCTCGACTTCGGCGATGTCATTTACAAAATAGCCTCCAACACTCTACTCAGCAAACTGGATGTAGTCTATCACAGTGCCATCCGTTTTGTCACCAAAGCCCCATACACTACCCACCACTGCGCCCTGTATGCTCTTGTTGGCTGGCCCTCACTACATATTCGTCGCCAAACCCACTGGCTCCAGGTCATCTATAAGTCTTTGCTAGGTAATGCCCCACCTTATCTCAGCTCACTGGTCACCATAGCAACACCCACCCGTAGCACGCGCTCCAGCAGGTAAACTTCACTGGTCATCCCCAAAGCCAACACTTACTTTGGCCGCCTTTCCTTCCAGTTCTCTGCTGCCAATGACTGGAACGAATTGCAAAAATCACTGAAGCTGGAGTCTTATATCTCCCTCTCTAACTTTAAGCATCAGCTGCCAGAGCAGCTTACCGATCACTGTACCTGTACTCAGCCAATCTGTAAATAGCACACCCAACTACCTCATGCCCATATTATTACTTACCTTCTTGCTCTTTTGCACCCCAGTATCTTTACTTGCACATCTATCACTCCAGTGTTAATGCTAAATTGTAACTATTTTGCCTCTATGGCCTATTTATTGCCTTATCTCCCTACTCTTCTAGATTTGCACACACTGTACATAGACTTTTCTATTGTTATTGACTGTACGTTTGTTAATGTGTAACTCTGTGTTGCTTTTTTTGTTGTACTGCTTTGCTTTATCTTGTCCAGGTCGCAGTTGTAAATGAGAACTTGTTATCAACTGGCCTTCCTGATTAAATAAAGGTGAAAAAAAAAGAAGAAGTACTGAACAGTAGTTGCAAACAAAAACAGTGTGCCACCAGCAGACGGCGGTGTTGACCTAGTAAGTATGACTAGTCTAATACATTTGGCTGGGATTGAATTCTGTAGCTGTAGCAGATATGTCTCTCTCTCTCTTTCTAGCTCTCACTCTCTCTTTCTCTCGGTCGCTCTCTCTCTTCCCCTCTCTCTGCCATCCTCTCTCTAGTTGTATACCTGATGGTACGGCAACTGCACCGTCCCCAACCGCAGGGCTCTCCAGAGGGTGGTGCAGTCTGCCCAACGCATCACCGGGGGCACACTGCCCGCCCTCCAGGACATCTACAGCACCCGGTGTCACAGGAAGGCCAAGAAGATCATCAAGGTCCTCAGCCACCCGAGCCAAGGCCTGTTCACCCCACCACCATCTAGAAGGCGGAGACAGTACAGCTGCATCAAAGCTGGGACCGAGAGACTGAAAAACAGCTTCTATCTCAAGGCCATCAGACCACTTCCAACCAGTACCCTGCCCTGAACTTAGTCACTGTCACTAGCCGGCTACCACCCTCAACCCTGCACCTTAGAGGCTGCTGCCCTATGTACGTAGACATGGAACATTGATTACTTTAATAATGGAACACTGGTCACATTAATAATGTTTACATACTGTTTTATCCATTTCATATGTATATACTGTATTATAGTCAAGGCCATGCTACTCAACTATTGCTGTACATATACTATTCTATCCACATATTCTTCAGATATACTATACAGTATATACGTTTGGACACACCTACTCATTCAAGGGCTTGTCTTTATTTTTACTAGTTTCTACATTGTATAATAAAAGTGGAGATATCAAATCTATGAAATTACACATATGGAATAATGTAGTAACCAGAAAAGTGTTAAACAAATCAAAATATATTTTAGATTTTTCAAATGAGCCACCCTTTGCCTTGATGACAGCTTTGCACACTTTTGGCATTCTCTCAACTAGCTTCATGACGAATGCTTTTCCAACAGTCCTGAAGGAATTCCCACTCCTGCTGATGACTTGTTGACTGCTTTTCCATCACTCTGCAGTCCAACTCATCCCAAACCATCTCCATTGGGTTAAGGTTGGGTGATTGTGGAGGCCAGGTCATCTGATGCAGCACTCCATCACTCTCTTTCTTGGTCAAATAGCCCTTACACAGCCTGGAGGTGTGTTCTGGGTCATTGTCCTGTTTTTACAATTTTATTTCACCTTTATTTAACCAGGAAGGCCAGTTGAGAACAAGTTCTCATTTACAACTGCGACCTGGACAAGATAAAGCAAAGCAGTGCGACAGTAGACAACAACACATGGGATACGTGGGATAAACAAAAGTACAGTCAATAACACAATAGAAAAATGTACATACAATATGTGCAAATGGAGTAAGGAGGTGAGGCAATAAATAGGCCATAGTAGCGAAATAATTACAATTTAGAAAATGAACACTGGAGTGATAGATGTGCAGATGATGATGTGTAAGTGTCACGCACACCTCTAAGAAGAGGGAACGCAACGCCCTGCTACAACTCAACTCCCCGTGGAGTGAAAGAGGTATGGGACTGTAGGTGTGAGAAAGGACGACAAAGGCAGAATTGACCGCTTACTAGGATTTATTTCCTTTACACGGTAATATGGGGAAAAGGGGCTGGAAGGAACCAAAGCAAAGAAAGTAAATATCAAAGCTTCCCCTCTCCTATCTAACCTGCCTACCCACTACTTACCTAACTTAGCACCACCTGGTGCACTAACCAAAATACAGGGGGTGGTCCGCCCAGGTCTTACCGAGTGTGCCTAGACAGTGAATATACTACGGGTATATGTATGCCCGCAGGCCTCTTGCCTAAGCACTCCCTAGGTCCCTTCCCCCATGGGAACAAATGAAACAGAATATCAAACAATACTCAAACAAACTAATAAACAAAGGACATCAAATAAGCTCTAGCTGAACGACAATCTCACACGGAACATACCAAATACTCCCAGCAACAACTAACACAGTACATACCAACGACCAACATGCTATAACCCTCAGTCATCAGCTATCCTCTCTCAGCAATGATCTATATCACATTCAATCTCTTCAGCAACGATCTATATCACATTCAATCTCTCCAGCAATGATCTCAGCCTGCAATGATCTCCCTTCTGAACAACAGAACACTGGCTTTTATAGCTTCAGAAGGCATTGGTAATTAGACAGCTGCGTCTTGACGAGGGGGCGGGGTCAGCTCTCCAATCATCAATTGGGGCCGACCAATTAGCTGCTTGGGGAGAATTTCAGGAAGCCATCTCCTGAAACACACACACTCAAATACAAACTTAAACACAGAAACTGGGGAACGTAACAGCAAGTAGAAATACTGGTGTCCAAAAGAGCAATAAAAGTAAATAAAAACAATATGGGGATGAGGTAGGTAGTTGGATGGGCTATTTACAGATGGGCTGTGTACAGCTGCAGCGATCGGTGAGCTGCTGAGATAGCTGATGCTTAAAGTTAGTGAGGGAGATATAAGTCTACAACTATAGCGATTTTTGCAATTCGTTCCAGTCATTGGCAGCAGAGAACTGGAAGGAAAAGCTGCCAAAGTAGGTGTTGGCTTTGAGGATGACCAGTGGGCTATATCTGCTGGAGCGCGTGCTACGGGTGGGTGTTGCTATGGTCAGAACCGTCCAGAGTAGTGATGCTAGTCGGGCGGGCAGGTGTGGGCAGCGATCGGTTGACGAGCATGCATTTAGTTTTACTAGCGTTTAAGAGCAGTTGGAGGCCACTGAAGGAGTGTTGTATGGCATTGAAGCTCGTTTGGAGGTTTGATAACACAGTGTCCAAAGAAGGGCCAGATGTATAAAGAATGGTGTCGTCTGCGTAGAGGTGGATCAAGGAATCACCTGCAGCAAGAGCGACATCATTGATATATACAGAGAAAAGACTCGGCCCGAGAATTGAACCCTGTGGTACCCCCATAGAGACTACCAGAGGTCCAGACAACAGGCCCTCCAATTTGACACACTGAACTCTATCTGAGAAGTAGTTGGTGAACCAGGCGAGGCAGTCATTTGAGAAACCAAGGCTGTTGAGTCTGCCGATAAGAATACGGTGATTGACAGAGTCGAAAGCCTTGGCCAGGTTGATGAATATGGCTGCACAGGACTGTCTTTTATCGATGGCGGTTATGATATCTTTTAGTACCTTGAGTGTGGCTGAGGTACACCCGTGACCAGCTCGGAAACCGGATTGCACAGCGGAGAAGGTACTGTGGGATTTGAAATGGTCAGTGATCTGTTTATTAACTTGGCTATTGAAGACTTTAGAAAGGCAGGGCAGGATGGATATAGATCTGTAACAGTTTGGGTCTAGAGTGTCACCGCGGCAGCTTTCTAATCTTTAGGAATCTCGGACGATACGAAAGAGAGGTTGAACAGACTGGTAATAGGGGTTGCAACAATGGCGGCTGATAATTTTAGAAAGAGAGGGTCCAGATTGTCTAGCCAAGTTGATTTGTACGGGTCCAGGTTTTGCAGCTCTTTCAGAACATCTGCAATCTGGATTTGGGTGAAGGAGAAGCTGGGGAGGCTTGGGCAAGTAGCTGCAGGGGATGCGGAGCTGTTGGCCAGGGTTGGGGTAGCCAGGAGGAAAGCATGGCCAGCCGTAGCGAAATGCTTATTGAAATTATCGTGGATTTAACGGTGGTGACAGTGTTTCCTAGCCTCAGTGCAGTGCGCAGCAGGGAGGAGGTGCTCTTATTCTCCATGGACTTTACAGTGTCCCAAAACTTTTTGGAGTTAGAGCTACAGGATGCAAATTTCTGTTTGAAAAAGCTAGCCTTTGCCTTCCTAACTGACTGTGTGTATTGGTTCCTGACTTCCCCGAAAAGTTGCATATCGCGGGGACTATTCGATGCTAGTGCAGTCCGCCACAGGATGTTTTTGTGCTGTCAGGTCTGGAGTGAACCAAGGGATATATCTGTTCTTAGTTCTACATTTTTTGAAAGGGGCATGCTTATTTAACATGGTGAGGAAATTACTTTTAAAGAACAACCAGGCATCCTCTACTGACAGGATGAGGTTCGTATCCTTCCAGGATACCCGGGCCAGGTCGATTAGAAATGCCTGCTCGCAGAAGTGTTTTAGGGAGCGTTTGACAGTGATGAGGGGTGGTTATTTGACCTCGGACCCATAAAGGATGCAGGCAATGAGGCAGTGATCGCTGAGATCCTGATTGAAAACAGCAGAGGTGTATTTGGAAGGCAAGTTGATCTATGAGGGTGTCAATGTTTACGGATTTAGGGTTGTACCTGGTGGGTTCCTTGATAATTTGTGTGAGATTGAGGGCATCAAGCTTAGATAGTAGGATGGCCAGGGTGTTAAGCATGCCCCAGTTTAGGTCACCTAACAGAACAAACTCAGAAGATAGACGGGGGGCAACCAATTCACATATGGTTTCCAGGGCACAGCTGGGAAATGAGGAGGGTCTATAACAGGCTGCAACAGTGAGAGACTTATTTATGGAGAGATTCATTTTTAAAATTAGAAGCTCGAACTGCTTGGGTATAGACCTGGAAAGTATGACAGAACTTTGCAGGCTATCTCTGCAGTAGATTGCAACTCCTCCCCCTTTGGCAGTTCTATCTTGACGGAAAATGTTGTAGTTGGAGATGGAAATCTCAGACTTTTTGGTGGCCCACCCATGTCAGGATTCAGACATGGCAAGGACATCAGGGTTGGCGGAGTGTGCTAAAGCAGTGAGTAAAACAAACTTAGGGAGGAGGCGTCTGACGTTAACATGCATGAAACCAAGGCTTTTATGGTTACAGAAGTCGACAAATGGGAGCGCCTGGGGACACACAGGGCCTGGGTTAACCTCTACATCCCCCAAGGAACAGAGGAGGAGTAGGATGAGGGTACGGCTAAAGGCTATCAAAACTGGTTGTCTAGTGCGTTGGGGACAGAGAATAAAAGGCGCAGATTTCTGGGCGTGGTAGGATAGATTCATGGCACAATGTACAGACAGGGGTATGGTAGGGTGCGGGTACAGTGGAGATAAACCTAGGCATTGAGTGACGCTGAGAGAGTTTGCATCTCTGGAGGCACTAGTTATGCTAAGTGAGGTTACCACATGTGTGGGAGGTGGGACAAAAGAGGTATCTGAGGCATGTTGAGTGGGACTAGGGGCTCCGCAGTAAAATAAAACAATGATAACTACCCTAACAACAGTATATAAGGCATATTGACATTAGAGAGAGACATAAAGTGAGGCATAAAGCAATCACAGGTGTTGATTGGGAGAGCTAGCTAAGACAACAACTGGTAAGCCAACAACAGGTAATCAGCTAAGACTAAAACAACAGGTAAAATGGCGATGAATGGGCAGAGAGGGTCAGTAAACTACACACAGGGCCTGAGTTCAAGGCTGGGGCCGACAGATAAACAAAATAAACAAAATGGAGTACCGTGATTAATGAACAGTCCAGCAGGCATCAGCTATGTAGCCAAGTGATCATAGGGTCCAGTGAACAGCAATAGATGAAACAGGGAAGCTGTTAGGTAGTCGTTATTACGCTAGCAAGCGGAGACACGGCGTTCATAAAGTTAGCAGGCCGGGGCTAGTGTCTTCATCGACGTCCGGCAAAGGCCGGTTGAGGGCACAACGGACGGAATTACGTTGGCAGACCAGTCGTGATGGATCGACGGGGCTCCGTGTCGTCCAGGGTCCAGGCCAATTGGCAAAATAGGTATTGTAGCTGGAGTAATTTAATTTGCTACCCGGGAGATGCGCCTGGCTCGAGGCTAACTGGTGCTAGCTTCGGGACAAGGGCGTTAGCCACTATAGTCACTCGGTAGCAGGTCAAAATGGTTCCAAATAACTACTGTGGTTACTTGTTGTTTTCAGAAATAAAATAACCACATCGTTTGTAAGCATCAATAAAACGTTCAGTTTATTTATTTTGTTTCTTATTTTTCATGTGTTATTTAAATCAGATGCATTCTGTACATAATTAGGTACAGTAGTAGGACATTTCATTTGTTGACTTTTCTGAAGTCATAGACATGGGTTATCACACCAGACATCATACTCAGTATTGTAGGTGGTGGGTACAGAAGAGTTACATTTAGTGCATTTATAGCATTATAAATATAAAGCAGACATAAAATGAAAATAGTGCAATTCTTACCCCGTCTTAAACAGAAGAGAAGTCTTGATAGTCTCAGCTACTGTCTTGTCAATGCTAGAAGACTTTGTATTGCGTACAGAATTTAGGTATGTCTGGAAAAACTAAAGCAAAACAATAGACATTGATAATTGGGAAAAACTTGTGCCTTGGATATCCATCAATTTTACTTATATTATTATTTATATAAATTACCTGCATGAAAAATGTAATATTTGCAACTGGGATTGATGCTGATTGTTGTGTTTCAGTGGTGGAACTGTGCTTGGTTGGTGTGTATGTTTTGTAGTTCTCAAGTCTCAAGGTTGCGTTACAGTAGGTCTACCGACTGACTGTCTGAGGTCGCCATCTAGTGGTCTACAGACATATCCTTAGACCAAGTAGAAGTATAAGCCAGCCTTTATACAGTTTTGAGAAATTGTAACATGTTAGGTTAGGGATCGCTCAATGGAGGCAATGCTCGAGATGGTTCCAAATAACCACTGTGGTTGCATCTGAAACAGCATCTTATTCCCTATATATTGTACTATATAGGGAAAATGGCAAAAGGGAAAAGGGTGCCATTTTGGACAGATTCTGCATTTCATACTAAAAAGGGAGAAAATACACAATTTATGTATAAATGCATGCTTATGAGGCTTTGAAGACATGATCAAGTAGACCTACAGTACATTTTCCAGATGATTTTCTGTCAACAGTTTATAGATTTTGTGCACCTTGTTATCACTGAGAATGAATATTAATTATACAATACAAGTAAGTGACCTTAGAGTGCATACATCATGTAATTAATTGGCTATGCAAGTCATCAGTTCATTTTCTCTTTAGAATGAGATGTGAAAAGCTCCAGTGACTGACTATGATCCTGAAAAGCCCTTCTACTTGTAAAATAAATATGTCTTTCTACTAAAATAAATATGATATATCATGCACATACATTTGATTAAATAACTGTGGTAGTAATTCATATACAGTTTTGTAATGATATAGCAATAATGATCAATTAATGGCATGTGAGTGTTTTTCTATAGTGAGATGCATCCTGCTCTGTGATTTATGGTCTTGTTTGCTTGGGAAAGCTTCAGGTATGTATTACTACAATGCGAAAACGTACATGTAGCTCCTGTAAGGGTTGGAAGCTCATAAAAATAGTTTTTGATCTACATATTTGCGACATATCATCATTCTCCTTGTCCTCAAGCAGAGCAGTATCACTAGTGAATATATCTCTTTTATTCAGATACATGAGTTGACATTTGGGCGATGGTATTACGTTGGATGACATTCAGTAACGTGTTACTTCAGGTGTCATAACACAAGCCCAACACTAGAGGTCCCTCGCTCCCAACGAAAGAAAAACAGGAAGTGAAACGGACAATCTTTGATAACAGTAGAATAGGCGGATAGGTAGATTTACATCATAATTCATGAGAACTGAATTATTGTGGAAGCATAGTCTTTATAGGCTACTCATCATTGAAGCGCTGGGACTTTAACTAAACTTTTTTTATCAGAACTTAAACCGAACTTGTTATCAGAAGTGCTAATTAACTGCTTAAATTGAGTGTAATGTAGTGTCTGAGGAGAGAGCAGATTGGATCCTGACAGGTTGAACAGTGGGAGGAGAGATACAGTAAAGTCCTGTAATGTGGGCTGTATAGTGATAAGGCATGCAAGAATACATTAAGGAGAAACTGGAATTGGTTTTAGGGAGATTTTTCTGTGTGCCCTAAACGTTTTGAACTTACAGATGGTTAATGTATCTCCTCAAGTACTGATGATGTTTTTGGTTATAAAAATAACAAAAAAAGTACAAGCAAACGTGTGTGGTCTGACTCCTCCACCTGGGTCCTCGCCTGCGATCTGATTGGTGAATTTAATGGCGCAGCTACTCTGACCTTCTGTTGATACATTCTGTTGAAACATGATAAAGATACACAAGAGCTGTAGATGGCAATGTGCAAGTTTGTGCTTTGATAATGTGCTTTGATTCATGCATACTTCATTCCTCTGTGTCACTATATAAGGCCTACAACACCAGTCTGTTACGGGAACACAATACCAAACAGGCCATGAAAAAAACAAGCTATCAAGCAAGAGAACGCAAGCAATAAAGGAAGAGAACGGTTCTGGTCATTACATACGGTACTGACCAGGTGCCTGAACACATCGGAACACGGTGGTGCACTCTGCTACTGCCCAGTGTGCCCTTATTACAGCAAACAATTTGGTCCAATCTTTAAATCGCGACTCATAGAAAATGGCGGTGGCGGAAGCCATCCAGTAATATGGGAGATATGTCATTGTCTTTCATTGCCATGTTCCTCAGTACATCTTTAGAAAGCTTAAGAAACCTTAGAGCTTTAAAGAGAGGAGTTGTTGATTGTGGGGGGCTACTCTACTCTACCCTACTGTACTCTACCCTACTGTACTGTACTCTAAGCACATTCATAAATTCTGATTGGACAGTGATTTTAGGAAGAGACCTATGCCACACTATGCAACAGTCTAAGCATTATTAAGCATTAGATTACATTTGTTGTTTCAGAGTGTGAACCAGACGTGGACCAACCCATCTGTGTCTGGAAAGGCCTGCCCTTAGTGGAAACACATGGGCTGGTTCAGTGGTGAAAGTTTGGGTTTTACATAACTGTTTGGGTGCTATCGCTAAGTGGTTTTGAGTGCTAATAGTGCTGAGGGTTAGGGTGGGGGCGAAGAGTGAGGTTTGGGGATGTAAGGGGCGAGAGGGTTTGGTCTGGGTCAAGCTGGCGGTCCGGTCACTGCTCTGTTTTGTTTTCCCTTTGAGTGCTGTTGCAGTGCGTGGCCCTGAGAAGCATCATGTGGCTGTGGGATCAGTCAGGGGACTCTGGGAGGACTCTCCAGCAGGGGGCAGCGTGGAGGTGGGGGTCCGTCTTTTTCGGGGGGGGGGGGGGTGTTCTCCTCTTCCTCCTCCTCGTCATGCTCCTCTTACTGCTCCTCAACCGCCTTCTCCTGCTGTCTATCTCAGATGCAAGCTGCCCTGTCCCCCTGTCATCCACCTCCTTCTACCTCTCCAGGATTGAGAGGGGCAGGCCTGTGGAGATGGTGCCTATCCAGACAGGAACGAAGGCTGCCGACCCCTGGTCCCCCCGTGACCCCCAGTGACCTCGGACTTCTGACCCCTTACCTCTGAACCACAGCAGTGGCTGCTTCTTATAGAAGAAAACAGAGTAGAGCAGAATAAAGAAAAATGGTACACTCTTTGAAAAAGGGTTCTTCGGCCCGCCCCTTTTTGGTTCCAGGTATAAATAAATGGATCCCAAAAGGGTTCTACCTGAAACCAAAAAGGGTTATTCAAATGGTTCTCCAATGGGGACAGCCGAATAACCCTTTTAGGTTCTGGGGAACATTTTTTTTTCTAAGAGTGTAGGGAGGGATAGTGACTGTTGAGGTGGTCCTACTCACCCAGGTCTGAGTCTGTGGTAGCTAGGTAGTGATCATTCTATTAACTCTTGAGTCTCTGAGAACTGGAAACACAGAAAGACAAGGATGAAGGAGAGAATAGCAAGCAGCAAAATGATCACAGATTCAGGGCCAGATTATTTGGTGGCATACAAGGTCATATTTCTTTTTTCAGTCGTGCTGCACAATTTCAGGAACCGCATTAATAAAAATGCACAGCACAATTGCAAAAAAGACATGCATGGAACCTATTGGTCATCAAATATCATGCTGAGAGGAGCTTGCCTGTTGGCTGGAGTTAGCAGAGGGCGGGGTGACCACGCTCTGGTCCAATAGGGGGTTGAGGGGGGTGGAACAGGGCAGGTGAGTGGCGCGCCAGTAGATGTCCAGGTACTCTGCCAGGTGTTCACATGCATCCTCCAGCTGGTTCTCATCCAGGATCACATCAAACATCTCCTGAGAGATGAGATACAGTGCATTCGGAAAGTATTCAGACCGCTCTACTTTTTCCACATTTTGTTATGTTACAGCCTTATTCTAAAATGGATTAAATAGTTATTTTTCCTCATCAATTCAGACCCTTTCCTCAGTACTTTGTTGAAGCACCTTTGGAAGGGATTACAGCCTTAAGTCTTCTTGGGTATGACGCTACAAGCTTGGCACGCCTGTATTTGGGGTGTTTCTCCCATTCTTCTCTGCAGATCCTCTCATGCTCTGTCAAGTTGGATGGGGAGCGTCGCTGCGCAGCTATTTTCAGGTCTCTCCAGAGATGTGTAAACAGGTTCAAGTCCGGGCTCTGGCTGGGCCACTCAAGGACATTCAGAGACTTGTCTCAAAGCCACTACTGAGTTGTCTTGGCTATGTGCTTAGGGTCGTTGTCCTGTTGGAAGTGAACCTTCGCCCCGGTCTGAGGTCCTGAGCTTTCTGGATCAGGTTTTCATCAAGAATCACTCTGTACTTTGCTCCATTCATCTTTCCCTAAATTCTGACTTTTCTCCCAGTCCCTGACGCTGAAAAACATCCCCACAGCATGATCCTGCCACCACCATGCTTCACCGTAGGGATGGTGCCAGGTTTCCTCCAGACGTAACGCTTCAAGAGTTCAATCTTGGTTTCATCAGACCAGAGAATCTTGTTTCTCATGGTCTGAGAGTCCTTTAGGTGCCTTTTGGCACTCATAGCGGGCTGTCATGTGCCTTTTACTGAGGAATGGCTTCCACCTGGCCACTACCATAAAGGCCTGATTGGTGGAGTACTGCAGAGATGGTTGTCCTTCTGGAAGGTTCTTCCATCTCAACAGAGGAGCTCTGTTAGAGTGACCATTGGGTTCTTGGTCACCTCCTTGACCAAGGCCCTTCTCTCCCAATTGCTCAGTTTGGCTGGGCGGCCAGCTCTAGGAAGTGTCTTGGTGGTTCCAAACTTCTTCCATTTAAGAATGATGGAGGCCACTGTGTTCTTGGGGACCTTCAATGCTGCAGACATTTTTGGTTTTCTTCCCCAGATCTGTGCCTCGACACAATCCTGTCTCGGAGCTCTACGGACAATTCCTTCGACCTAGAGGCTTGTTTTTTGCTCTGACATGCACTGTCAACTGTGGGACCTTATAGAGACAGGGGTGTGCCAATCCAAATCATGTCCAATCAACTGAATTTACCACAGGTGGACTCCAATCAAGTTGTAGAAACATCTCAAGGATGATAAATGGAAACAGGATGCACCTGAGCTCAATTTCGCGTCTCATAGTAAAGGGTCTAAATACTTATGTAAATAAGGTATTTCTGTTTGTTACTTTTTATACATTTGCAAAAATTTCTTAAACCTGTTTTCGGTTCGTCATAATGGGGTATTGTGTGTAGATTGATGAGGAAAAACATTTATTTAATACATTTTAGAATAAGGCTGTAACGTAACAAAATGTGGAAGAAGAGGTCTGAATACTTTCCGAATGCACTGTAGATGGCAACGTCAAAAACCAAACTCAAATGAACACTTTATCTAAACGGTAAGCCTCAAGGGAATGCTGCTAACCCTAACTGGTGAGTGCACGCATTCCATTAGAGTGGAAAGACAGTACCGTACACTTTGGGATTGTTGTACAATGGAAATAAATGTATAAGTATTATTTTCATTACATACGGGTGGACACTGTGCTAGTTTGTCTCCTGCCATCATCTGTACGTTGAGGTGTTTACTTTGAGATTTCCCCCGAGATTTGATGAGCCTCTGAAGAACCTGGGAGAGGGGAGAAAAATATTAACTGACTGGCTGGCTTACTGGCTGGCTGGCAGACTGGCTGACTGTTTGGCTGACTAGCTGGCTGACTGGTTGACTAGCTGTCTGGCTGGCTGACTAGCTGGCTGACTGGCTTGTTGGCTGACTGTCTGGCTGACTAGCTGGCTAGCTGACTGATTTGGCGGGCGGGCTGGCTGATTGTCTCGCTGGCTCTTTTGCTGACTGACTGACAGTGTGCAGGTAGTGGATCAGTCCTTACCTTTGGAGAGGACACCTTAACATAAACGATGATAGGAGCCAGGGATGTTTTGAGGAGTTGTGTTGGGTGGTTGATGGTGTCTGCATCCAGAACTACAAGCTGTAGGGTCTTAGCCAGCTCAAAAATTCTCTCAATCTCACTCTGGACCTCAGCTACCACCCCAACACAGAGAGAATTACAGTCAGGTAGCACAGACCAACAGAACCACAGAAGGCCAAGTAAGTACAGAGAAGAGAGAAGAGAAAGTGTGTTGTCGGTCCTGAGTGATATAGTACAACCATCAACACAGCTGTCTAAACGATTTCCCACAGGACTGACTGAGGGCTATTCCAGACCCAGAATAAAGATGAACATTTGAAAGCTCCAGAATTTCTGTAATTAAAAAAGCTGATGAGGGATGCAGAAAAAGTCATCCTCCATTCACCTAGACTGGAGCGTGTGTTGGACCTCTCCATGATGGCCTTCTTGTTCAGTACAGACCTTTTGGCCAATGACAGATCAGCAGTCACCCGTGTGATAGAGATTCTGAAAAGATAGATACATTTAGATGAATAGATTCAATTTAATTGGACTATTTAAGAATACCATTCCTACCACACAAATGGGTACAATGCATTCAAAATCAGCAAGCATTTTCACAAAACAATTTGACAACTTATTCTGTAGTGGTTCTGGCTGTACCCACCTCCCATCAAACCTGTGTTTCAGGAAGTCAAACAGGGCCTTCTGCATCATGTCCGTTACCTGGAACACAGAGGGGAGGATGGTGATTGGTTAGGAGAGAGCACTGACCCCTGAATGTCATGGCCAGATTCATAGAGGTTTTAGAATGGACGTCATGTTAGTGTCCTTATTCGTGACATTTTGGTGGTATAACAATAGGAGACCGCCTCTGTCAATTTACCCCCCCCCTCCCCCCAAGGGCTTAGACTTTCTAAGTTCTCCTAACCTGCTACGAAAAGTCCATTCAGGTCAATTCTGACGTAAACTGTATACTATCTAGTCAAAACTATCGTTCACCACAACATGCTCCCTGGACAGAAGCTTCCTGCACACTGCTGTCCATATATGGAATAGTCTTCCAGAGCATGTTATAGGTGACATCACAGACACTGGTCTACAGGCCTTCAAATGCTGACACTTCCTGAACACACCACCCTCCCGATCACAACAACGCACTTACCACCCCCCACTGATCGCTGCGCTGCAGTGAACCTTATGATTGGTCAACTGGATACTTATTAAGCCACCCCCTCCCCCCCTTTTCAGGAGGACACATATTTTTTTGCCACATCTACATACATTTTACATACATGGTACTTTTCTATACAGCAGTCACATAACAATAATACATTACCATACATCAGCTCTTTAATCCCACCCCTCAGCCACTTTCAGCCCATCCCACCTATCCCCATAGACGACCCTCGTTTGGTTTCCATATGCCATATATTTTTCAATTGTGCTGTGATGTTTTACATGAATGTTTAACCTATCTAATCTCATAGTATCCACAGATTGTGAGCTCAAGATGAAAACATATACTACGAGTAATATTATATTATTGATTGATTGAATATGGATTTCTAAATTGCCCAACACTGCTATTTGTAAGGTTAATTTTAAGTGAATGTTGTGATTTTTTCTGTGACCAGAAACAAGCTACATAGGAGGAACAAATACTCTTCGCAGCAAAATCTACAGAGCTGAGATTGTTGTATGCCCCTTATATTGGCATCAGTGGAGGCCCATCCTCCTCGGTGAAATTTCATAAAAATAAAAATAGTGAAACATTCAAATTTTAGATTTTTAGATAAAGCTGTATTAAACATATTCATATGTCACCAGATAACTGTTTAAAATAAACTGTTTTGCAGTGAAGGTCTACAGTAACTTCAACAGCACTGTCTGGGGTAGCACCATTGTGTAGCCGGAGGACAGCTAGCTTCCGTCCTCCTTTGGCTACATTAACTTCATACATGGTAATTATGACCACTTCCGGAGGACGTCCTCCAACCAATCAAAAATGTTGCAGTATGAACTGACATCCAATCATAGAATTAGGATTAGAGAATGAACCTAGCGAGTTGTATTGGGATTATGCCACAGAGCATTATGGGGGTTCTATGTGTTGAGGAGTTTGGTGACATTGTTGGATAGAGATTAAGAGTGAAAAGTGATAGTTGACCAATATTATTCAATTCAAATCATTTTTTTCAATTACAGGACACGGAGGAAGTATATTATAAATTGTTTTATTGGTTTTAGAACTTTATTTTTGTGTCCAGCTAGTGCAATTTATTTAAATGTGCCTTGCTAACTTCAGTAGCACTAACAAACTAAAATTACCAGCGCGATTGTGCAGTTTTCTCCGCCAGAATGGTAGAATGGCCAACGCTGCCGAAAATGTTGTGGTCTTTTTGTTGAAGAACCTCTTTCATTCTCTGGGGTACACGGTGCGAATTAAAAGTGAGGGTCGACCTCTGCCTGAGATAAGTTTGATGAAGAAGGATGAACAGTTGAGGGCGTTCAATACCAACTGGTATCAAAAGTATAGCTGGTTAGCAAGGAGCCTTTCATCAAGCCGTCTGTATTGCTGGCCTTGCCCGCTCTTTGGAAAATCTGAGCCTTGGTCAAAAGGTGGGTACAGTGACCCGAAGAATATAGATCGTTTAGCAGGCAGCATATACATGCCCGCATCAGATTCAAGCTTCTAGGAAAAAGCTGCATCGATCATGACGAATGTCTGCGTATTCAAACTGCCAAACTGCGCGACACAACGAGAACGTTAGAAGAAACAGGGATGTTCTCAAGCGGCTTATCAACACCACTGCGTTTTTTGGGCATGCAAGAATATGCTTATAGAGGACAGTACGAGAGGGACAGTTCCTCCGACAAGGGAAACTACAATGAGCTCGCAGAGTTAATTCCACGTAACAATGCAGAACATATCGAACTTCCGACTGATTTCATAGCTTCCATCGCATCATCCATTTCACGTGCGCTCAAGTAGGCTTTCCACTTTCCTCCGGTATTTATTTAGATGAAAACACATAATCACTCCGGACAGACACAAGCAAAAACTCATGATATAAATGTTGCAGCAGCAGAGCCTACACCTAAACATTAGAGCTCTGACATGCTGTATGTGATGAAAACGAGACCATTTTTCAGTCTGATCAACTGTAGGCTACTAATAAGAGCAGATGCATACAGCCTATGTGCCCTGTCCATTTGTTCAGGGTAAACTAATTGGTAACGTTATGTATTTATAGTCCATTTGTGTATCAGGAGAAAATATGAATGTGATCAAATTTGGTTTATATTCAACATTGGGCTGGCTAGACTGCCAATACGTTTTCAATCCAAAATTATTAACTGGAATCAATCAATCAACATAATAGTGATGACAGATGTGAGTACATTTTTTACAAGGCCTACAGTTGCATAGAACTGCATGATGCAAACATTCAAGTAAACTGTGATAAGAGCAAAGAGTTAATTGCAAATTTTCTATTGAAATTGGTTGTGGTAAGAACATTTAGATTTTTTGAGATACTGTATGAATACCAAGTATGTCTACTTCACCATCCGCTCGTTGTATTGGTAAACTACCAATACGTAATATGGTACACTTGTCATACTTAGGTTTTAGTCCAGAGAGACTAGAAAAGTGATCAAAATCTTCAATGAGACTGTGCAGGGATCTAGATTGCGGACTTAAGAAAAAACTTGAGCCATCGGCAAACATTGACATTGGATTTCTAACCCCTTGATGTTCTTGTTGGATCTAGCATTTCGATGGCGATAACAAATAAATATGGAGATGGTCAACTGAATGTCACTTTGTATCTGATTTGGCCCTTGTTCACCAAAAAATCCTCTCTTTCGGCCTCCCCTTCTCCCTCCCACCCTCCCTCTCTGAAATACTTCGAAAGTCAAGGAACCAACATCTCTATATCCTTTATTAAATAAGGACAGATCTATGTGTGTGGTCTGTTTGTGTAACTATAGGAAGTAGACAACATGGGTCTAAGTGTTCCTTTCTTTCCATCTCACTAAAGACAATGTTAGTCTGACTGTGGCAGTGGAGCTTAGAGAGCGGTAATCTCTGTGGAGGAGCAGACAGAGAAACCTTTGCCTGGCCCAGCCTGTGTGTGTGTGTGTGTGTGTGAGAGGCGAGGCGTGGCCGTCTATAAAAAAATACAAATAAAAAGATGCCTTGTGAAATAGGGGATAAAACCAAGAACTCCTACTGCTGCAACTTCCCTGCTGTCTTGGAGAGGGAGAGAGGGGGGCGAGAGGGAGAGAAGGAGAAAGGGAGAGAGAGACAAAGAGAGTGAGAATGAGAGAAGAAGAGAAAGACAGAGCGAGGGAGGGATGGAGAAGGGGAGAGAGAAGGCTGACGTATGCCTCCGGAGCATCCCCAAAGCACATCACCAGAGAAATGCATAAATATTTCACAGACACACAAAACAAACGGCTTGGCTCTCAGCCTCTGCAGTCACACAGGAGAGAGAGAGAGAGAGAGAGAGTGAAAATGTTAAAGCAGAGAGAGATTTCATCTAATTATATGCCTTATAGTTGTGCAGAATTGTTTGTTTGTCAAGCTCATTACAGTAAAATGGCATGCAGTATCATCTTATATCCCTACACATCTATTGTAATCTGTATGGGGCATGTGCAGTATAAGACATAGGCTACTTGTTGATTTTCTATGTGATTGTGAGTGGGCAGCACATGATTCATAGAGTTACTGTATCATAATGTAGTGTAATTTGATCATAATAAGTTTATGGGGTTGGCCTAATGGGCTAATGGAATGGAAGTTTGTGTGTTTGCGTGTTTGCGTGCATATTTGTGTGTCTCTGTGAGGGTGTGTGTGCGTGCGTACTTGCATGTGTGTGTATCGACCAGCTTCTCACCTCATAGCCTTTCAGGGATGGCCCCACCAACACCACCGGCCTCATGGAGGGAACAACATCATAGGGTGGGAGATGCTCTGTCTGCACAGGAGACACACACACTGGGCTTGGAACAACTTATACTTTAAAGACCATAATAGAGCCATGAGTTTTTCCTGGTCAGATCATGTGGTCAGGGAAAAGTCTGGGCCCAAGCATAACCTAACCTCATACAACCATCCGGAAGTCTCGCAAGCTTACATTCCGTTCCACTTAGGGTTGCAAAATTCTGGGAACTTTTAATCAATTCCCTGGTTGTCTGCTCATTCCCTTCTTATTCTGGGAGACTCCAACCGGGATTTTGGGAAAATCAGGAAATGTATTGAAAATTCCCAAAATGTTGCTACACGGAGCGATAATCAGCCTGGTAATTACAAGGCTAAGCATAACCCCCCCCCCCCCAGTCATTGAGAAAAGGATCTACCAAAGTGTAATTAAATAAGAACAAAAGACTGTGGAGCAGAGTATTTTACACATCAAGAAATCAATCAATCAAATTGTATTTGTCACACGCGCCGAATACAACCTTATCATGAAATACTTACTTACAAGCCCTTAACCAACAATGCATTTTTAAGGAAAGTAAGAGTTAAGAAAATATTTACTAAATAAACTAAAGCAGCAACAAGAAAAGAAGTAGCAAAAAAAAAGTTACAGAATAAAATAACAATAAGGAGGCTATATACAGGGGGTACCATTTTTATTCCTAGATCTGACACACAGTAGAATAACCTGCATGACCAACATACCTGCTTTTGCTTCTGTTTGGCTTGTAAAAACAAGAGAAAACAGATTTAGCATTAAAGCAAAGACGCATGTCTATTTATGGAGAGCAGATGGTATAGTGTCTGAGAAGAGGATATCCTGTGGCTTCCTTTGATACCCATTCCTCCAGTAAAAAGCAGCAACACTGTCAGGGTTGGGATCTGAATTTCATTTAACTCAGGATACTGTGCACATGGTTGGTTCCAATGAATAAACAGGCTTTGCTACATAGCGCAGTATAGAATTGTGTTGTCCATCCATGATGGACATTTGTCTTTGCCATCACTTTACAGAAATCAGGTACGAGACAGAAGCGTGAGGTCAATCACCTGCAGATGGTGGTGTGGACCTCCAGCTGGACGATGTGTTCGCTGCTTTCCTGTAGGACAACAACATGGTGCGTGAGAACAGGTCGAGAACAATGTTATCTTTCCTTGAATCCTCTCCTTGCTTAACATAATAAATATACGCCAGTTAGCAGACTTACATCATGCGTGCATACATTATACGTAAGGGCAGAACCAGGAACTGAACCCACTATGCTGGTGTTGCAAGCACCACGCTCTACCAACTGAGCTGCCAACTGTGCTTCCGTCTGCCAGGCAAGGAATTCCTTGCTGACGTTTTGAGGAGGCAGGGAGAGGATGGTAGGGGAGGACACAAGGAATCAAGGAAAGACGACTGAGAAAGAGATTTGGAATGTAGCATGGGGATGTATGAGAGAGGATGAACCCTGACCTCTGTGCCTGTTTTTGTTCCTGTTTGATCCGCATGGCCTCCAGTTTCACCGGGCTGGGGATGAAGGTGATATCCGCCCCTTCCTTCACCAGCCGACCGATCCACCAGTCATTGCTGTATTTCTGCAGACAAAGAGACAAAATGTCAATACTGTTCCAACAATATGGCAGCAGTGGTTAATGTGGTTAATGTCTTAGTAACTGAAGTGAAAGAGATGCCTGTCAAAGTCATGGTCTTACATATTGTCAACGTGTAAGGACTATGTTACAATAGGCACTGGTTAAGCGAAATGTAATTAGAGTAGAGATAATATATGTGATCGTGATATGGTGACAGGGATTGTTGATGATGACACATACGGAACTCCACTCACCTCTTTTATGTGTAGAAAGTCTTTGGTTTCAAAGTTGATAGCAGCACCTTGGACAGGACAGTCCCCATCTAGAGCCCCACAGTAACTCACGTTGGTCTTCACTGCAAATGCTACCGGTTTCGACTGGGGAGGACAGAGAGAGACTCAACATATATGAAGTGTTTATGAAAGGATTCTGTTACCTGACGATATTCCATCCTATGGGGATCTCTCCTTGGCTCTCTGGGCCTGAATAACTCGGCTTCATTTTTTATATTCAACACTTAGTTGCCTGAGAACACATTCACATTTACGATCAGAGGAATAGTTGCAGGGGAGAAGAGAGCTTGAAGAAGGGTCACTCCCCTTAGCGCTCTCCAGCTGCAGTTGGGCCTGAATAAACTCCTATATAAACTCTACTGACTAAAGTTGAACTCTTACCATAGCTCAGTTGGGCCTGACGTTTGGTTTCAAGCTAATTCACTAACTAAACTCCTGACTCTGCTTACTAACTCTACTAATCTTGGCTCTCTGACTAGCGGGTGGAAGAGAGGTTGCTTATCTTGGCTCTCTGACTAGCGGGTGGATGAAAGGTTGCTTATCTTGGCTCTCTGACTAGTGGGTAGAGGAGAGTTTACCTACATTGGCTCTCTGACTAGCGGGTGGAGGAAAGGTTGCTTATCTTGGGTCTCTGACTAGCGGGTGGAGGAAAGGTTGCTTATCTTGGCTCTCTGACTAGCAGGTGGAGGAAAGGTTGCTTATCTTGGCTCTCTGACTAGCGGGTGGAGGAGAGGTTGCTTATCTTGGCTCTCTGACTAGCGGGTGGAGGAGAGGTTGCTTATCTTGGCTCTCTGACTAGCGGGTGGAGGAGAGTTTGCCTACCTTGGCTCTCTGACTAGCGGATGGAGGAGAGGTTTCTTACCTTGGCTCTCTCCAGCTGCAGTTGGGCCTGGCGCTCGGCTTCAAGCCGAGACGCCTCGGGGTCGTCCTCCAGGGACACGTCGGAATCCGAGGGTCTACTAGTGTAGGAATCAGCTGAACCCTAGAGAGAGGGAGGGAGAGACATAGAAAGAGAGAGAGAGAGAGAGAGGGAGAAGACAGAGACAGAGAGACATAGAAACAGAGAGGCAGAGAGAGGAAAAACGAGAGAGTCAGCCTACAGGAAGGGGAGAAACATAACACCACAGAGGAGCCCATTTCCTGTAAACTTACTTCGACTGTATTGCTGATAATGTTTCTATCATTCAAATCCAAGCTCTCAGTGTCACCCATTACTTCAGATCAGATGGCTTTATGTGGACTCCCTGCTCCAGTACCTGAGATGAGCACGTTCTGTCCCTTTACCTGCTGCAGGTACCTGTCTGGCCTGGCCCTGGCAGTGCACCCATGGGACCTGCCTAGCTGGGACTGGCAGTTCCAGTTCCTCTTCAGTTCCTGCTTTCCAAAGCAGTCCACTCTGGGGAGCATGTGTGTGAGGCAAGCACTACAACAACATGCAGTACATATGGTAGCGTTCCAATGTTTATTTACTAAAGTGAATGAAGGGAAACCTTGTCTTATATACAGTATGTCTACCGTCGATTGTGCTGCAATAGATGCTGCAACCACATTCAACCACAAAGGAGTACACACTATTCTGAACATACGTGTATCTTCTAATCTAAACAGTATTATCAAGTTCATATCGCCCACCATCAGTAAGTCACCACACAATCACAGCCATAACTTTGGAGACATGAAGAGCATAACCAGGGTAGGTATCCAGTTGTTAAAATATCTCAACACTTTCAGGAAAGAAACCTGGTTAAAGGAAGAGCAGTCCAAGACACTAATTGCCTCATCGTTTCAGCTCACTGTCAGACCAACCTGTCATGGGTAAAAACACATCTCCCCCTCCTCGGTCAGCCCTAAACCCAACATGCTCTACACTCACCGTCACTGCTTTCCAATCCCCGTCTCCTTTCAGTCCCAGCTGGCCCACACACACCAGAGGAAGACTGACTCCTCACATGCCAGGCTGATACACATAAACACCCACACACACCACTTCCAAATACAGCTCCAAATATAGCTCAATAACAACGGCACAGCAGCAGGCAGCCTTCTCTTTTTTCAACTGTCTCTCTCTCTTTTTTCTCCACCCCTCCCTCTTCCTCCCTCCCTCCCTTTCCCCTCTCCCAAGTCATTTCTGCAGGCTCGATCCAGAGCACAGCTTTTCTCTTTTTTTCCCTTTTTTTCCCCCTTGTCTTTCTCCACCCCCTGCTCCCCTTCTTCCCCTCTCTCTCCCCCATCCCAAAACATTTGGGGCTTGATCTATCTCTTTCTTTCTTTCACCTATCTCCTCCCCTCTCTCCCCATCCCCTCGTCCCAAAATAATTTGGGCACCAGGCTGGATTTAGCGATCCAGAGTACAGTGTGGGTATCATTTAAATATCAACGCATGCCGAGAGGGGCTTGCATCTAAAGATACTTCGACCATAGGACGAAACAAAGCAGAATTAACAAGAAAGACGCTAGTTCAGTTTGGTTAGTAGTGCTGCGGATGAGACTAATACATAATACCCTGAAAAATATATTGTGTGTGTTTTACCATATCATCTATGCTAACGCTCTATAACTTGTTATAAGCATCTATGAGCCTTTATAATGCCTTATAATAATGATTAGCAGTGCTGCGGATGGGAGTGACTAATACAGTAAACAGTGGCATGTGTTTCACATTAGATGTCTTTCTGCATGCAGGTGTAACCCCAACCGCCGTGTTCTTATGCTATCTGGGGGGCCCAATCAATGCCATATTACAACCTTTGTGTGGTGATAATTGCTTTGTTTGCACTGTAACCTGTTCATTCATATGCCCTGCGACCGTGATACATAGACCTAAAGGACGAGATAATAAGAAGACCCAGTGGCAGAATAAAATCACAAAACCGGACAGCAACCTCTGTCCAGTGAAGTCCACAAAGCATATTGCATGTACAGTAACAGACAGTTACATGACCTACAGCATGGTCAAGAAAGTTAATGTTTCCGACGTTTTCGGACCACTAAACAACTATCAATTTAGAACCAGGAGAGTTACCGCAAGTTACAAAGAAAACAGGGGCTGCCTCCACTATTATAGCACCATTTCAACTTCAACATGTCAGCATCATCAAATCACCTCTGCTTCGTCTAATACAGTGACAATTTAGTCCAATCAACATAAGCTCAATATGATGTGGCTGTCCATGGTTCTGATTTCTGTATGTGTGTGTGTGTGTGTGTTCGTGCAAGTAGAAAAAAATGTTGACTCACCCTACTTGTAGAGAAACGCCAATGCCATCCTTCTCTCGTTCATGTTGACGAAACAGTCTATCACTCTGTCATACAGTACACACTTTTAGTTTTTGGTGTCCTTGGCTACCTGGCTAAAATGCTTGCTCGCTAGCCTAACTTCCTTTCATGGGCAACGTTAGCTAGTTAACTTTGGCATTCTACATCTAGCTATATATTCAACTTCCATCCTCTCAGGCCAGGGGCACAAAAATGTATGAATTAATGGTTGGATCAGAATCGCCATTATTATCATTGGCTAGTACAGAGAATGAAGTAAAACCACAAGTACAAGTCCCTATCTCCATCCATGGCTAATTTAGGAAAGGGAAAATTTTAGCTAGCTGCTTTCCTCAGCTGCCTGCTGAGGAAAACAACACAAATCAAGTTTTTCTGTCAATGACGTATGCTATCAATGGGATTTTATAGGAGTGACGCCAAATCCAAGCTGGCTTCCCTTGACAATTTTTTTTGGTGCGCCAGGACCATTCATGGTTGAGCTCAACGCTGAATGGCCAGATGGGGAGGCCAGATGCTCACTGGCTTCGTTCGCCTTCAATGCTATAGGCGGCAACAATGTCATACTCGTTTGGACCAGACAGCATCAGATAGGTGTCCTACACATAGAGAGACAGAGGGGCGCTGTTTCGCTCGCTCGGATGCTTTCTCCTGTGAGATACATTCAGCCTCTTGCAAATTGAAGGAAAATTATGAAACATGGTCAATTCCCTTGGCATCCCATGAATACTGCTCTCTCATTGCTCTCTTTCCAGTAGCAGCAAGTTGGAACACCGGCTGGATTCTGTCAAGTTCCACCCAGTGCGTCCTCAGAGTAAAGTGTGAGAGACCGGAGGAGAGAGGAGGGGAGAGGAAAGAGGGTCGGAGAGCAGGGAAAAGGAGGGGAGAGGAAAGAGGGTCGGAGAGCAGGGAAAAGGAGGGGAGAGGAAAGAGGGTTGGAGAGCAGGGAAAAGGAGGGGAGAGGAAAGAGGGTTGGAGAGCAGGGAAAAGGAGGGGAGAGGAAAGAGGGTGGGAGAGCAGGGAAAAGGAGGGGAGAGGAAAGAGGGTTGGAGAGCAGGGAAAAGGAGGGGAGAGGAAAGAGTGCAGGGAAAAAGAGGGGAGAGGGGTAGAGCGGAAGAGACTCGATGGATATAAAGGCCCTCTCTCTCTGACACTGTCCTGATCTCACAGTCCCACACCATAGCTAGAGTATATCTCTTAGATTATTCCAATTTCCACTTCCCTGGCCTGTGAATCTGAGCAAAACCAAACCCGTTGTTCGCTTTTGCCAAGAACTTATTGTCAGACACCAGTTGAATTATATCATTTTCAAATGATGAGCCAGCTTGTTATTCTGAAGACGACTGTATCGCCTATAACAACAATCATTGCAACATCCACCATATATCATACCAGGGCTTTAAAAGATCACCCTAAGAAGTCACTGCCAACCACAAAACACTGAGACAGATCAATACAGCCATGTGATACTAGAAGAGACACAAGATCCTAGAAGGGGATGACATTCAGTTGGCGTGGCTGTAACATATGTGGTGTAGCGAGAGAGAGAGCGAGAGAGAGAGTGAGAGAGAGTGACAAAGGGAGCGAGAGACAGAGAGAGACAGAGAGAGAGACAGAGAGAGAGCGAGAGAGAGAAATAATGAGTAACAATAACTTGTCTGTATACATACCAGAACCGAGTAAATGTGCAGGGGTATTCCCTTGCACATTGCCGACAGTAGCTACCGCCCTCTCACAGACACACACATTTCACGTATTCCTCTCTGACAAGAAAATAAGAAAGCATTTTCTCAGCAAATAATACATGAGGTAGCAACAACATAGTTTGTCCAGGTGGTGGCACCCCACACACAGCAGTCAGTTGAGTCAGCATCTCTCAGTATTTAACTTGGCAAGTCAGTTAAGAACAAATTCTTATTTACAATAATGGCCTACACCGGCCAGACCCAATTGTACACCACCCTATGGGACTCTCAATCACAGCCAGTTGTGATACAGCCTGGATTTGAACCCGGGTGTCTGTAGTGAGGCCTCTAGCACTGAGATGCAGTGCCTTAGACCGCTGTGCCACTCAGGAGCCCCGTATAGATAATAATAATACCACTTTCCCCCCAATAACAGACAAACTCATGGACAATTTCCATTCAGCTGCCCAGATTCTGTTTTTGTAAACCCACGTTTTTGTTGATTGAGATAACACGATTTAGTTTGAATTTGTTTTATATAAAATCTCTTATGACATGTCATACTTGTTATACCATTCTATATCTTTTAACTGAATTGATCCCCTTTTATAATTTCCAAACTCGGTATTCAGCACAAATATCTCAGACAAGATAGCAACAGCAACATGCAAAGTACAAAGTGGAGCAGAGAAAGTCCAGAGAGGAGAGATGGAAAGACATGTGTTCCTGTATACCTGACGAGGAAGGGGAAAGGCAGAGGAAGAGTGGGGGTTATGCTTACAGAGTGAGTGAACAAGAACAGGCTTTCTACTGAGGTAGGTAGAGCACGTTGAAAACACGAGGAGGGGTAGAGCATGAAAGAGAGGAGAGAGGGAGCGGTACCAGAGGAGAGGAGCGGTAGGAGGAGAGTGAGGAGGAGAAGAGCATTAGAGCATTAGATTAGAAGAGAGGTACCAGATTGTGGAAACGGAGAGCAGATGGAAAGACAGACAGATGGCCTGATGCTGCAGAGAGAGAGAGAGAGAGACAGAGAGAGAGAGAGAGAGAGAGGGAGAGAGAGAGAGAGAGAGAGAGAGAGAGAGAGAGAGAGAGAGAGAGAGAGAGAGAGAGAGAAAGCAACAGAGAGCAACACAATACCTTATTACCGATGAGTCCTGTAGCGCTCGAGTCGGACATGCTTCTACCGCTGCCTTCGCTCTCTTCTTCTCCATCTCAAACATGCAGACCCCTCCCCTCCTCTGCTTCCCCAGCCTCCAAGCCCGTCGTTAGTTACAGGCAGAGAGAGAGGCAGTGCGCTGAGGCTCGGCCTAAGTGCTCCGTTCTGACATTAGTGCACTGCCTGCCTGCCTGACTTGGCTGGGCTGAATGCCTCAACAGCCATTTCCTATACAAAATGTATGCCCTAACTGCAGTACTGGAGCTTGGTGTGCCGTATACGCCCTCTCACTGGCCGGGTCGGTTCTGCTCGAGTCTCTCTCTCCCAAGCTTCAAACACTTTCTTTCTTCCTTCTTTTCCTTCCTTCTTTTTTTGTTATTTTATGCAAGAAGACCTTGATCCTTTCTTTCCTCTTCTCTCGATTCTTCTTCTTCTACACGCCTCTCCAGTTACCATGACACTGCTTATCCACTGTACTGTAGTGTACCCCTTCTCCCTTCTCTCTAGTCTGTAGAACACACGGACCTCATTTCTCCTGCCAGGTAAAATACATCCCTGTCCTCTGCAGGAAGGAGACTATATTTTTCTTCTCCTGCTTGTAACTGTATTTAGAACCCCTGTCTTTACATTACACATATACCCACTGTTTACAACACATCCCCCTCTATATGATCTCTGTGATAACTCTATGACAATCTCACTCTGTGATAACTTCTATGTGTGATAACCTCTATATGTGATAGCCTCTCTATGTGATAACGCTCTATGATAACCTCTCTGTGTGATAACTCTCTATGATAACCTTTCTATGTGATAACTATCTATGATAACCTCTCTATGTGATAACTATGATAACCTCTCTGTGTGATAACTATGATAACCTCTCTATGTGATAACTATGATAACCTCTCTGTGTGATAACTCTCTATGATAACCTTTCTATGTGATAACTATGATAACCTCTCTGTGTGATAACTATCTATGATAACCTCTCTGTGTGATAACCTCTATATGTGATAACCTCTCTATGTGATAACGCTCTATGATAACCTCTCTATGTGATAACTATCTATGATAACCTCTCTATGTGATAACGCTCTATGATAACCTCTCTATGTGATAACTATCTATGATAAACTCTCTATGTTATAACCTCGCTATGATAACCTCTCTATGTTATAACCTCTCTATGATAAACTCTCTATGTTATAACCTCGCTATGATAACCTCTCTATGTTATAACCTCTCTATGATAACCTCTCTATGTTATAACCTCTCTATGATAACCTCTCTATGTTATAACCTCTCTATGATAACCGCCCTATGTGATAACTCGCTATGATAAACTCTCTGTGGGATACCTCTCTATGATATACTCCCTCTATGATAACCTCTCTATGTTATAATCTCGCTATGATAACCTCTCTATGTTATAACCTCTCTATGATAACCGCCCTATGTGATAACTCGCTATGATAAACTCTCTGTGGGATACCTCTCTATGATATAACCTCGCTATGATAAACTCTCTATGTGATAACTCTCTATGTGATAACTCTCTATGTGATAACTATGATAACCTCTCTGTGTGATAACTATGATAACCTCTCTATGTGATAACTATGATAACCTCTCTGTGTGATAACTCTCTATGATAACCTTTCTATGTGATAACTATGATAACCTCTCTGTGTGATAACTATCTATGATAACCTCTCTGTGTGATAAACTCTCTATGTTATAACCTCTCTATGATAACCTCCCTATGTGATAACCCTCTATGTTATAATCTCTCTATGATAAACTCTCTATGTGATACCTCTCTATGTTAAACTCTCTATGTGATAACCTCTCTATGTGATAACCTCTCTATGTGATAACTCTCTATGATAAACTCTCTATGTGATAACTCTCTATGATAAACTCTCTATGTTAACCTCTCTATGTGATAACCTCTCTATGTGATAACTCCCTATGTGATAACTCTCTATGTGATAACTCTCTATGTTATAACCTCTCTATGTTATAACCTCTCTATGTGATACCTCTCTCTATGATAAACTCTCTATGTGATAACCTCTCTATGTGATACACTCTATATGTGATAACCTCTCTATGATACATTCTCTATGTGATAACCTCTCTATGTGATAACTCTCTATGTGATAACTCTCTATGATAAACTCTCTGTGGGATACCTCTCTATGTGATAACTCTCCATGATAAACTCTCTGTGGGATACCTCTCTATGATAAACTCTCTGTGGGATACCTCTCTATGATAACTCTCTATGATAAGCACTCTGTGGGATACCTCTCTATGATAAACTCTCTGTGGGATAACTCTCTATGATAACCTCTCTATGTTATAACCTCGCTATGATAAGCACTCTGTGGGATAACTCTCTATGATATTCTCTCTATGTGATATCTCTCTATGATAACCTCTCTATGTTATAATCTCGCTATGATAATCTCTCTATGTGATAACTCTCTATGATAACCTCCCTATGTGATAACCTCTCTATGTTATAATCTCGCTATGATAATCTCTCTATGTGATAACTCTCTATGATAACCTCCCTATGTGATAACCTCTCTGTGTTATAACCTCCCTATGTGATACCTCTCTATGTGATAACTCTCTATGTGATAACTCTCTATGTTATAACCTCTCTATGATAACCTCCCTATGTGATAACTCGCTATGATAAACTCTCTGTGGGATAACTCTCTATGATAACCTCCCTATGTTATAATCTCGCTATGATAAACTCTCTATGTTATAACCTCTCTATGTGATAACTCTCTATGTTATAACCTCGCTATGATAAACTCTCTGTGGGATAACTCTCTATGATAACCTCTCTATGTGATAACTCTCTATGTTATAACCTCCCTATGTGATAACTCTCTATGTTATAACCTCTCTATGATAAACTCTCTGTGGGATAACTCTCTATGATAACCTCTCTATGTTATAACCTCTCTATGATAAACTCTCTGTGGGATAACTCTCTATGATAACCTCTCTATGTTATAACCTCTCTATGATAAACTCTCTGTGGGATAACTCTCTATGATAACCTCTCTATGTTATAACCTTGCTATGATAACCTCTCTATGTTATAACCTCCCTATGTGATACCTCCCTATGTGATAACTCTCTATGTTATAACCTCGCTATGATAAACTCTCAGTGGGATAACTCTCTATGTTATAATCTCGCTATGATAAACTCTCTATGTTATAACCTCTCTATGATAAACTCTCTATGTTATAACCTCTCTATGATAAACTCTCTATGTTATAACCTCTCTATGATAAACTCTCTATGTTATAACCTCTCTATGATAAACTCTCTATGTTATAACCTCTCTATGATAAACTCTCTATGTTATAACCTCTCTATGATAAACTCTCTATGTTATAACCTCTCTATGATAACCTCCCTATGTTATAATCTCGCTATGATAAACTCTCTATGTTATAACCTTGCTATGATAACCTCTCTATGTTATAACCTTGCTATGATAACCTCCCTATGTGATACGCTCTATGATAAACTCTCTACGTGATAACTGTGATCATGAAGGATATATTTCACAAACTAACCAACACCACGGGCCAGTAGCAGAGAGTGGTCGGTAATCGTGGGGAAAAACACTGGCTGTGACTGACACAGCACCCTATTCATGAAAGGTGCATACCTTCTATACCGTACTGTAGTGTACTATATGAAATAAGATGCACTATCTAAGGAATAGGGTGTCATTTCTGATTGGCCCATCATCACTGTAGTCATCAGCCACCTCCATAAAGAAACTAAACAAAGAGATCTAGCTGTTATGTAACTGAACTCAGCAATAATAATGATACTACAGTAATAACCAATAGAGGGAGGGTTACGAAGACTATATAGTCCATAACTTAATACATCTACCTTATAACTTTGTCAATTAGCTGTGTGGTTTACCATCCTTCATCGGCAAAGTGCTGTGTTTACAATTTGAGTCCAGCGACTGCCTGGTCCCACCTCTATAGCTGCCATAGTTCACTAGCAGTGCTGAGACAATAGCTCGTTCTCAATTAGTATTTTTCTTGATCCCTTGCGTCCTCTCCCTTCGCGTCCTTCTCCTTGGACCTTCTCCTCCAATGGCCTTTGAGAAAGAAGTGAGGAGCGATGACATGAGAAAACGAGGAAAGACGAATCGAGAAAGAGAGAGAGAAGGGCAGGGTTATGTTAGACTGGCTAGCTAGCAGAGACAGAGTGAGCAGACCAGGGTTGGCTAACTAAGACAGAGACAGGGCATGGTAGGGTTGTGTCTGTCAAAGTGATTAACAAGCATTCCTAAGACAGAGAGACAGAGAGGAGGGTCTACCATAGCAGTCCTAAGATGGAGACAGAGACAGAGAGCAGGGAAGGGCAGGGAAGGGTGTGGCCGCTCAGTGCTGCTCAGTGCTGCTGTCAGAGAGGTGATGCATGGAGCTATAGAGATGCAGGGGGTGAGTCAGCATCAAGGAGTTATCTCCACTCCATATCCATCATATGTCTCTATACCGGCTAGTAGAGAGATATCCTATAGTGGGAAATGTACACACGCACACACACTAACAAATGCATTCAAGCACACACAGCAAGCAATAATTGTCTTTCTTTTCGGCATCAGACCTGCCTTATTCTAAGTTTAGACATAGTTTGTCTGTTTACTTTGTTAACATCTGACTCCAGAAGTATCTGTCCTTGCAATTTGTAGTCTATGATATTTCAGATTTAGATGACTATTTTTCAATAACTAGTTTGGATGTATTTAACTACTTTTTCAAAGTAGTAGTTCAGTAAACTATATTTTTCATAGGGGTAACTTTAGTGTAGCTTAACTTCTTCCAGTGTGAAGTAATTGACAGCTTGGTAAACTAGATTTTTAAAAGTAGCTTCCCCAACACTGCGCGCGCGCACACACACACACACACACACACACACACACACACACACACACACACACACACACACACACACACACACACACACACACACACACACACACACACACACACACACACACACACACACACACACACACACACACACACACACACACACACACACACACACACCAGCCCTATTGTTCCTGACCCAGGGTCTAATAAGACTGGGCCCTGCCTGCATGCTCTCCCACTCAGGCTACCTCAGGCACTAAGGACCCTACTTAAGATGGGCCATTAACCTGCTAGTATACACTCTCCCCACTCTCCCTCTCATTCAACTTTGGCTGCTAAAGAATAAAGTGCACCAACTGCTTTCAGCTGAAACGTCTAAGGGCTATGTTTTATGGATGTGTTGCCGTTTTTATTTCATTCAAGGCATTGCAAACAAACACGCACGCACACACGCACACACACACACACAATTACACACACACACACTCACGCGGACATGCACGTGGACACACACATGCTCACCCACACACACACACAGACACAAACAGAGAGACACACACGCACATACAAACAGAGCGACACACACACTTCAAAAGCCCTGGTCTTAGAACCGAGAAGATGGGATGACTATTTGCATCATTAGTGTTGTGCTGGAACAGCTACTGAGTCGCAGAGGAGTTCTAACTCACTCAGAGGGAGGGGAATGCAGATAGAGAGAGAAATGACAAAGAAAGAGTGAGGCGAAAACAGAGTGAAAGGGAAGGAGGGAGGTAGCAGAGAGAGTGGCGGGAAAAGAGAGAAAGAAGAGGAGCGAGACATTGAGAGAGAGAGAGAGAGAGAGGGAATGAAAGTGTGAGAGAGAAAAAAAGAGAGAATGTTAGTATCTCAGCAGACCAAGGACTAGAGATTGAAAACTGAATGTTTTTTTGCTGTGAGTTGGTCGTTCTAAATATAGCCTCCCTCCATTCTCCTCTCCTCCCTCTCCTACTTTCCTCACAGCCCTGGCACCGCACATCTCTGAACACCCGTGACAATCCTTGGAGGCTAGGTGGCTAGGAGGATAGGTGGGGGGGTGGAGGGATTCTAGGAGGACGGCTGGATGGGACTGGCGGTTGTCAAAGTTCACCGCGTATTGTTGAATTCCCTCGAGAGAGACTAAATCGAATTAGACAACTGCACACAACAATACTCAAATCCACTGAAGCCAGATATTTGATCAGACAGTGGACACTATAGCTACTGCATATAGAGATCCGATCCCACATAGTCATTAGAGCAGTTGCTCCAGTCCACAGCCCTGCCCTGGGTGTGATTTGACCTGTTCCTCTCCTGTGAGCTCATATCTTTGACCATTCAAATCCACTGAAGCCAGATATACCATCAGTTAACACTACACTGTATAGGGATTAGTCATTAGGCCAGTTGCCTCCACTCCAAAGACCTGAATGTGATTTGACATCTTCTATGAGCTCATTCCACTACTTCACAGTACTGAGTCAAGTCAATGCAAGCCAAGCATCCCTGTGCTGACCTGGTAACACATCCACCCTACTTGCTAAAAGCTTTCTCGAAAGGAAGAAAATATCAAAGCCAGTATGAAAACCGGTCCCTCTGTACAAGAGCAGGGGCAGTCCTGGTACCCAGTTCCAAGTGGGTCATGTAGGTTTTCCACATAACTAACAGCCGAGCAGAACATGTGATCTGGGATAGCTTTCTTAGCTAGTTTTCCAACAATTGGCGACAGATTTTTATGCGAATATTCTAAAATATGCATTAAAAAAACCAACACATTTTTCCACCAGAGGTGTTTCCATCAAACGGACTAAAAAGATGACTTAGTGCACATAAAAAACGGATGTTGTGAGGTTCACTGAACAACATCCGTTACAGGAGAGCTATGTCAAGTATTGTCACCCAGGTACCCACTACGATGTATGTTTTTGACACACCAACCAGAGCACCAGAGCATGTGAGCGAACAGAGATATAATTACAGACAGAGGACATTCAAACCCGGCCCAGACAGTCCCCTGACGACGCAATGGGATCAAGACATTGAGAGCAAGACCCGAGTCAATCAATATGAGAGACACACAGATTGATAATTTATCCTGTTCTATGCGACCAGCACCAGGACAGCGAGCCAGTCATCATCTCCTCTCCATGACCTCCCCTGATCTAGTTACAACACACTGCTTTCTTACTGCACTCTTGCCTATGTGTCTGTGTGTGTGTGTGTGTGTGTGTGTGTCTGTGTGTGTGTGTGTGTGTGTGTGTGTGTGTTTGTGTGTGTGTGTGTGTGTGTGTGTGTGTGTGTGTGTGTGTGTGTGTGTGTGTGTGTGTGTGTGTGTCTGTGTGTGTGTGTCTGTGCGTGTGTGTGCGTGTGCGTGTGCGTGTGCGTGTGCGTGTGTGTGTGTGTGTGTGTGTGTGTGTGTGTGTGTGTGTGTGTGTGTGTGTGTGTCTGTGTGTGTGTGTGTGTGTCTGTGTGTGTGTGTGTGTGTCTGTGTGTGTGTGCCTGTGTGTCTTTCAATCAACTACCACCACCATCGTTACACATCGTTACAACAACAATGCATCACTGCACCTTTCATCTCTCTCCAGCAGTGAGCTGTCGTAGCCTAGCTTCTCTGCTACCCCACCAAGGACACTCAGTTCTCACAGACAAGTGTTCTTCCCTCCTTCCCCCCGCGTGCACACACACACACACGCACACACACACCTGCCTGTATGCCCCCTGTTAAAAATAGGAGGTATCTCATCTCCAGTCACTGCTAGAAACACTGCCGATGCAATGAGGACACTGTAATGATATGAATCATCAGGAAGGAACAAACACTGACAGAGGCATAGACAGAGGCATCGGGTACGACAGGAGGAGCAGGAGGAGCAAGAGCTGGAGGCCAGGCTGAGGTGGGAATGTATGCCCAGGCCAGGGAGTGATCTCTATGGTTACCGCCAAAGTGGCATTTCCTAAATAACTGAAGTGTACTAAAAATGAGGAAAACCTTCCTAATATTGAATTGCCCCCCCCCCCCCCCCCCCCCCCCCCGTTGCCCTCAGAACAGCCTCAATTTGTCGAGGCATGGACTCTACAAGGTGTCGAAAGTGTTCCACAGGGATGCTGGCCCATGTTGACTCCAATGCTTCCCACGGTTGTTTCATGTTGGCTGGATGTCCTTTGACACTTCTCTGTTTTCTCAATGACATTCAAATCACCGTTGAAAAAAGGCGCAAGTTTTAAGTTTGTTCCACCTGAGCGAGTCTGACCATAAGTCAGAGACCACTATGACGACACACCAAAATATGTTTGATGGATAGCGGGAAAAGAGCAGGAACAGGCTTTTGTAGGCTACAGTCCAAGCTGCGTCTTCCAATGGTGTGACTGCTGTCGGCATCCAAACATTATCCACCTTGAATAAACGTATGGAGGTAAGGATGACAGCAGTGGTGTAGTCTACGGCGATATGGATATCACTTATTATTAATATCTATATCGCTCATTGATGTGAATCACACTGCTGCTCTCTCATTTAGCTATTGCCGCCTTACGGAATGTGGTTGTTGTGGATGGCTGTTCACAAATCTAAATGTGTATTTGAAGCCAATAATGGTTGAATTCAAGTTTAAGCTGCCTATCAATCATTGTTTTTGAAACCAGTGGACAGCCAGTGAAAAATGCTCTCCTGCAACAGCTGCATAGTGCCGATCCCAGCCTATGGAAGAAAAGTGGGGATTTTATTGCTCAATCTAATTCATGCTGATAAAAAAAAAGTCCATAGGCCTAATGGACACATGCTCAAACTTGCACACAGTAGTTGCTACATCAATTTTTTGACTTATATATATATATATATATATATATATATACATACACACACACATACAGTACCAGTCAAAAGTTTGGACACACCTACTCATTCAAGGGTTTTTCTTTATTTTTACTATTTTATACATTGTAGAATAATAATGAAGACATCAAAACTAAAAAAAACACATATGGAATCATGTAGTATCCAAAAAAGGGTTAAACGAATCAGAATATATTTGATAATATAGATTCTTCAAAGTAGCCACCCTTTGCCTTAATGCCATCTTTAAACACTCTTGGCATTCTCGGAATGTAATTACGTTACAGAGTTTGGGTAGTCTAAAAGTTACGTTACTGATGACAGTTTTGGACAGGTAACTAGTAACTGTAACAGATTACATTTAGAAAGTAACCTACCCAACCCTGAGTAAGTACACTACTTTTGACCAGGGTTTCCCTGTGTAGAGCACTTCTTTCGACCAGAGCCTATGGCCCTAGTCGAATGTTGTGCACTATTATAGTGACTAAGGTGCCATTTCTTTCATCAACTAGGCTGGCTGGCTGTGGGCTTGGCCTTGCATCGCTGTGCTGTTGCTGTGAATACTTAGTCTTTTATCCCCACAGGGACTCCTCAACCTGACTCCACCGAGCTGCTGCTTCAAAGTATCTCCACTGAGAAGCTACTGGAGCTAACCCATATACAGCCATCCTGTGTACCTACAGTACTGCGCTGCCTGCACCCTTCACATTTGAATTGCATCTTCATTCGACCCATAGAAGCCATGTACTGTACCTAGACCTGCGCACTGTGCTGCATGCCTCCTGTGTATTATACATCACCAAACACTACTTTACTCAGATAAATCTGGAGCTAATCCATATAGTACAGCCACCATGTACTGTACCTACTGTAGCACCGACAGTACTGTCCTGCGGGCATCCTGTAATGGCTGAATCCTTCTGGTTAGTGCATGTTATTTAGAATCTGGCCTAATTAGGCTATGCCAGGATTCAGCTTTGTACAATTGGTGTATCGTGATTATTGTATTGGTGAGAGGGATTTAGGAATGTCATATTCATTAAGGTATGAATATGCATATTGTTCCCCCCTTAAAGTCATTCAATTCGTATCATTTTGCCTTTTCTTTTTTATTCACACATCTGAAAAGAATACTGCTATTTATCTAAGACATTCTGTATGTTATGGATAAGGTTTATATTGAATGCATGGCACTCAGCTACTGTCGCCTATTTCAAATTCAATAATGAGTGAAAAGATGACAGCTGTCAGTACATGGAAGTTTTAGCCATAGGGAGATGTAGAGGACTAATCTTTGTCTCTGTCAAGATTCCTCTATGGTTCTAGTAATGGGGAACCTGGTTTTGTTCATTCGGGTTGGTGAATTGGTGTAAATATGGAGTTGTGAGGTGTCTTAGATAGGGCTTGCCTTGTAAACCAACGGGGTAATACAGGATAAGAATTGACTTAATGCCTGCACATATAATGCTTTATAACTTGTTATAAGCATGTATGAGCCTTTATAATGTTTTAAAATGAGGCATATAATGAGGAATTTATAAACAATTACAAGCATTTATAATGATTTATTCATGAAATTCTAAAGTGTAACCATCTGTATAGAGGGCACACATTTCCATTATATTTCCACTTGTATTCCAATAGAAAACGACCCGTAGAGTGACTAAAGAGTATTTTTCTTGAGACAGGAAGGAAGCAGAGAGAGACAGAAACTGAGTCTTCACCTCTCTAGACTGAGCTGGTTCATCAAATTTAATCAAAGCATTGCAATCTGACACGCCAGTGCAAAGGCACACACACACACACGCACACGCGGATACGCAAACATGAATGCACACACACACTCACACACCAACACACGCACACACACAAAAACGCACACACACACACACACACACACACAGAAAGCACACCTCTCCTCACAGGACAGGCTTTTAGTGCTCTGTCTCACGCAGTATTTAATTGACCCCACACAGGAAGCATAGCGGTCCCAAATGCACTCCTTCCCTCCACACATATACAGCACACACACCACACACACACACACACACACACACACACACACACACACACACACACACACACACACACACACACACACACACACACACACACACACACACACACACACACACACGCACACACACATAGCACAGCACAGAGAAAAGAGGATAAAGCATGAATGCCTGCCAGTATATGCACAGCTTCTTCCCCACCCCTGCCTCTCCTCAGCTACTGAACATAACCAGCTAGGTCACCCTTGATACAAGTCAGTATTCGACGTCCATCCATGTCTGAAGATGTGGAAACTGACCACTAGGGGCAACAGTGAGCGCTGTCACCTTGAAGTAGATTTCAGGTTTACTAGGGTGTTGTGGACAGGGATCGTGGATGGACGTAACACCTGCCTCTGATTCCAAAGGTAGCAAGTTCAAATACAACAATAAAAATATGTTTTTTGATATTTTTGTTTTAAGCCAATCCCAAACCTTAACTTAACCATAGTTAAAACCTTAAGAATTTGGAGTTAACGCCTGAACTTAACCCTAACTTTTAAAAATATGAGTTAATCCCTCAACTTAACCGCAAACACTTAGCATTTTGACGTTTGGAACAACTTTGAAATTTGACTTTTGAGAAACATGGATGAACGTCTAATTCTGACGGGAGACCGTGAGAGCTGGTTGAACATAACAGCAGTTCTGCAACTTATAACCCAGAATACACCAGAACCGTTCAGCAGCAGTGTCATCAATGGAGCAAGATTCATGTCACTGAACATCAAGTTTATTGGACATAAGACTGATAATACTGTAAGCTTGAGTGAAGGGACAATGAAAGATTAAATCAGATGTCGTATTTCTTAACATGCACAGTTGCCTGACGACTCAAACTGAGTTATTTCCACTGCTCTGTCGTTCGCTACATACTTCAAGTCTGAGACTGCCGTCGTTGAAGTCGTTTGTGGTGACGTCAAAATGAGGGGCGTTATACAAAAAAAGTCATCAGCGATTGGATCGTCTCTAACCAATCAGAGTATCTAAGCCAATGAGGAAGTTTCAAATCACCGCTATACCCATGTGTGTTCTGGTTCTGGACCAACCCACCCGTTTTTGGGACCAATCAGACGGCCCCGAGCGGGATTGCATTCGGGGTATGCTCGGGGAAGCACTCAGATCCAGACTCATTGGGAGAAGAAACTAACGTCCGTGGGCGTGGCGTAGCATTTGGCTAGAGCAAGGAGTCTGGGTAGCCAGGCAAAAAGCTGCTACCCATGAGAGTTGTCCCAGAGTGCGAAACATTTTAACAGAAGCAGTAGCTGTTGTATGAACTTGATAAGACTCTATTTTCAGCTCAAGGTACTGGAAGATCAACTCTTTTTTAGGTTTTGATTGATCTAATTTTGATCAAAGAAAATTCACCAAATTTAAATCTAGAAAACACATCAATAAGAAAATACAATACAAATGTTCTGTTCTCTGAAGAATGCCTATGCAGGCAGAGAGAATAGAATAGAACAGAAGCAGCTGAATAGTCTCGAGAAAGATAGAATGTACGGTGGGTACTTACTCTGTTGGAGGTAGGAAGAGAAAGCTCTCTCCCCCTCTCTGTCTATCTCTCTCTCTCGCTCTTTTGCTCTGCTACCAGTCGTGGTGTTCTCTCTCTCCAGGGTAGCGGTGAAGTGAACTGTAGAGTGCTTAGAAGCAGTCTATCCCTTTCTGTTTCACTCTACCCCCTCCTCCCTCTCCGATACACAACCATTTGCCACGTCATTAGGGCTCCTTTCTTTCTATCCTATCCGGCACTCTTTCTTTCCTTCACCCCCCTTTCTCTCCCTCTTCATTGTCATTCTTTTACCTCTATCACTACCTCCACTGTTCTTCTTAGTTACTCTCTTGGTTACTCTGTTACATTTAACTTTCATACAGCCATATCATATTGTGTGGGACTGATAGAAAGGAATTGTCAGTCTGATTCTGATTCTATCATTTCGTTATTCCATTTTTAAAAAATCTATATTTAGATAATTGTTACTGTAAGATAACCAGAGTTCATTACAGTGTTAATGCTATAAATGACTGTAAATGAAAGGGACATCTGTCATTGACTTCAGTTCCTTTGAACATCATGCTGTGTTTGTCACGCCTGCCCTTAGATATCTCTGTTTTTTTAAATATTTTGGTTAGGTCAGGGTGTGACTAGGGTGGGTATGCTAGTTTTTGTATTGTCTAGGGTTTTTTGTATGTCTGGGTTTTTTGTAGGTCTAGGTGATTTGTATGTCTATGGTGGCCTGATATGGTTCCCAATCAGAGGCAGCTGTTTATCGTTGTCTCTGATTGGGGATCATATTTAGGTAGCCATTGCCATTTTGTGCTTTGTGGGATCTTGACTATGTATAGTTGCCTGTGAGCACTATAGCAGCTTCACGTTTCGTTTTGCATTTATTGTTTTCTTTGAATTTCACTTCAAAATAAAGATGGAACCATACCACGCTGCGTCTTAGTCCACTCATTATAACGATCGTGACACCCCGAAATAAATAAATGATCTCACTACAATACATTTTAATAGAAAGTTAGCAAAAATAGATAAGATCTTGCTACCATCGAAAGGAAAATACCTGTCTATTTGTGGAAAAATCACCCTGATTAACTCTTTAGTCATATCCCAGTTGACCTATTTGCTTATGGCCTTGCCTACACCTAGCGACTTGTTTTTTAAATGGTATGAGCAGAGAATATTCCATTGTATTTGGAACGGTAAGCCAGACAAAATTAAACAGGCCTATTTATATAATGAATATGAATTTGGAGGGCAGAAATGATTAAATATTAAAGCATTTGTAACGGCGGTCCTCCTCCTCTTCGACCGAAAAGGAGGAGTATTGAGGGAACCAAGGCGCAGCGAAGTTTGAACACATATTTATTTAAACGAAAACACGAACTTGATTAAACTAACAAAACAACAAACGGTGTAGACAGACCTAAACGACGAACTTACATAAAACAAGTAGAACGCATGAATAGGACAATTAGACTACACAAACCGAACAAACCGTAACAGTCCCGTATGGTGCAAACAATTACACAGACACAGAAGACAATCACCCACAACGAACACTGTGACAACGCCTACCTAAATATGACTCTTAATTAGAGGAACGCCAAACACCTGCCTCTAATTAAGAACCATACCAGGCAACCCAAAACCAACACAGAAACAGAAAACATAGAATGCCCACCCAACCTCACGTCCTGACCAACTAACACACATAACAAACTAACATAAATAGGTCAGGAACGTGACAGCATTAGACTTCTCACTAAAGGCTTCAGTCATACAAAAGTAATATTTAAATCCAAACTGGTTCTCTAGCACAGTGGTTCCCAAACTTTTTATAGTCCCGTACCCCTTCAAACATTCAACCTCCAGCTGTGTACGCCCTCTAGTACCAGAGTCAGCACACTCTCAAATGTTGTTTTTTGCCATCATTGTAAGCCTGCCACACACACACACACACACACACACACACACACACACACACACACACACACACTATACGATACATTTCTTAAACATAAGAATGAGTGTACGTTTTTATCACAACCAGGCTCGTGGGAAGTGACAAAGAGCTCTTATAGGACCAGGGCACAAATAATAAAATAATAATAATAAATACTTTTACTCTTTATTTAGCAATCTTACAAATACAACTTTATTTGTTCATCGAAAATTGTGAATAACTCACCACAGGTCAATGGTGTGCTTGAAAGGATGCACATAACTCAGCAATGTTGGGTTGTATTGGAGAGAGTCTCAGTCTTAAATCATTTTCCACACACAGTCTGTGCCTGTATTTAGTTTTCATGTTAGTGAGGGCCGAGAATCCACTCTCACATAGGTACGTGGTTGCAAAGGGCATCAGTGTCTCAACAGCGCGATTTGCCAAGACAGGATACTCTGAGCGCAGCCCAATCCCGAAATCTGGCAGTGGCTTCCGATTAAATTAAATTTTCACAGAACCGCTTGTTGCAATTTCTATGAGGCTTTTTCATTTTTTTTCATTTTTCTTTTTTCTTTTTCTTTTTCAGATGTCGTCCGTTTCGGGAAAGCACCTGCTTAAATGCGCACCCAACTCACTCAGGTGCTTCGCTATATCACATTTGACATTGTCTGTAAACTTGAGTTCATTTGCACACAAAAAACCATACAATGATGGAAAGACCTGTGTGTTGTCCTTGTTAAAACTTCTTCAGGATCGGTGGGTCCCCTGCGGGACGGTTGAGCTAACGTAGGCTAATGCGATTAGCATGAGGTTGTAAGTAAAAAGAACATTTCCCAGGACATAGACATATCTGATATTGGCAGAAAGCTTACATTCTTGTTAATCCAACTGCATTACAGTGAAATAATACCATGCTATTGTTTGAGCAGAGTGCACAGTTTTGAACATTAACAATTATTAATAAACAAATTAGGCACATTTGGGCAGTCTTGATACTGTAACGATTGTCCTCCTCCTCTTCATCCGAAGAGGAGGAGTAGGGATTGGACCAAAGCGCAGCATGAAATTTTGACATAACGAATTTATTAAAGAAAAGACGAAACACGATAAACACTTGAAAGGATTATCAAAATAACAAAACGATGTAGACAGACCTGAACATGGAACTTACATAAATACACGAAGAACTCACGAACAGGAACAGACTACATACACGAACGACAAAACGAAACAGTCCCGTGTGGTGCACATACACAGACACAGGAGACAACCACCCACAAACAAACAGTGTGAACAGCCTACCTATATATGATTCTCAATCAGAGGAAACGTCAAACACCTGTCTCTGATTGAGAACCATATAAGGCTAATTACCAATGATCTAAACATAGAAACACAAAACATAGAATGCCCACCCCAACTCACGCCCTGACCATCTAAACACATACAAAAATAACAGACAACAGGTCAGGAACGTGACAGAACCCCCCCCCCCCCCCCCCCCCCCCTCAAGGTGCGAACTCCGGACGCACCACCAAAAGTCTACGGGAGGGTCTGGGTGGGCATCTGTCCACGGTGGCGGCTCAGGCTCTGGGCGTGGTCCCCATCCCACCATAATAAATCCCCGCTTTTTTAGCCTCCTCCCAATGACCACCCTCCAAATTAACCCCACTGGATTAAGGGGCAGCACAGGACTAAGGGGCAGCACAGGACTAAGGGGCAGCACCGGACTAAGGGGCAGCACCGGCGGACTAAGGGGCAGCACCGGCGGACTAAGGGGCAGCACCGGACTAAGGGGCAGCACCGGACTAAGGGGCAGCACCGGACTAAGGGGCAGCACCGGACTGAGGGGCAGCACCGGACTGAGGGGCAGCACCGGACTGAGGGGCAGCACCAGAATGAGGGGCAGCACCAGAATGAGGGGCAACACCAGAATGAGGGGCAACACCAGAATGACTGGCGGATCCTGGCTGGCTGGCTCTGGCGGATCCTGGCGGATCCTGGCTGGCTGGCTCTGGCGGATCCTGGCTGGCTGGCTCTGGCGGATCCTGGCTGGCTGGCTCTGGCGGATCCTGGCTGGATGGCGGCTCTGGCGGATCCTGGCTGGATGACGGCTCTGGCGGATCCTGGCTGGATGACGGCTCTGGCTGGTCATGGCTGGATGACGGCTCTGGCTGGTCATGGCTGGATGACGGCTCTGGCTGGTCATGGCTGGATGACGGCTCTGGCTGGTCATGGCTGGATGACGGCTCTGGCTGGTCATGGCTGGATGACGGCTCTGGCTGGTCATGGCTGGATGACGGCTCTGGCTGGTCATGGCTGGCGGAAGGTTCTGGCTGATCCTGTCTGGCGGAAGGCTCTGGCTGATCCTGTCTGGCGGAAGGCTCTGGCTGATCCTGTCTGGCGGAAGGCTCTGGCAGATCCTGTCTGGAGGAAGGCTCTGGCTGATCCTGTCTGGCGGAAGACTCTGGCTGATCCTGTCTGGCGGAAGGCTCTGGCTGATCCTGTCTGGCGGAAGGCTCTGGCTGATCCTGTCTGGCGGAAGGCTTTGGCTGCTCCTGTCTGGCGGAAGGCTCTAGCGGCTCCTGTCTGGCGGAAGGCTCTAGCGCACAGGTGTCAAACTCATTCCACGGGGGGCCGAGTGTCTGCGGGTTTTCGCTCCTCCCTTATACTTGATTGATGAATTAACATCACTAATTAGTTAGGAACTCCCCACACCTGGTTGTCTAGGGCTTTATTGAAAGGAAAAACCAAAAACCTGCAGACACTAGGCCCTCCGTGGAATGAGTTTGACACCCCTGCTCTAGCGGCTCCTGTCTGGCGGACGGCTCTGAAGGCTCATGGCAGACGGGCGGCTTTGCAGGCTCAGTACAGACGGGCGGCTTTGAAAGCTCAGTACAGACGGGCAGTTCATGCGGCGCTTGGCAGACGGACAGTTCAGACGGCGTTGGGCAGATGGGCAGTTCATGCGCCGTTGGGCAGACGGGCAGTTCAGACACCGTTGGGCAGACGGGCAGTTCATGCACCGTTGGGCAGACGGGCAGTTCAGGCACCGTTGGGCAGACGGGCAGTTCAGACGCCGTTGGGCAGACGGGCAGTTCAGGCACCGTTGGGCAGACGGGCAGTTCAGACACCGTTGGGCAGACGGGCAGTTCATGCACCGTTGGGCAGACGGGCAGTTCAGGCACCGTTGGGCAGACGGGCAGTTCAGGCACCGTTGGGCAGACGGGCAGTTCAAGCGCCGTTGGGCAGACGGGCAGTTCAGGCACCGTTGGGCAGACGGGCAGTTCAGGCACCGTTGGGCAGACGGGCAGTTCAGGTGACTATTTCATGAAGCTGGTTGAGAGAATGCCAAAAGTGTGCAAAGCTGTCATCAAGGCAAAGGGTGGCTACTTTGAAGAATGTCCAATATAAAATATATTTAGATTTGTTTAACACTTTTTTTTGGTTACTACATGATTCTATATCAAATCAAATGTTATTAGTCACACACACATGGTTAGCAGATGTTAATGCAAATGTAGCAAAATGCTTGTGCTTATAGTTCCGACAGAGCAGTAATATCTAACAAGTAATCTAACAATTCCCCAACAACTATTTTATACACACAAATCTAAAGGGATGGAATAAGTATATGGATATAATATATGGATGAGTGATTGCCGAGCGGCATAGGCAAGGTGCAATAGATTGTATAAGGTACAGTATATACATATGAGATGAGTAATGTAAGATATGTTAACATGATTAAAGTGGCATTGTTTAAAGTGACTAGTGATCCATTTGTTAAAGTGGCCAGTGATTTGAGTATCTATGTAGGCAGCAGCCTTTCTGAATTAGTGATTGCTGTTGAGCAGTCTGATGGTCTTAAGATAGAAGCTGTTTTTCAGTCTTTCGGTCCCAGCTTTGATGGACCTGTATTGACCTTGCCTTCTGGATGGTAGCAGGGTGAACAGGCAGTGGCTTGGGTGGTTGTTGTCCTTGATGATCTTTTTGGCCTTCCTGTGACATCGGTTGCTGTAGGTGTCTGGGAGGGCAGGTAGTTTGCCCTCGGTGATGTGTTGTGCAGACCGCACCACCCTCTGGAGAGCCTTACGGTTGAGGGTGGTGCAGTTGCCGTACCAGGCGGTGATACAGCCTGACAGGATGCTCTCGATTGTGCATCTGTAAAAGTTTGTCAGGGTTTTAGGTGACAAGCCAAATTACTTCACTCTTGAGGTTGAAGAGGCGCTGTTACGCCTTCTTCACCACACTGTCTGTGTGGGTGGACCGTTTCGTTTTGTCTGTGATGTGTACGCAGAGGAACTTTAAACTTTCCACCTTCTCCACTACTGTCCATTCGATGTGGATAGGGGGGTGCTCCCTATGCTGTTTCTTGAAGTCCACGATCTTCTCCTTTGTTTTGTTGACATTGAGTGAGAGGTTGTTTTCCTGACACCACACTCCGAGTGCCCTCACCTCCTCCATGTTGGCTGTCTTGTTGTTGTTGGTAATCAAGCCCACTACTGTAGTGTCATCTGCAAACTTGATGATTGAGTTGGAGGCATGCATGGCCACGCAGTCATGGGTGAACAGGGAGTACAGGAGGGGGCTGAGCACTCACCCTTAGGGGCTCCAGTATTGAGGGTCAGCGAAGTGGAGATGTTGTTTCCTAGCTTCAACACCTGGGGGCGGCCCATCAGAAAATCCAGGACCCAATTGCACAGGGAGGGGTTGAGATCCAGGGTCTCCAGCTTAATGATGAGCTTGAAGGGTACAATGGTGTTGAATGCTGAGCTGTAGTCAATGAACAGCATGAATACAAAAACAACGGAAAACAGGTCAGGAACGTGATAATTATAGAGTATTTTGTGTAGATAGTTGTCATAAAATTATAGTAAAATCCATTTTAATCCCACTTTGTAACACAACAACATTTGAAAAAAGTCAATGAGTGTGAATAGTTTCTGAAGGCACTGTATCCCCAAGGAATAATACAATCAAGTAAGAACATGGCGCCATAGTGGATGACTGCCGTTTTGCGAGCTCCGACCTTTGCTATTTTTTGATTATATTAGTTTACCTTCACTTCATTTTCACTAAATGTATACACTATAATTTCTTAGAAATGACAAGAACTTTTGAACAACAGATTGCCAATTACAATTCAGGCATCAACTTCGACTCATCAGCGTCTGTTTCTGAAATTCTGACCCAATTTTCGGGCTATGCAAGTGGAAATGCCAGTGTTACAGAGACAGGAGAGGGGGAGTCCTGGCAAGATTAAGGCGAAGGGTTTGCCTTTTCATCAATAACAAATGGTGTGCTGACTCGAGCGCAGTGGTATTCTCAATCCATTGTTCACCCATCTTGGAATACCTGATGGTCAAATGCTGACCATTCTACCTCCCGAAGGAGTTTTCAGCTGTTATCGTGACTGTTGTATATATTCCACAATGTTTACCAAGAAATAGAACAAGCTGGCACTCAACCTGTACGAGGAAAACGCACATCCGTAGGGTGCCTTTCTTGTTGCCGGCGATTTTAATTCCACGTCATTAAGACACGTGATGCCCAGCTTCCATTAGCGCGTCTCCTTCTCCACTCGAGGTGATAAAGTCCTAGACCACTGTTACTCTACCCACAAGCAAGCATACAAGGCCCTCCCTCGTACGCCATTCGTCAAATCAGATCATGACTCCATTCTTCTATTTCCTGTTTACAAGCAGAAGCTAAAACATTGCAATGTCATTGTAATGGCTTGTCATTGAAATGGCTTGAATGGAATAAATGGAACGGTATCAAACACATCAAACATATGGAAATCACATATTTGACTCTGTTCCATGAATTCCATTCCAGCCATTGCAATGAGCCTATCCTCCTACAGCTCCTCCCACCAGCCTCCACTGACACACACAGTCATAAAGAAGACGCGATAGCACCTCTTCCCCCTCAGGAAGTTGAAAAGGTTTTGCTTGGGCCCTTATACAGCTACACCATTGAGAGCATCTTGACTGGCTGCATCACCGCTTGGTATGGCAACAGCACCGCCCTCGATCGCATGGTGCTACAGATGGTGGTGCAGACAGCTCAGTACATCACTGGGGCCAAGCTCCCTGCCATCCAGGACCCCTATATCAAGTGCTGTGAATAGATGGCCTGGAAAATCGTTAAAGACTCCAGCCACCCAAGCCATGGACTATTCTCTCTGCTTTCGTACGGCAACCGGTACATCTGAGTTGACCCTTGTATTTTATTTTTGCACTGTTTCTATGCACACTCGCTGGACTCTATACATTCACACACACTGACACTAACACAAATCAAATGTATTTATATAGCCCTTCTTACATCAGCTGATATCTCAAAGTGCTGTACAGAAACCCAGCCTAAAACCCCAAACAGCAAGCAATGCAGGTGTAGAAGCACGGTGGCTAGGAAAAACTCGCTAGAAAGGCCAAAACCTAGGAATAAACCTAGAGAGGAATAAGGCTATGAGGGGTGGCCATCCCTCTTCTGGCTGTGCCGGGAGGGGGTTATAACAGAACATGGCCAAGATGTTCAAATGTTCATAAATGACCAGCACGGTCAAATAATAATAATCACAGTAGTTGTCGAGGGTGCAACAAGTCAGAACCTCAGGAGTAAATGTCAGTTGGCTTTTCATAGCCGATCATTGAGAGTATCTCTACCTCTCCTGCTGTCTCTAGAGAGTTGAAACAGCAGGTCTGGGACAGGTAGCACGTCCGGTGAACAGGTCAGGGTTCCATAGCTGCAGGCAGAACAGTTGAAACTGGAGCAGCAGCACGGCCAGGTGGACTGGGGACAGCAAGGAGTCATCATGCCAGGTAGTCCTGAGGCATGGTCCTAGGGCTCAGGTCCTCCGAGAGAGAGAAAGAAAGAGAGAAAGAGAGAATTAGAGAGAGCATACTTAAATTCACACAGGACACCGGATAAGACAGGAGAAGTACTCCAGATATAACAGACTAACCCTAGCCACCCGACACATAAACTACTGCAGCATAAATACTGGAGGCTGAGACAGGAGGGGTCAGGAGACACTGTGGCCCCATCTGATGATACCACCGGACAGGGCCAAACAGGCAGGATATAACCCCACCCACCCACTATAAGCCCCCACACCACTAGAGGGATATCTTCAACCACCAACTTACCATCCTGAGACAAGGCAGAGTATAGCCCACAAAGATCTCCGCCACGGCACAACACAAGGGGGGGCGCCAACCCAAACAGTACACACCTATACTGTAACATGCACAGACATTTAACACACACACTCATATACAATCATAATGTACACTGCTGCATATCCTGATGCCTTATCCCTGTACAGATCTACCTCTGTCACTCCAGTATCCCTGCACATTATCAATATGGTACTGGAACTGACCCTGGTTAAAACTTCTTACTTTCTTGTGTTCTACGTATTTGTAACGGCGTTCCTCTCTCTCTTCATAAGAAGAGGTGGAGTAGTGATCGAGCCAAGGCGCAGCGGGTTGTGAATACATGATGATTTATTAAATAAACAAAACAGACAAAGACGAAAACGAACTATACTTGATATAACTAACAAAATAACAAAACGATGTAGACAGACCTGAACAAACGAACTTACAAATACACGAAGCACGCTGACACAGGAACAGACTACATAAACGCACGAACAAACCGAAACATTCCCGTATGGTGTAACATCGACACAGACACAGGAGACAATCACCCACAAACAAACAGTGAGAACACCCTACCTAAATATGACTCTTAATTAGAGGAGAACGCAAAACACCTGCCTCTAATTAAGAGCCATACCAGGCAACCAAAACCAACATAGAAACAGATAACATAGACTGCCCACCCAAAACACATGCCCTGACCTAAACACATACAAAAACAACATAAAACAGGTCAGGACCGTTACAGAACCCCCCCCTCAAGGTGCGAACGCCGGGCGCACCAGCACAAAGTCCAGGGGAGGGTCTGGGTGGGCAGTTGACCACGGTGGTGGCTCCGGCTCTGGACGCTGTCCCCACACCACCATAGTCACCCAACGCTTCTGTCTACCCCTCCCAATGACCACCCTAAAACTCACATCCCCTAAATAAACGGCCAGCACCAGGAGAAGGGGCAGCACCGGGACAAGGGGCAGCACCGGGACAAGGGGCAGCACCGGGACAAGGGGCAGCACCGGGACAAGGGGCAGCACCAGGATAAAGACCAGCACCGGGATAAAGGGCAGCACCGGGACAAGGGGCAGCACCGGGACAAGGGGCAGCACCGGGACAAGGGGCAGCACCGGGACAAGGGGCAGCACCGGGACAAGGGGCAGCACCGGGACAAGGGGCAGCACCGGGACAAGGGCAACACCGGGACAAGGGGCAGGTCCCGGCTGATATACTCTGGCAGATCCTGGCTGAGGGACTCTGGCAGGTCTATGCAGGCTGACGGCTCTCGACCCTCATGGCAGGCTGACGGCTCTCGACGCTCATGGCAGGCTGACGGCTCTCGACGCTCATGGCAGGCTGACGGCTCTCGACGCTCATGGCAGGCTGACGGCTCTCGACGCTCATGGCAGGCTGACGGCTCTCGACGCTCATGGCAGGCTGACGGCTCTCGACGCTCATGGCTCTCTGACGGCTCTGGCAGATCCTGTCTGGTTGGCGGCTCTGGCAGATCCTGTCTGGTTGGCGGCTCTGGCAGATCCTGTCTGGTTGGCGGCTCTGGCAGATCCTGTCTGGTTGGCGGCTCTGGCAGATCCTGTCTGGTTGGCGGCTCTGGCAGATCCTGTCTGGTTGGCGGCTCTGGCAGATCCTGTCTGGCGGACGGCTCTAGCGGCTCCAGGCTGGCGGACGGCTCTAGCGGCTCCTGTCTGGCGGACGGCTCTGTAGGCTCATGGCAGACGGGCGGCTTTGCAGGCTCATGGCAGACGGGGCGGCTTTGCAGGCTCATGGCAGAAGGATGGCTCAGACGGCGCTGGGGAGACGGATGGCTCAGATGGCGCTGGGGAGACGGATGGCTCAGATGGCGCTGGGGAGACGGATGGCTCTGGCCGGATACGGCGCACTGTAGACCTGGTGCGTGGTGCCGGAACTGGAGGCACCATGCTAAGGATAAGCACCTTCCTACTAGTGCGGGGAGCAGGGACAGGGCACACTGTACTCTCAAAGCCTACTCTATCCCTGATGCGAGGTACCGGCACTGGTGACACCGGGCTGAGGACAAGCACATCAGGATTAGTAGGGGGAGAAGATACAGTGTGTTCAGGGCTCTGGAGACGCACAGGAGGCTTAGTGTGTGGTGCCGGAACTGGAGGCACCGAACTGGATACACGCACTACAGAGAGAGTGCGTGGAGGAGGAACTGGGCTCAGGAGACGCACTGATAGCCTAGTGCGTAGTGTAGGCACTGTAGGTACTAGGCTGGGGCGGGGAGATGGTGCCGGAAATACCGGACCGTGGAGGCGTACTGGCACTCTTGAGCATTGAGCCTGCCCAACCTTACCTGGTTGAATACTCCCGGTTGCCCGACCAGTGCGGGGAGGTGGAATAACCCGCACCGGGCTATGTAGGCGAACCGGGGAAACCATGCGTAAGGCAGGTGCCATGTATGCTGGCCCGAGGAGACGCACTGGAGACCAGACGCGTTGAGCCGGCCTCATGACACCTGGCTCAATACCCAATCTAGCCCTACCAGTGCGGGGAGGTGGAATAACCCGCACTGGGCTATGCACTCGTACAGGAGACACCGTGCGCTCTACTGCGTAACACGGCGCCTGCCCGTACTCCCGCTCTCCACGGTAAGCCTGGGAAGTGGGCGCAGGTCTCCTACCTGCCCTTGGCCCACTACCTCTTAGCCCCCCCCCAAGAAATTTTTGGGAGTTACTTACGGGCTTTTTGGGCTTCCGTGCCAGACGCGTTCCCTCATAGCTCCGGTTCCTCTCTCCGGTAGCCTCTGCTCTCCTCAGTGCCTCCAGCTGTTCCCATGGGAGGCGATCCCTACCAGCCAGGATCTCCTCCCATGTGTAGCAACCCTTTCCGTCCAATATATCGTCCCATGTCCATTGCTCCTTCTTTTCCTGTCCCTTACTCCATTTACTCCGCTGCTTGGCTCTGGAAGGGTGGGTGATTCTGTAACGGCGTTCCTCTCTCTCTTCATAAGAAGAGGTGGAGTAGTGATCGAGCCAAGGCGCAGCGGGTTGTGAATACATGATGATTTATTAAATAAACAAAACAGACAAAGACGAAAACGAACTATACTTGATATAACTAACAAAATAACAAAACGATGTAGACAGACCTGAACAAACGAACTTACAAATACACGAAGCACGCTGACACAGGAACAGACTACATAAACGCACGAACAAACCGAAACATTCCCGTATGGTGTAACATCGACACAGACACAGGAGACAATCACCCACAAACAAACAGTGAGAACACCCTACCTAAATATGACTCTTAATTAGAGGAGAACGCAAAACACCTGCCTCTAATTAAGAGCCATACCAGGCAACCAAAACCAACATAGAAACAGATAACATAGACTGCCCACCCAAAACACATGCCCTGACCTAAACACATACAAAAACAACATAAAACAGGTCAGGACCGTTACAGTATTTCTTATTTCTTGTGTGTTTTTGTTCTACCTTATGTTAGGTTTAGTGCTAAATTGATATTGATTACTGCATTGCTGGGTTTTGAGCTTGCAAGAAAGGCATTTCCCTGTACTTGTGCACGTGACATTAAAACTTGTGCACGTGACATTATGCACTGGGCCAGCCCTACCCTTCCATCACACTATGCATGAGTACCAGACACAAGAACTAAAGACACAAATTACCAACAAACCACCACCAAAGCCACGTCATAAAACTCTTATCACCACCCTCTCCTAACCACCACGGAGTTGAACATGTCAGAACAGCCAAACCTTGAAGAAAATAGCAAAACAGGAGACAGTGTGGTGGTGGTAGGGTGACATGGAGTCAGACATGTAGAAGGCTCCACAGTGTGATTGTGGGTGTGTGTGCTGTTCTTCGGATGTCACGGCTGGCTGTACACTGACAGGCCCTCCACTGCACTACCATGTCAGGGGCCCTTGTTGTGTGTGTTCTAGGGAACACTTCAACCGAGAACAGTCAATCCCTCAACTCAACTCTCCCGCTGATCCTGCTGGTGTTGGCACACTGCGATGCATCACACACACACATGCGCACACACACATTTTGAACATCTACACAATTCCATATAGTGTAAAATCCACAACAAAGGGGCGGCAGGTAGCCTAACGGTTAGAGCGTTGGGCCAGTAACCGAAAGATTGCTGGATCGAATCCCGAGCTGACAAGGTAAAAATCTGTCATTCTGCCCCTGAACAAGGCAGTTAACCCACTGTTCCCAGGAAGGCTGTCATTGTAAATAAGAATTTGTTCTTAATTAACTGACTTGCCTAGTTAAATAAAAACATTTTTTTTTATATATATATATATATATATTTTAAAAAGCTCATAGTGACGTATGCACCAAGACTGCACCATTTGACGTCATAGCCTACAATTAAGACTGAAGAAGTCTATGAGAAATTTCCAGTGAAGTTAAGATTCATAATTTATAGCACAGGTTGCGGGAAACAGTCAGCCTAAGGAGGAGAGAGGAGAGGGACATCAATTTGAATTCAGTATGAGCAGTATGAAGTGAATAAAACATGAAGAAAGGGCTTGAAAGCTAAACTCCATCCACAATGTTAGAGAGAGAGAGAGAGAGAGAGAGAGAGAGAGAGAGAGAGAGAGAGAGAGAGAGAGAGAGAGAGAGAGAGAGAGAGAGAGAGAGAGAGAGAGAGAGAGAGCAATAGCAATAGATGACTCCCTGTCTTGGGGTTGGCAGTGAAGCCCTGTCCTGTGAGCTGCACCCAAGCATTTCAGTGCAGATATCTGTCAGCAGACCTGGGATCAAATACTTTTTGATATCATCTCAAATTCTTAAACTAGGCTAGATTGGGCTTGCCTGGTGCAGCAGAACCAATAGAATAGTCACACAACTGCAAACCCTATTCATCTGGCACTCCAGACAGGCAAAAGCAAACACTATGTATCTGAAAGATTTCAAATAGTATTTGAACCCAGATCAAGTAGTCCCTTTGTGTCTGTCCCTGTTTGTCTGTCGGTCTGTCTATCTATCCCATGAACCGTGTGTGTGTGTGTGTGTGCCACGCACGCGTACTCGTACATGCTTGCATGTATATCAGTCCATCAGTCTGTCCCATGAACCACATCTGCAGAACTGGTACTAGTGCATTATGGATGAGACATCTATTTCAAGGCAGAGTCTAGGGTGGAGGGTTGAGGGTGCTGCGTTCTGACTTTTGAGGGTAGGGAGACGACACTGCTGGCTGGCTGCCAAGCTCCCTTCAGGATCAGGACGTCTAGTACAGTAGATTAGACTGAGACGTTATAGCAGGTACAGCCCTATGGGCCCTGGTCAACATTTGTGAACTACATTGGGAATAGGGTGCCATTTGGGATGCAGACTGAGATGTTACAAGACACGTACAGCTTGTGTTGGTGACTGTAGACTACAGTCAGTCACAGGGGAGTGGTGTGGCATGGAGTGGCAGGAGGAGAGCAACTGGGTGAATGAGTGGATGAGGGGAGAGGGAGGGAGGAGGGGAAAGGAGTGTGTGACAGAGAGCAGCCAGTTTTAGTGGGTGTGTTAGATTGTGTTCAGGTTAGATTAGACTAAAATAAATGATGAGATACCAGTGTAAACTGAATCAACCAGCCGGCATCAAAGGTCTGCATGGATTGAGCTTTATGGAGAAAATAATAAACTAATGGATCAATATGTCAATGTAAACACACACCAAGTATTAGATATAATATAGAATTTAATTGAATCTGTCAATCAAAGGATAGAAAAGGGCATTTGGCAAAAGAAAAACTTGTGACTTCAGTGCAATACATTGCACCTTCTCATGTTTATTACCTACATACTGTAGATCTGTGCAGGAACGACAACCAATGAACCAGGAAGACCGTGCTGCTTGTAAACATTCACCGGACAGTAAACAAACAAATCACTTCATATAGCTTCAAATGTGGTTTTACAAATATTTATCTGAAGTGAAATATATTTCTTTACTACCGCTATATCACAGACATTTAGGACTATGTGCAAGTGGAAGTGTTTCGTAACGCACCTTTTTAAGTTATTATTTGATATCTGAGAAATGTAGCTAATTGTTTGCACACAAATTGGCCATTTGAATTTATAGGATTCATATAATACTCAATAAATATAGTACCCGACATCTGATTTTGACCAAACCTCTTCTTAACAATGACTAAATCAAATCAAGCTTTTTTTATATAGCACATTTCAGACATGAATGCAACGCAATGCGCTTCACAGGAAAAAGTACAAATGGAAAACGATGAAAATAAAAACAGAAATATTTACTACGGGACAAACATAAGAGGATAAAAAACTGTAACGGCTGTCTATCTCTTCCTCCTCATCTGACGAGGAGAGGCGAGAAGGATCAGAGGACCAATACGCAGAGTGGTAAGTTTCCATGATTTAATATAATCCACGAAAACAAGACACAATACAAAATAACAAAAGAACTAACCGAAACAGTCCCGTGTGGCAACAAACACTGACACGGAAGACAAACACCCACAAACCAACAGTGAAAACAGGAAACCTAAATATGGCTCCCAATCAGAGACAAAAACACCTGCCTCTGATTGAGAACCATATCAGGCTAAATGAACAAACCTAAACATAGAAACAAATAACATAGACTGCCCACCCCAACTCACGTCCTGACCATACTAAATAAAGACAAAACAAGGGAAAATAAAGGTCAGAACGTGACAGTACCCCCCCCCCCCAAAGGTGCGGACTCCGACCGCAAAACCTAAACCTTTAGGGGAGGGTCTGGGTGGGCGTCTGTCCGCGGTGGCGGCTCTGGCGTGGGACGTAAACCCCACTTCACCATTGTTTATGTCCGCCTCCTTAAATCGCCCCCGTGGCCTCTTATGAGCGGCGATCCTCGCCGCCAACCTTGGCCTGGGAACCCTAGCCATGGGTCCCGAATGGACGGGAGATTCCGGCAGCACCGGAGTGAAGGACAACTCCGGCAGCTCCGGACAGGCGGGGAACTCCGGCAGCTCCGGAATGAAGGACGACTCTGTCAGGTCCTGGCTGACTAACGACTCTGGCAAGTCCTGGCTGACTGACGGCTCTGGCAGCTCCTGGCTGACTGACGGCTCTGGCATCTCCTGGCTGACTGACAGCTCTGGCAGCTCCTGGCTGACTGACGGCTCTCGCAGCTCCTGGCTGACTGACGGCTCTGGCAGCTCCTGGCTTGCTAGCGGCTCTGGCAGGTCCTGGCTGACTGGCGGCTCTGGCGGCTCCTGGCTGGCTGGCAGCTCCTGGCTGGCTGGCGGCTTCTGGCTGGCTGGCGGCTCCTGGCTGGCTGGCGGCTCCTGGCTGGCTGGCGGCTCCTGGCTGGCTGGCGGCTCCTGGCTGGCTGGCGGCTCCTGGCTGGCTGGCGGCTCCTGGCTGGCTGGCGTCTCTGGCGGCTCCTGGCTGGCTGGCAGCTCCTGGCTGACTGGCAGCTCAGACGGCGCTGGGCAGACGGGCAGCTCAGACGGCGCTGGGCAGACGGGCAGCTCAGACGGCGCTGGGCAGACATACTAAATAAAGACAAAACAAGGGAAAATAAAGGTCAGAACGTGACAAAAACAAAAGAATGATACAAAAAACTGAAAGTCTAAACAAGCACCCTAAGGAAAAGCAAAGCTAAAAAGCTTTTAAGATCTCTTTTAAATATGTCCACAGTTTCGGCCCCGCTCAGGTTCTCTTGCAGGCTATTCCAGAGGCAGGGGGCATAGTAACTCAAGGCTGACTTTCCATGCCTCTTGGTCCTAGGCTTTGACAGGAGAGCGTTACAGTAGTCAAGCTTGCTTGTAATAAAAGCATGGATGAGTCTCTCTGTATCAGCCTGTGATATAAACTGCAATGTTCCTCAGGTGGTAAAAAAGCTATTTTGGTCACATTCCTAATGTATGATTCGAAATTGAGTTCAGAATCTAAAATGACACATAGATTTTTACCTGATGTTTACCCTTTATTGAATTAAAATGTGCAGCCAGGTTCGCTCTGTGCCTTGGCTCCAATAATAAGTACCTCAGTCTTGTCTTGATAAAAGCTGGAGGAAGTTGTGAGCCATCCAAGTATTTTTTAAATCACTACACTTTAATCAGTGTGATAATTTATCTGTGGAGCAAAAATCCTCTGGTGACACAAAAATGTAAAGTTGTGTTTCGTCTGCAAAGCAGAGAAAATCAATGGCATGCTTTCTGATAACACTGCCAAGAGGTAACATACCAAAAGGTACGTGGACACCTGCTCATCAAACATCTCATTCCAAAATCATGGGCATTAATATGGAGTTGGTTCCCCATTTGCTGCTATAACAGCCTCCACTGTACTGGGAAGGTTTTCCACTAGATGTTGGAACATTGCTGCGGGGACTTGCTTCCATTCAGTCACAAGAGCATTAGTGAGGTCGGGCACTGATGTTGCGCGATTAGGCCTGGCTCGCAGTCGGCGATCCAATTCATCCCAAAGTCGTTCAATGTGGTTGAGGTAAGGGCTCTGTGCAGGCCAGTCAAGTTCTTCCACATTGATCTCGACAAACCATTTCTGTATGGACCTCGCTTTATGCACGGGGGCATTGTCATGCTGAAACAGGAAACGGCCTTCCCCAAACTGTTGCCACAAAGTTGGAAGCACAGATTCATCTAGAATATCATTGTATACTGTAGCGTTAAGATTTCCCTTAACTGGAAAACAGCCACAGACCATTATTCCTCCTCCAACAAACTTTACAGCTGGTACTATGCATGTGGAAGTTAACGTTCTGCTGGCAATCGCCAAACCCAGATTCGTCCATCGGACTGCCAGATGGTGAAGTGGCCATGGAAACCAATTTCATGAAGCTCCCCACGAACAGTTTTTGTGCTGACGTTGCTTCCAGAAGCCTTCTGGAGCTCGGAAGTGAGTGTTGCAACCAAGGACAGATGAGTTTTACTCGCTACGTGCTTCAGCATTCAAAGGTCCCGTTCTGTGACCTTGTGAGGCCTACCACTTAGCGGCTGAGCCATTATTGCTCGTAGACGTTTCCACTTCACAATAACAGCACTTACCGTTTACAGTGGCAGCTCTAACAGGGCAGAAATTTGACGAACTGAGTTGTTGGAAAGGTGGCATCCTATGATGGTACCAAGTTGAAAGTCAATGTAATGACCGAACGATCTCTCTGTTGGTGGCTTCTGGTACATTCTAATGCCTTTATTATTATTTCATGTTTTAATAACTTTTTACCTCCCAGATGGGGAAATGGGATCGCTAGTCAGTTGCACAACTACATTTATTCAACCGTTCAAAAGTTTGGGGTCACTTAGAAATGTCCTTGTTTCTGAAAGAAAAGCATTTTTTTGTCCTTTAAAATAACATAAAATTGCTCAGAAATACAGTGTAGACATTGTTAATGTTGTAAATGACTACTGTAGCTGTAAGTGGCTGATTTCTCAGTCTGGCCAATAAAAAGAAAATTCAAAAAAATGATGTCATGGCTTTAGAAGCTTCTGATAATTTACATCATTTGAGTCAATTGGAGGTGTACCTGTGGATGTATTTCAAGGCCTACCGTCAAACTCAGTGCCTCTTTGCTTGACATCAGGGGAAAGTTAAATGAAATCAGCCAGGACCTCCACAAGTCTGGTTCATCCTTGGGAGCAATTTCCAAAAGCATGAAGGTATCATGTTCATCTGTACAAACAAAAGTACGCAAGTATAAACACCATGGGCCACGCAGCCGTCATACCGCTTAGGAAGGAGACGTATTCTGTATCCTAGAGATGAACGTACTTTGGTGCGAAAAGTGCAAATCAAACCCAGAACAGCAAAGTACCTTGTGAAGATGCTGGAGGAAACAGCTACAAAAGTATCTTTATCCACAGTAAAATGAGTCCTATATCGACATAACCTGAAAGGTTGCTCAGCAAGGAAGAAGCCACTGCTCCAAAACCGCCAGAAAAAAGCTAGACTACGGTTTGCAACTGCACATGGGGACAAAGATCGTACTTTTTGGAGAAATGTCCTCTGGTCTGATGAAACAAAAATAGAACTTTTTGGCATAATGACCATTGTTATGTTTGGAGGAAAAAGGGGGCGGCTTGCTAGCCGAAAAACACCATCCCAACCGTGAAGCACAGGGTTGGCAGCATCATGTTGTGGGGGTGCATTGCTGCAGGAAGTACTGATGCACTTCACAAAATAGATGGCATCACGAGGAAGGAAAATTATGTGGATATATTGAAGCAACATCTCAAGACATCAGTCAGGAAGTTAAAGCTTGGTCGCAAATGGGTCTTCCAAATGTACAATGACCCCAAGCATACTTCCAAAGTTGTTGCAAAATGGCTTAAGGACAACAAAGTCAAGGTATTGGAGTGACCATCACAAAGCCCTGACCTCAATCCTATAGAAAATGTATGTGCAGAACTGAAAAAGCGTGTGTGAGCAAGGAGGCCTTCAAACCTGACTCAGTTACACCAGCTTATTTTTTGTATTTATTTAACAGTTGAGAACAAGTTTTCATTTACAACTGCGACCTTGCCAAGATAAAGAAAAGCAGTGCGACTGTAACTGTCACGATCGTGTGGCGGATTGACGGACCAAAATGCAGCAGTTGGAAAATAAGCCATCTTCTTTTATTTAACAACACGAAGATGAACACGACACTTAAACAAAATAACAAAACAAAACGACCGTGAAGCTACAAACGTTGTGCACATACATACAGGCTACAAACGTTCTACATAGACAATTACCCACAACCAATGAGAGCCTATGGCTACCCTAAATAAGGCTCCCAATCAGAGACAACCGAAATCAGCTGTCTCTAATTGGGAACTCATTCAGGTAACCATAGACTCTCCTAGATAACTAACCAACATAGACAACGCTAGACATCTACACTCAACACAAAACCATATACTACACCCCATAACCCCTTTACCATATAAACACCCAACACCAACAAAACATAAACATTCCCCATGTCACACCCTGACCTAACTAAAATAATAAAGAAAACAAAGAATACTAAGGCCAGGGCGTGACATAACCCCCCCCTTGAGGCGCGAACTCCGGGCGCACCATACACAGTCTAGGAGAGGGTCTGGGTGGGCTTCCCTCCACGGTGGCGGCTCCGGCTCTGGTCGCGGTCCCCACGTCACCACAGTACCTAACCACCTCCTAGGCTTCCTCCAAACGACCCCCCTCCACATTAACCCCATTGTATTAAGGGGCAGTTCCGGACTAAGGGACAGCTCCGGACTAAGGTCCAGTACCAGGGTAAGGGGCAGTACCAGGATCAGGGGCAGTACCAGGGTAAGGGGCAGCACCAGGGTAAGGGGCAGCACCAGGGTAAGGGGCAGCACCAGGGTAAGGGGCAGCACCAGGGTAAGGGGCAGCTCCAGGGTAAGGGGCAGCTCCGGACTGATGAATGGCAGCTCCGGACTGAGGGACTGCAGCTCCGGACTGAGGGACTGCAGCTCCGGACTGAGGGACGGCCCATGGCTGGCTGACAGATCTGGCTGCTCATGGCTGGCTAACGGATCTGGCTGCTCATGGCTGGCTAACTGATCTGGCTGCTCATGGCTGGCTGACGGATCTGGCTGCTCATGGCTGGCTGACGGATCTGGCTGCTCATGGCTGGCTGACGGATCTGGCTGCTCATGGCTAGCTGACGGATCTGGCTGCTCATGGCTAGCTGACGGATCTGGCTGCTCATGGCTAGCTGACGGATCTGGCTGCTCATGGCTAGCTGACGGACCTGGCTGCTCATGGCTAGCTGACGGATCTGGCTGCTCATGGCTAGCTGACGGATCTGGCTGCTCATGGCTAGCTGACGGATCTGGCTGCTCATGGCTAGCTGACGGATCTGGCTGCTCATGGCTGGCTGACGGATCTGGCTGCTTATGGCTGGCTGACTGATCTGGCTGCTCCTGTCTGGTTGGCGGCTCTGGCAGATCCTGTCTGGTTGGCGGCTCCGGCAGATCCTGTCTGGTTGGCGGCTCTGGCAGATCCTGTCTGACGGGCGGCTCTAGCGGCTCCTGTCTGGCGGACGGCTCTAGCGGCTCCTGTCTGGCGGGCGGCTCAGTGGGCTCATGGCAGACGGGCGGCTTTGCAGGCTCATGGCAGACGGGCGGCTTTGCAGGCTCATTGCAGACGGATGGCTCAGATGGCGCTGGGGAGACGGATGGCTCAGATGGCGCTGGGGAGACGGATGGCTCAGATGGCGCTTGGCAGACGGGCAGTTCAGTCATTGCTGTGCAGACGGCAGACTCCTGCCGGCTGAGGCGCACTGTAGGCCTGGTGCGTGGTGCCGGGACTGGTGGCACCGGGCTGGGGACACGCATCTCAGGGCTAGTGCGGGGAGCAGGAACAGGGCATACTGGACCCTGGAGACGCACATTAGGCCTAGTGCGTGGGGCCGGAACTGGTGGTACCGGACTGGGGACACGCATCTCAGGGCTAATGCGGGGAGCAGCAACAGGGCACACTGGACTCTCAAGGCGTACTATAGGCCTTGTGCGTGGTACCGGTACTGGTGGTACCGGGCTGAGGACCCGCACATCAGGGCGAGTACGGGGAGAAGGAACAGTGCGTACAGGACTCTGGAAACACACAGAGGGCTTGGTGCGTGGTGCAGGCACTGGTGGTAATGTGCTGGAGACACGCACCACAGGGCTAGTACGTGGAGGAACAACAGGGCTCTGGAAACACCCAGGAAGCTTGATGCGTGGTGTAGGCACTGGTGGTAATGGGCTGGAAACACGCACCTCAAAGCTAGTGCGGGGAGCAGGAACAGTGCGTAAAGGGCTCTGGAGACGCACCTTAGACCTAGTGCTTGGTGCCGGAACTAGTGGTACAGGGCTGGGGACATGCATCTCAGGATGAGTGCAAAAAGTAGGAACAGGACACACCGGGTTGTGAAGGTGTACTGGAGACCTGGTGTGTATAGCCGGCATCAAATCTTCCGGAACTTTAACACGAGTTTCAGGCTGAATACGAGGAACTGACACAGGTGGCATCGGACAGCTAATACGCTCCTCAGGAAGAATGCATTGCATACTCTGCCAAACCAACAGCTCTCTCTCTTCACTCTCCTCCAATTTCGTCAACAACTCTTCGAATGTCTCATAATCTCCCCTTCGTTCACTCTCCTCCAATCTGTCCAATAACTCCTCGACACACTCAGACTCACCCCTCAACTTCGCCGACTGCTCCAAGTGCCCCCCTCCAAAAATTTTTTTGTGCTGTCTCTTGGGCTTCCTCCCGTGTCGCCGTGCTGCCTCTATCTCTGCCTTGGGGCAGTGATATTCCCCTGGCTGTGACCAGGGTCCTCTCCCGTCTATAATTTCCTCCCATCTCCAGAAATCCTGTGTAGGTAGGTCCTGTTGCCGCCTTCCATGCCGCTTGGTCCTATGGTGGGTAATTCTGTCACGATCGTGTGGCGGATTGACGGACCAAAATGCAGCAGTTGGAAAATAAGCCATCTTCTTTTATTTAACAACACGAAGATGAACACGACACTTAAACAAAATAACAAAACAACAAAACGACCGTGAAGCTACAAACGTTGTGCACATACATACAGGCTACAAACGTTCTACATAGACAATTACCCACAACCAATGAGAGCCTATGGCTACCCTAAATAAGGCTCCCAATCAGAGACAACCGAAATCAGCTGTCTCTAATTGGGAACTCATTCAGGTAACCATAGACTCTCCTAGATAACTAACCAACATAGACAACGCTAGACATCTACACTCAACACAAAACCATATACTACACCCCATAACCCCTTTACCATATAAACACCCAACACCAACAAAACATAAACATTCCCCATGTCACACCCTGACCTAACTAAAATAATAAAGAAAACAAAGAATACTAAGGCCAGGGCGTGACAGTAACGATTCTCCTCTTCGTCTGAGGAGGCGTAGGAAAAGTCGGACCAATGTGCAGCGTGGTAGGTGTCCATAATTCGATTTTTAATAAATCAACATGAACACGGAACAAAAAAAACAACAAAAAAACACGAACAAACAACCGAAACAGTTCTGTATGGTGAAACACAGACACAGAAAATAACTACCCACAACCCATAGTGGGAAAACAGGCTACCTACGTATGATTCTCAATCAGAGACAATGATCGACACCTGCCTCTGATTGAGAACCATACTAGGCCAAACACATAGAAATATAACACACAGAAAAAAACATAGAATAACAACATAGAATTCCCACCCCAACTCACGCCCAAACTGAAATAGACATAAAAAAGGAACTAAGATCAGAACGTGACAGTGACAAAAAAACGACACAGAGTTACACACTCAATAACAATAGAAAAATATATATACAGTGTGTGTAAATGGAGTAAGGAGGTAAGGCAATACATAGGCCATAGTAGCGAAGTAATTACAATTTAGCAAATTACCACTGGAGTGATAGATGTGCAGATGAGGATGTGCAAGTAGAAATACTGGTGGGCAAAAGAGCAAAAAAGTAAATATAAACAATATGGGGATGAGGTAGGTAGTTGGATGGGTTATTTACAGATGGGCTTAGTACAGCTGCAGCGATCGGTGAGATGCTCAGAATGCTGATGCTTAAAGTTAGTGAGGGATATATAAGTCTCCAACTTCAGCAATTTTTGCAGTTCGTACCAGTCATTCGCAGCAGAGAACTGGAAGGAAAGGCGGCCAAAGGAGGTGTTGGCTTTGGGGATGACCAGTGAGATATACCTGCTAGAGCGCGTGCTACGGGTGGGTGTTGTTATGGTGACCAGTGAGCTGAGGTAAGGCGGAGCTTTACCTAGCAAAGACTTATAGATGATCTGGAGCCAGTGGGTCTGGCGACGAATATGTTGCGAGGGCCAACCGACGAAGGCATACAGGTTGCAGTGGTGGGTGGTATATGGGCCTTGGTGACAAAACGGATGCCACTGTGATAGACTGCATCCAGTTTGCTTAGTAGAGTGTTGGAGGCTATTTTGTAAATGACATCGCTGAAGTCGAGGATCGGTAGGATAGTCAGTTTTATGAGTGTATGTTTGGCAGCGTGAGTGAAGGATGCTTTGTTGCGAAATAGGAAGCCGATTGAAGATTTAATTTTGGATTGGAGATGCTTAATATGAGTCTGGAAGGAGAGTTTACAGTCTAGTCAGACACCTATGTATTTGTAGATGTCCACATATTCTAAGTCAGAACCGTCCAGAGTAGTGATGCTAGTCGGGCAGGTGGGTAGCGATCGGTTGAAGAGCATGCATTTAGTTTTACTAACGTTTAAGAGCAGTTGGAGGCCACGGAAGGAGTGTTGTATGGCATGGAAGCTCGTTTGGAGGTTTGTTAACACAGTGTCCAAAAGAAGGGCCAGATGTATACAGAATGGTGTCGTCTGTGTAGAGGTGGATCAAGGAATCACTCTCAGCAAGAGCGACATCATTGATATATACAGAGAAAAGAGTCGGCCCGAGAATTGTTGGAAGCTTGTGGAAGGCTACCCGATACGTTTGACCGAAGTTAAACAATTTAAAGGCAATGCTACTGTAATAAATACCATTTAAAATAACACAAGCATATTGCTATTACATTGTTATAACTAACTTCTTTCTAAGCAGGGTTTCTCACACACCCAGAGACAGATGGCTGACACAGAACATTCATAAACACTGTTAAGAAAAGGGTGCAGACACACACACATACTCAAGGACGGAGGGCTGACTACGCACATACAAAATCTCCTGTTTTAGCTGACCATTTGATAACAAAGAACTTTTGTTGCAAGACTCAGAAGGATGACGTCCAGCTCATCAGGACCAATCTGAGAAGACAACAACCTGATCAGGACCAACCAGAAAACCAGATCTACCAGACTCAACCTACTTTCTGTCCTGTATAAAATGTCTATGCATTCTGTTATCTGGGCTTTTTTTCTGGAGGTTCTCTATGAGCCGAAGGAACGAGAGTCCATGCATGTTTGTACCAGATATCTTTACTCATAATTAAACTGTCGCTTGTCATACAATTTATCACCTTGTCTGAATCGATCCTTGACCGGCTCGCCCTTCTCCATATCCAATTATCAACACTACCAAATACTAATTGAGTGTATGTAAACTTCTGACCCACTGGGAATGTGATAAAAGAAATAAAAGCTGAAATATATCATTCTCTCTACTATTATTCTGACATTTCACATTCTTAATAAAATATAGTGGTGATCCTATCTGACCTAAGACAGGGAACCTTTACTAGGATTAAATGTCAGGAATTGTGAAAAACTGAGTTTAAATGTATTTGGCTAAGGTGTATGTAAACTTCCGACTTCAACTGTACATACTACCTCAATCAGCCCGAATAACGGTGCCTGTATATAGCCTCGCTACTGTATATAGCCTCGCTACTGTATATAGCCTCGCTACTGTATATAGCCTCGCTACTGTTATTTTTCTCTGTCTTTTTTACTATTGTTTTTTATTTCTTTACTTATCTATTGTTCACCTAATACCTTTTTTTTACTTAGAAATTGCACTTTTGTTTATAGCCTGTAAGTAAGCATTTCACTGTTGTATTCAGCCTACGTGACAAATAAACTTTGATTTGATTTGAAGTGTGCACCATATGAAGTCGCTATGTTGAGCATAAAAGTGATCATTTGAAACAGGTCCTTTACACTAGATTTAGAATTGTTTGACAACTTTAGTTGTGAATGATACAAACCTTAGAATGTCTTAGAAATAAAAACATATATGGGATGCATGATGCGACTATAGACTATTGATGAACGAGAAAGTTGAAAAAAAAAGCTTGCACGCTCTGTTGCTTTTCAACCATCTAACTATTCTACATTTTTTCTTTAGTTATATGTAATATTAGTTTAGATTTAGAATGGCCCGTTATCAAATGGGCAGGAACAACAAAAAGACGTCATCGTATGCACTCGAATAATTGATGGAGGCCACTTTCCCACAGGTTCGTTTTTCTCACTCATGCCAGGTACCCAAATACCCAAATAAGGGACAACAGGATGATTTTTCAGGACACCGTAGCCTACATGAATATGCATTTAGATCTTCTTGTGTTTGAATGACTCAAACTGTTTTGTGAGCAAATTAGAGCAGATGGTGTTAAGAAACTATTGATTCAGCTTTGATCTAACTTTAATAAATCATCACCACCAGGGGCGCCATATGGGGGGGAAGTTAGGACGATTCTAAGGGCCTGTGACTGACAGGGGCGCTAAACAAATTATTAGAACATTAGGTAAACATTTTCAATATTCATTTATTAACGTATTATCATTAATATAATATTTTATTTAAAATGTACTAATAAAAATGACGGTTTCCTTTTTTAAATTGGTTTTGGCAAAAAGTAAACATCCAGAGAGCCTCTGCATTGCCCCCCCCCCCCCTCTATTTACATGAAATGGTTCGGTCCTGGCCCCAAACCAGGCATGAACAGTACTTGCTACCAGTGAATTGCGAGTGAGGAGTGCATTAGAGCATCATGACTCAGCTTCCTAAAGACAAATATGGCTTCCAAAAATGAAAAGAAAGAAAAGAAAGACAGGAGAGAGAAAAGAAAGGGCGACAGAATGTCACCCAATTTGTCACAAAGGAAGGTCGGTCTAGTACGTGAGAGGTTAGATTTGTCCATAGTGAACTAGGCTACTAACATTAACTGTTACTTACTTAATATCTTCACAGAAAATTCTGAGTGTTTGCATTTCACTCATCTTAGCCGACATTTAGTCAATGCAGGCAAACTTTTAGCAAGCTATTCACACTAAATCAGTTGTCCCTGCCCCCTGCCTGGTGCCAGGCCCAACAGATGCAGCTTCGGCCTCAGCAGCCTTGTCTCCCCATCCCCATACCCCTGAACCAACTGAAGGAGGTGAGCAGCATTGTGTTGAATGACATGTCAGTTGGCATAATTGCAGGGGGTCTGTGGGAATTTCTATTATTATTAAAAAATAAAATGATTAAATCCTTGTCAATGTAATACTTTTTCCTCATAATGATCATAATGTGAAACAAAAACAGCCTATAGTGTATTGGATGCTAGACACTGAGGCATTGAGTGACTCAGTCAAATGGCCACGGTATTGTTTTAGTTTACTGTGGAGCCCATAGTCACACTCAACATGCCTCAGATACCTCTTTTGTCCCACCTCCCCTCCCACACATGCGGTGACCTCACCCAGCAGAACTAGTGCGTCCAGAGATGCAAGCTCTCAATGCCTAGGTTTATCTCCACTGTACCCGCACCCTACCATACCCCTGTCTGTACATTGTGCCCTGAATCTATCCTACCACGCCCAGAAATCTGCGCCTTTTATTCTCTGTCCCCAACGCACTAGACAACCAGTTTTGATAGCCTTTAGCCGTACCCTCATCCTACTCCTCCTCTGTTCCTCGGGTGATGTAGAGGTTAACCCAGGCCATGTGTATCCCCAGGCACTCTCATTTGTTGACTTCTGTAACCTTAAAAGCCTTGGTTTCATGCATGTTAACATCAGAAGCCTCCTCCCTAAGTTTGTTTAACTCACTGCTTTAGCATACTCCGCCAACCCTGATGTCCTTGCCGTGTCTGAATCCTGGTTTAGGAAGGCCACCAAAAATTCCATCCCCAACTACAACATTTTCCGTCAAGATAGAACTGCCAAAGGGGGAGGAGTTGCAATCTACTGCAGAGATAACCTAAAGTTCTGTCATACTTTCCAGGTCTATGCCCAAACAGTTCGAGCTTCTAATTAAAAAAATTAATCTCTCCAGAAATAAGTCTCCCACTGTCGCCGCCTTCAGCTCCCAGCTGTGCCCTGGACACCATATGTGAATTGATTGCCACCCATCTATCTTCAGAGTTCGTTCTGTTAGGTGACCTAAACTGGGATATGCTTAACACCCCGGCAATCCTACAATCTAAGCTAGATGCCCTCAATCTCACACAAATGATCAAGAAACCCACCAGGTACAACCCTAAATCCGTAAACATGGGTACCCTCATAGATATTATCCTGACCAACTTGCCCTCCAAATACACCTCTGCTGTTTTCAATCAGGATCTCAGAGATCACTTCCTCATCGCCTGCATCCGCTATGGGTCCGCGGTCAAACGACCACCCCTCATCACTGTTAAACGCTCCCTAAAACACTTCTGCGAGGAGGCCTTTCTAATCGACCTGGCCCGGGTATCCTGGAAGGATATTGACCTCATCCCGTCAGTAGAGGATGCCTGGTTGTTCTTTAAAAGTAATTTTCTCACCATCTTAAATAAACATGCCCCTTAAAAAAAAAAGTGAACTAAGAACAGATATAGCCCTTGGTTCACTCCAGACCTGACTGCCCTCGACCAGCACAAAAACATCCTGTGGCGGACTGCACTAGCATCGAATAGTCCCCGCGATATGCAACTTTTCAGGGAAGTCAGGAACCAATACACACAGTCAGTTAGGAAAGCAAATGCTAGATTTTTCAAACAGAATTTTGCATCCTGTAGCTCTAACTCCCAAGATTTTGGGACACTGTCCATGGAGAATAAGAGCTCCTCCTCCCAGCTGCCCACTGTACTGAGGCTAGGAAACACTGTCACCACCGACAAATCCACGATAATTGAGAATTTCAATAATCATTTCTCTACGGCTGGCCATGCTTTCCTCCTGGCTACCCCAACCCCGGCCAACTGCTCTGCATCCCCTTCATCTACTTGCCCTGCAGCTACTTGTCCAAGCCTCCCCAGCTACTCCTTCACCCAAATACAGATATCAGATGTTCTGAAAGTGCTGCAAAACCTGGAGCTGAACAAATCAGCTGGGCAAGACAATCTGGACCCTCTCTTTCTAAAATTATCTATTTTGGTAAACTCCTATTACCAGTCTGTTTAACCTCTCTTTCGTATCGTCCGAGATTCCTAAAGATTGGAAAGCTGCCGCGGTAATCCCCCTCTTCAAAGGGGGTGACACTCTAGACCCAAACTGTTACAGACCTATATCCATCCTGCCCTGCCTTTCTAAAGTCTTCGAAAGCCAAGTTAACAAACAGATCACTGACCATTTCGAATCCCACTGTACCTTCTGCGCTATGCAATCCGGTTTCTGAGCTGGTCACGGGTGCACATCAGCCACGCTCAAGGTACTAAACGATATCATAACCGCCATCGATAAAAGACAGTACTGTGCAGCCGTCTTCATCAACCTGGCCAAGGCTTTCGACTCTGTCAATAACCGTATTCTTATCGGCAGACTCAACAGTCTTGGTTTCTCAAATGACTGCCTCGCCTGGTTCACCAACTACTTCTCAGATAGAGTTTGTCAAATCGGAGGGCCTGTTGTCCGGACCTCTGGCAGTGTCTATGGGGGTACCACAGAGTTAAATTATTTTCTCTGTATATATCAACGATGTCGCTCCTGCTGAGAGTGATTCCTTGATCCACCTCTACACAGACGACACCATTCTGTATAGATCTGGCCCTTCTTTGGACTCTGTTAACAAACCTCCAAACGAGCTTCAATGCCATACAACACTCCTTCCGTGGCCTCCAACTGCTCTTAAACGCTAGTAAAACTAAATGCATGCTCTTCAACCGATCGCTACCCACCTGCCCGACTAGCATCACTATTCTGGACGGTTCTGACTTAGAATATGTGGACCTCTACAAATACATAGGTGTCTGACTACTACTCCTTCACTCACGCTACCAAACATACTCTCGTAAAACTGACTATCCTACCGATCCTCGACTTCGGTGATGTCATTTACAAAATAGTCTCCAACACTCTACTCAGCAAACTGGATGCATTCTATCACAGTGCCATCCGTTTCGTCACCAAGGCCCATATACCTCCCACCACTGCGACCTGTATGCTCTCATCGGCTGGCCCTCGCTACATATTCGTCGCCAGACCCACTGGCTCCAGAACATCTATAAGTCTTTGCTAGGTAAAGCTCTGCCTTATCTCAGCTCACTGGTCACCATAACAACACCCACCCGTAGCACGCGCTCCAGCAGGTATATCTCACTGGTCATCCCCAAAGCCAACACCTCATTTGGCCGCCTTTCCTTCCAGTTCTCTGCTGCCAATGACTGGAACGAATTGGAAATCGCTGAAGTTGGAGACTTATATCTCCCTAACTAACTTTAAGCATCAGCTATCTGTGCAGCTTACCGATCGCTGCAGCTGTACACAGCCAATCTGTAAATAGCCCATCCAACTACCTACCTCATCACCATATTGTTTTATTTACTTTTTTGCTCTTTTGCACACTAGTATTTCTACTTGCGCATCATCATCTGCACATATATCACTCTAGTGTTAATTTGCTAAATTGTAATTACTTCGCTACTATATCCTATTTATTGCCTTACCTCCTTACGCCATTTCCACCCACTGTAGATAGATTTTTCTATTGTGTTATTGACTGTAAAAATCCAATCAAATTTTATTGGTCACATACACACAGTTAGCAGATGTTAATGCGAGTGTAGCGAAATGCTTGTGCTTCTAGTTCCGACCATGCAGTAATATCTAACAAGTAATATAACAATTTCACAACAACTACCTTATACACACAAGTGTAAAGGAATGAATAAGAATATGTACATATAAATATATGGGTGAGTGATGGCCGAAGCTGTTTTTACGTCTCTCGGTCCCAGCTTTGATGCACCTGTACTGACTTTGCCTTCTGGATGAGAGCGGGGTGAACAGGCAGTGGCTCGGGTGGTTGTTGTCCTTGAGGATCTTTTTGGCCTTCCTGTTACATCGGGTGGTGTAGTTATCCTGGAGTGCAGGTAGTTTGCCCCCGGGGATGCGTTGTGCGGACCTCACTACCCTCTGGAAAGCCTTACGGTTGTGGACGGAGCAGTTGCCGTACCAGGTGGTGATACAGCCCAATAGGATGCTCTCGATTGTGCATCTGTAAAAGTTTGTGAATGTTTATGGTGACAAACCAAATTTCTTCAGCCTCCTGAGGTTGAAGAGGCCTGTTAAGCCTACTTCACCACGCTGTCTGTGTGGGTGGACCATTTCAGTTTGTCCGTGATGTGTACGCCGAGGAACCTAAAACTTTCCATCCTTCTCCACTACTGTCCCATCGATGTGGATAGGGGGGTGCTCCCTCTGCTGTTTCCTGAAGTCCACAATCATCTCCTGAGTTTTGTTGACGTTGAGTGTGAGGTTGTTTTCCTGACACCACACTCTGAGGACCCTCACCTCCTCCCTGTAGGCCGTCTCGTCGTTGTTGGTAATCAAGCTTACCACTGTAGTGTCGTCTGCAAACTTGAGGAGTACAGGAGAGGGCTGAGAACGCACCTTTGTGGGGCCCCAGTATTGAGGATCAGCGGGGTGGAGATGTTGTTTCCTACCCTCACCACCTTGGGGTGGCCCGTCAGAAAGTCCAGGACCCAGTTGCATAGGGCGGGGTCGAGACCCAGGGTCTCGAGCTTAATGGCGAGTTTGGAGGGGGCCTCCCGGGTGGCTCCCTCAGTGGTCTGAGGCACTGCATCGCAGTGCTAGCTGTGCCACCAGAGACTCTGGGTTCGAGCCCAGAATCTGTCGCAGCCGGCCGGGAGGTACTATGGTGTTAAATGCTGGGCTGTAGTCGATGAACAGCATCCTTTTTTACATTACATTTTTTATTGTAATTTGTACCCCCTTTTTCGTGGTATCCAATTGTTAGTAGTTACTGTCCTGTCTCATCACTACAACTCCCGTACGGGCTCGGGAGAGGCGAAGGTCGAGAGCCATGTGTCCTCCGAAACACAGCCCAACCAAGCCGCACTGCTTCTTAACACAGCGCGCATCCAACCCAGAAGCCAGCCGCACCAATGTGTCGGAGGAAACACCGTACACCTTGCGACCTGGTTGGCATGCACTGCGCCCGGCCCGCCACAGGAATCGCTAGTGCGCGATGAGACAAGGATATCCCTGCCGGCCAAACCCTCCCTAACCTGGACGACACTAGGCCAATTGTGCGCCGCCCCATGGACCTCCCGGTTGCGGCCGGCTGCGACAGAGCCTGGGCTCGAACCCAGAGTCTCTGGTGACCTTAGAGCACTGCGCCACCTGGGAGGCCCCCTATGAACAGCATTCTTACATAGGTATTCCTCTTGTCCAGATGGGTTAGGGCAGTGTGCAGTGTGATTGCGATTGCGTCGTCTGTAGACCTATTGGGGCGGAAGGCAAATTGGAGTGGGTCTACGGTGTCAGGTAGGGTGGAGGTGATAGGATCCTTGACTAGTCTCTCAAAGCACTTCATTATGACGGAAGTGAGTGCTACGGGGCAGTAGTAATTTAGCTCAGTTACCTTAGCTTTCTTGGGAAGAGGAACAATGGTGGCCCTCTTGAAGCATGTGGGAACAGCAGACTGGGATAGGGATTGATTGAATATGTCCGTAAACACACCAGCCAGCTGGTCTGTGCATGCTCTGAGGACACGGCTGGGGATGCCGTCTGGGCCGGCAGCCTTGCAAGGGTTAACACGTTTAAATGTTTTACTCACGTTGGCTCTGATAACGTATCCCGAGTGAGCCATGTTTCCGTGAAACAGAGAATGTTACAATCTCTGATGTGTCTCTGGAAGGCAACCCTTGCTAGGATTTTGTCTACCTCAAGAGACTGGACATTGGCAAGTAGTATACTCGGGAGTGGTGGGCAATGTGCCCGTCTACGGAGCCTGACCAGAAGACCGCTCCGTCTGCCCCTTCTGTGACGTCGTTGTTTAGGGTCACCTGCTGGGATCCGATCCATTGTCCTGGGCGGTGGACCAAACAGAGGATCCGCTTCGGTAAAGTCGTATTCCTTGTTGTAATGTTGGTAAGTTGACGTTGCTCTTATATCCAATACTTCCTCCCGGCTGTATGTACATTTGTTTATTCCATGTGTAACTCTGTGTTGTTGTTTGTGCCACACTGCTTTGCTGTATCTTGGCCAGGTCGCAGTTGTAAATGAGAACTTGTTCTCAACTGGCCTACCTGGTTAAGTAAAGGTGAAATAAAAAATGTATTAAAAAAGTATGTCTCCATGGCTTTGATGCAAACTGAAATATGGTTGTTTACTTACCTGCGATACGCAACTGCAGGTAATTTGGGTCAATATTCTGCAGGATTCAGTACTGTTACATTTTTTCCGTGGTGCATGCACTTAATTTAAGTCAACAAAATGGTAATAACTGAAATTTTGGTTATTATGTTATTACAAATGGTATTATATTATAAGATATATTATCATATGCGTCATGTACACTACAGAGCCAGGACCCTCTTCAAGTGATACCGTTTTGTCAGGGAGGAGTGTGGAAGTGGAGGAAGAGGTAAAAGACAGTGCTGGCAGTACCAGTGCAGATGATGAGGATGGAGCAAATGAGGATGGAGCAAATGAGTATATCTACAAATATTTTTTTCAATGTGACTCTCTGCTAATGATTACATTTAGAGGATTGGAGGAATCTATATAAATATCTTAGGGGCATTTTCCATTAGGATCTGTGAGAATATTTGAGAATATCTAAGGGTATTATATATAATTCTAAATTACTTAATAATAATAATCGCTTTGTTTAATTCGTTTTCAGTTAACCTAGAGTGAGCGAGAAAAAGGCAATTCTTGAACATGGGGTGAGACATTCTCACTAATTTGTAAATAAAGTCAGTTTGTTGTTTAGAAATATTTATTTCTGGAGAAACATAACTTGATTATTTAGCAGACATCACTTGCTAATATTCAGTCAACACATATTTAAAAGATATCATGGAATATTTGAACATTTTAGTTTCTCCATGTTTGTCTCAGAGCAGCGCGAAACGGTGCTGAAATAGATGTCTACAGCGGGAAGGCTATGCATTCTTTGCCCACTCGTGGTATCTCTTTTGGGTTACACATCCTTGTCATAGCAGAACAGCATAACGGTCCGGGGCGGCCCTTGCTGTGCCTAGTGAGCAGTTGGTCAAGTTATGTTGTCAGAAGAGGAATGGAAATGTCAGGGTGAACCGAAGACCTGACGAACCCACCACGGACGTTGACTCTGCCTGTCGGAGGTGGAGTTCCTGAGCTCACAGGTGTGCCTGGCATGGATTGTGACTCCATCTCGTTCCTCGCCCTTTTCAATGTGTGAGTCAATGATTTGTCTGACAAACAAAGAACTTTGCGTCCTGCAGGCCCAGGCATGGATCAAAGCTGACGAGACATTCAATAACGTCATCTTCACAGACGAATCAACCGTGGCTCTTGAGCAATTTTCTCAAAATTGCTACAGAAAAAAAGGAAGATGATCAAGAAGATTAATGAAAGCATAAAGATGTTGATGAAGAAATGTTGTTTTGAGTTAGAAATGTAACACTTCAGAGAACTTAAGCATCGAATAAATTGCAAGTTGAGGGATTTCACAACAGTAGCCATGTTATAAAAAGTCTGTTGTCCAGCTAATAGGAAACATTTGCATAATGGGCTACATTCTTTATTGTAACCACAATGTCACACATCATTTGTATCTACCTTTCCAATTACTTTTAGAGTTTGGGATTTACAAATGTGGCTTTTAATTTTTAGTTACATTGTTTTAGTTCGAACGTGCAGACTTTTTTTCTTTAAATGATTGTTTTATGTAGGATGCTACATTTTTGACCAGTTGCAATTGTAAGTAGGCCTAATAAAAACATCCTGCTTCTATTAGGCTGTCAAGCCTCAATGCCTACCTCAGCCAGTTAAGTTATTTTATATAGGTCTAGACTCCGAAGAAATAGACTCCAATTAAGCCCTCTTGTTGTTTGTAAAGTCAAATTAAAACGAAGATTATTGTTGAAATTAATTGCTCGACTGGTGTAGGTTTTCTCCATCTGTTGGTGTGTAACACTTGCATAACAAGTTAGCTATATTTTCAGCACCAGCCACTGTTCACCTCCTATTGATTGCACTGCAGTTGCTGCCAGTTGTTTTTTAAATTGAACCTTTATTTAACTAGGCAAGTCAGGTAAGAACAAATTCTTATTTATAATGAAGGCCTACCCCGGCCAAACCCGCGTGACGCTGGGAAAATTGTGCACCGCACTTTTGCACTCCCAATCACGGTCGGGTGTGATACAGCCTGAATTCGAACCAGGGACTGAAGTAAAGCCTCCTGCACCAAGATGCAGTGCCTTAGACCGCTGCACCACTCTGGAGCCATGACCAATATATATATATTTTTTCAGAACATTAACCGTGTGCAGGTAGATACGTACAGTATGTAGGTAGGAAAGATAGATACAAATTATTTGTTGCAAGTTGGGGAGAGGGGGGGGGGGGTTCACACATAGCTCAAGATGGGGAGGGGGGTTCACACCTAGCTCGGCTATTAGACAATTCTTTAGTAAAGGTTGAATAGTCTATTGTTCAGCTAATAGCCCACCCTGCTACGCTTGTGAAAAACTAATAATAATACTTTTTCCACATGTTAAAAATTCCATTTGAAAAAGTGTTTTTAGCCACAATCGGCCCCAACCCCAATTAATACATTTGGGCACAGTCGATAGCGTGCTGGACTTCGGGCTAGAGTGTTGAGGGTTCGAAACCTGCTCCCTGTTTGTTTCATTACATTATTATGCCGGATTGTTACTCCCATCTCATTCCTCGCTCTCTTCCACGCGTCATTCAGCTCGCTTGTGGTCGTGCTGGCAGGATGTACTGTTTTTTATTCTGTATATATGAATTACAAATCAGCCTTTACTTACTTATCATGTTACTAGTCTATTGCATAGTTACAATGTGTAATTATTGATGTCCCAGGAGCAGAAGTGGTAAACACTGTTGAAGTGCATAATTGTAATACATGCAGTTGAAGTCGAAGTTTTTCACAAATCCTGATATTTAATCCTGTAAAAATTCCCTGTTTTAGGTCAGTTAGGATCACCACTTTATTTTAAGAATTTGAAATGTCAGAATAATAGTAGAGAATTATTTATTTCAGCTTTTATTTCTTTCATCACATTCCCATTGGATCAGAAGTTTACATAAACTCAATTAATATTTGGTAGCATTGCCTTTAAATTGTGTAACTTGGGTCAAACGTTTCGCCTTCCACAAGCTTCCCACAATACGTTGGGTGCATTTTGGCCCGTTCCTCCTGACAGAGCTGGTGTAACTGAGTCAGGTTTGTTGGCCTCCTTGCTCACACACGCCTTTTCAGTTCTGCACACACATTTTCTATAGGATTGAGGTCAGGGCTTTGTGATGGCCACTCCAATACCGTGACTTTGTTGTTCTTAAGCCATTTTGTCCATTTGGAAGACCCATTTGCAACCAAGCTTTAACTTCCTGACTGATGTCTTGAGATGTTGCTTCAATATATTCACATAATTTTCCGTACTCATGATGCCATCTATTTTGAGAAGTGCACCAGTCCCTCCTGCATCAAAGCATCCCCACATGATGCTGCCACCCCCGTGCTTCGCGGTTGGAATGGTGTTCTTCGGCTTGCAAGACTCCCCCTTTTCCTCCAAACATAATGGTGGTCATTATGGCCAAACAGTTCTATTTTTGTTTCATCAGACCAGAGGACATTTCTCCAAAAAGTACGATCTTTGTCCCCTTGTGCAGTTGCAAACCATAGTCTGGCTTTTTTATGGCGGTTTTGGAGCAGAGGCTTCCTCCTTGCTGAGTGGCCTTTCAGGTTATGTCGATATAGGACTCGTTTTACTGTGGATATAGATACCTTTGTACTTGTTTCCTCCAGCATCTTCTCAAGGTCCTTTGCTGTTGTCCTGGGATTGATTTGCACTTTTCGCACCAAAGTACGTTCATCTTTAGGAAACAGAACACGTCTCCTTCCTGAGCGGTATGACGGCTGCGTGGTCCCATGGTGTTTGTACTTGCGTACTTATGGAGGTCTACAATTATTTTTCTGAGGTCTTGGCTGATTTATTTTGATTTCCAATGACGTCAAGCAAAGAGACACTGAGTTTGAAGGTAGGCCTTGAAATACATCCACAGGTACACCTCCAATTGATTCAAATTATGTCAATTAGTGTCATGTTTTGTCATTGATTATCATGTTTTGTCCCTGTGCTTCCTTTCTATTCGTTTCCCTCTGCTGGTCTTATTAGGTTCTTTCCCTCTTTCTATCCCTCTCTCTCCCCCTCCCTCTCTCCCTCTCTCGCTCTCTCTCTCTTTCGTTCCGTTCCTGCTCCCAGCTGTTCCTCATTCTCCTAACTACCTCATTTACTCTTTCACACCTGTCCCCTATTTTGCCCTCTGATTAGAGTCCCTATTTCTCCCTCTGTTTTCCGCTTCTGTCCTTGTCGGATCCTTGTTTGATGTTTGCTGTCCTGTGTCCTTGTTCCGCCCTGTCGTGTTTTTGCCTTCTTCAGATGTTGCGTGTCCAGGAGTATCGTTTTTGTTTAAGACTGGAATAAAGACTCTGTTTCTGTTAAGTCGCTTTTGGGTCCTCATTCACCAGCATAACAATTAGCCTATCAGAAGCTTCTAAAGCCATGACATCATTTTCTGGAATTTTCCAAGCTGTCTAAAGGCACAGTCAACCTAATGTATGTAAACTTCTGATCCACTGGAATTGTGATGCAGTGAATTATAAGTGAAATAATCTGTCTGTAAACAATTGTTGGAAAAATGGCTTGTGTCATGCAAAAAGTTGATGTCCTAACCGACTTGCCAAAACTATAGTTTGTTTACCAGAAATTTGTGGAGTGGTTGAAAAACGAGTTTTAATGACTCCAACCTAAGTGTATGTAAACTTCCGCCTTCAACTGTACATACAGACACAGCATCATTCAAATAATGGAGTTTGATACACCTGGTATTGGTACAATTGTACATTTCTTGCTTGACTTGTTATGACGTTATAATTGCTTAAATTAGCTTCCACCATAATGTTTTGTCAGCCATCTTTGCTGAAGAAAGTCACCAGGGATGGGTGGCTCGCGTCAAATTCGTCATTGGAACCACTTGATATGGTCACATAAAAACCTTGGTACTCAAATGCAAAATGAGTGCTCTAACTCCTCGTTGCAGTGGTCTGGAGCAATGAAGCCGTGACGCTGGGTACCTCTACGTCCCGCGGTGTAAGCTCGCAACTTTTAAAGGAGGAACCACTGTAGCAAGAAGGTTCGGCGCTGGGCTGAGTAAGACTGAGCAAGGGCCAGGGATAACTGTTAAATGGCATGGCTATGGATATTGGATCACTACACACAAGCTGAGAACAAGATATATATCAAAGTAATGGCTGGATTGCCATAACATTTGTTGTGCACAATCAAGACACCAAGTGGAAGAAACCTATTGATTTGGTGACCACTTGACCTTTCCTCTAGCGCCACCATCAGGCCTTTTCATTTCCATTTTGTTTTCCATTTTCACTTTTACAGCTGCTTATTTTCTAGTTGGTATGTATACTTAGTTAAAAAATCTGCGAATGATTTTATTACTTTGTTTGTTATATCATTCTATAGATGATAATGTCAATTCATTCTAATTGAAGAGGTTAATTTATGTTTAAGTTATATTTATTTTTATTTATTCATTAATGTTAAGAGAATTTTCCATCCAAGAATTGTACCATTACAATTACATTTAGACTGTAAACGATGGCCTTTAGTACATTTCTTATAGAGGGTATCAGTCCTGCATCAAATAGTGAATTCCACTGTATGCATAATGTTGCATGCATGTCTGCACAGTGTTATATTTTCACAGCTCACTCTCAGTAAATATCGTACAGTAAATATTAGACTACAAGAGTTGCAAGCCTGCAAAGGTAGAGTTATTTAAAGCTTTGAATGGGTCGATTGGGTTTTGGAGGTGTGTGGTTACAGCAATTGCGCAGGGTTGGTGTGGCCTATAGTGGTGGGGCCCAATGTGATATCTTTTCATGGGGCCCAAAATCCCTGGCGGCGCCCCAATGTGAGAAGTGGCGAAGTGACACTCCGGTGTGCACTGAACAAGCAAATGTAAGCGCACCAGCTGCGTATAGCCTATTCTTTTTCCTCACATAACATTTGGTGATGCAGGAGGCAGAGACCACAAGTGTGGCTGTTTTCTAAAAGTATGGGAATATGTGCCCAAGGAAACATTTCTTGTTGGTCTCAGGGAATATAAAACAGTTAGGATGGGAGACATTTAAAATGGGTTTGAGTGAAGTGGTAGCAAATGTTGAAAGAGCAACTAATGAGCATAGAGACTGGAGAGGCTCACAAGTTTGACGAAAATACCTCTATATATTTCAGTCTAATACTGCTAATTACTTGTAGGCTAGACCAATTATGTACCAAATACATCTTAAATCATTTAAATAATAATAATAAATAATAATTCTGCCATGGGTAATATGCAGTAGGCTATGTATTGCTATGTATTGCACAATCATTATTTGAATTCAGTTTTTTGGGAGGCTCATATATAAACCTATGCCTTTGGGCAGGATGTTTATGAATTACAGAGTTGGTAGGGTTTCAGACCTGTTCACATTCACTTTGAGAGAAGGGGATAGATTAGTAATCTAGTCAGAAAAACTTGACAAGTCTACTCTTTCAATTTACTTTATTGTGGCAAAAACCTAAGTAAAAGGATTGTGTTCTGTCAAGTAAACATGGATTCCCTGTTGAGAAACAATATACAATTGCAGGAAATGGTAAAAAATAAAACATTTCCAAGGGGAGGACATCCAGACCAGCCAGATTTTGCTCCCCCACTTTTATACAGTCAGGCTCCCTGAATAGACCTACAGGTATGATTGAAGCATGAAGCAGTTGTTGAACATGGGCTTTTCTACACAGAAAGCAGCAGTTGACTACTCCATTACACTTTAATCAAATTGAAAGGCCTATATCAATATCTTTAATATTAACATATACGTATCATAACATTAGATTTTGTAACCTTCAATCTATTTTCTTTCATCATATTTTGGACCAGAATGCAGCTCTGTCTCCACTACCTATTGTTCCTGCATTGAGGAACTTCCATTAATGTTTTCAGTGGCGATTTCAGCATGTAAATCTTGTTGGGGCAACAACAACAAAACATGGGGGATATAACGGTGAACAACGGTGCCCACAAACTGTTAGGGTCTACATAAAGCTGCCCCAACAGCAGAGTCCACACAGCAGTCCCAACACATTACCACTGCTACGCCTGGCGAACAGTTCATTCAGCCTCATTTGCTGCCTTTTAAAAAAACATAGCTGATATGGCTGACTTGCTTAAACAAATGTGGCTTCTACTGACAATTGAGATGTACAAACTATGGCATAAGGGGACGACAAGCGGATAAGAGGCAATCCATCATTTTGATTAAGACATTAATGAGCGAGCTAGGACGGATGTAGTCAATATAACTATTTGTTCAGCACTTTTAAAATGTACAGTGAAAGAATTCAGAACATGGGCCATTCTTACAGTGTTCTCCCTATACACCAAGTCAGAACCGTAGGATAAATAAAGGGGGCAGATAAGCAGACAATGAAAGCTCTTCGATGATTACATTTCTCAAAAACAGGCTATAGGCTACATGTGCACCACCAAGTCAGAACAGTAGGCAAAATTAAGAGGTGAAAATAGACCAAATTATTAGGATGAGGCACATGGGCTACTAACAGCTTACTACACAACATACACTTAGTATTACTTTCTTAGCTGCAGTATACATATCTCCCTGTCATATTACAGCATTTATGCAGTAGCATACAAGACATTTTTGGTTTCACCTTGTTGTGCTGTGCTCACTTGAACAGGAAGGTGGCGCAGCGGTCCTTCGTGGGCAAATTTTGTCATCAAAGTCTGGCGTTCTCTGGATTTACGGTGCTTTCAAGACAACTGGGAACTCTAGGGAAAAAAAGGTTGAATCTTGATGACGCCAGTGATTTTCAGGTCGTATCTCTAGAAAGAGGCCCGAGTTCTGGATTTAAAATTCAGAGTTGGATGAAAGTTCAAAACATATTTTCCCAGTCGTAGCTCGTTTTTCCCGAGTTCCCAGTTGTCTTGAACTCACTGAAGTCAGATTTTGCAGTTCCAAGTTAACAGTTGTTTTGAGCGCGGCACAAATCATGCTTCGTTGACAGCATGGCCAATGTTGAATGTTTATCATTTTAAACTTGGAAAAGAGACCCTTAATCTTAGATGTGGGACCACACAGCAACTCCACTGAATAGCAGGCTAATGATTGCCTTGCAATGCTTGCAGTTTGCCACTGATTCCTTCCAAACCACTTATTGTTGAATTTGCGATTTCCAACTTGTGTAATGTTTATATCCAATGGCCGATGAGCACTGAAACGTTTTATGTATCATTTATCTTCATTATGTCTCTTCGTAGGACAAGGATTAAAAACGATTTGCCAGTTGATTGTCAACTTGATTCATATTGATGACTGCTAGCTAAGATTTTGAAAGTATGATGTTGACATGATCAGTCCAATCAAAGCTACTGTAGATATAACATGAATTGATTGGCACTTCTAATGTAACTCTATGGCAGCACCCAAAGGGCTTGAATTTTCGAGCTCTACCCGTAGACTTGGAGGTGACGTGCTGTCCCCATGAGTGACAGAACACTGGGCCATTCACGGCGCAACGCTCCGTATTTTCTGCTGGCTTGCCCCAACACCACAGAAAGCACTGAGCTTTAGGCTGAAACACCTGCATGTTGGAGCTGCTGAAAACAAAAAAGAGACCATGTTTGTATGCGGCTTTATTAACTCAATGATGTAAACTGATATGTGACACGTAGGGTTGCAAAGGGTCGGAAACTTTCCGGTAAATTTCCGGATTTTTTCTGGGAAATTTTCAATGGGAAGTTAAGCCCGGGAATTTGGGGAATTTTGCTTAAATTCATCAAAAAAGTTAGCTTATAACAGTGAACCTTTTTTGTGGGATACACATAAGGCGATTCTAGGTCTTGTGTCATATTTTGGTTAAACTACCCCTAATTCAATGGAATTGCAACCCTCTGCATGCACAGTGCATTCTTCCATCACATGTGCAGTGTGCTCTTCCATCACATGTACCGCTGATTCTCAAGATCTTGCACACTAATGAGATGCTATTGAGCCCACACTACTACACAAGGACTACATGCTTTCTGGTAAGTTTTGATTACAATACTGGGTGGGGTGAATATATTTTATATGACATACATTATTTTTTGTTAACTAGTAAATAGTAGCCTACAACAAAGTGTATTTAAATAATTTCTAACTTCTTAACAATTTCTGCTAGTTAGTTTTTGCTACCATGTGGGGTTTAGCTTGCTTGAGCCTGCTAACTGAGGAGTGTTAATTCACCTGTTTCCATACATGTTTCATTTTAAAACATCTATCTCTACATGAAATTATTTGGGGGTTTTTTACAATTTTTTTCTAATCTTTACAGGAAAATGCCACGACCCTATCTGATGTGTGGAGACAATGTCCATGATGTGTGGAACCTGCCCCAGACCTGCTGTTTTCAACTCTCTAGAGACAGCAGGAGCGGTAGAGAAACTCTCAATGATCGGCTATGAAAAGCCAACTGACATTTACTCCTGAGGTTCTGACTTGTTGCACCCTCGACAACTACTGTGATTATTATTATTTGACCATGCTGGTCATTTATGAACATTTGAACATCTTGGCCATGTTCTGTTATAATCTCCACCCGGCACAGCCAGACGAGGACTGGCCACCCCTCATAGCCTGGTTCCTCTCTAGGTTTCTTCCTAGGTTTTGGCCTTTCTAGTGAGTTTTTCCTAGCCACTGTGCTTCTACACCTGCATTGCTTGCTGTTTGGGGTTTTAGGCTGGGTTTCTGTACAGCACTTTGAGATATCAGCTGATGTAAGAAGGGCTATATAAATACATTTGAATTGATTTGATTTGAAGGTTGGAAAGTGACAGTGAAGATGAGGCCTCAGAGTCTCATGTTCAAGAGGTGGACATTGAGGATGTCCAGGGAGAAGACATGGAAGCCTGAGGAAGACAACCAAAGCTTTAGTTTCTAGACCATCATTTTAGAGATGTATGTTGAAAACGTTTTTGGGAGATGCGATGGATCATTGGGGATCATTCAATATTCCCTTTATTTTGTTGTTCAGTGAAATCATCCCATGTGAAGAGTCAACTCATTTAATTAAAGTTCAATTCGTAACTAAATGTTTTTTTAAATTTCTATTGGAAGGATTTAAGCATTTGCAATTATGTCTACTTATGATAAAGTAAAATGTTTATATTTTTGTCTCCATATGATATGGTTAATATATCCAATGCAAAAAACATCTACATTTAAATGGTATTAATATTAATTTGCAAATATTTCTGTGAATTCCCATATATTCCCATTAATTCCCATGGAAAGTTTCCACCTCTGAATATTTCCCAAAATGTGCAACCTTAGTGACATGTATTAATGCCAAAATAACATGCAAAACAGGCAAGCCCCCCCCCCCCCCCACCTCCTCAAAATAAACAATTTATTTGCAGATAATTAAATTAGTACAATACAGTATGTTACGTTTGGTATGGTTACATAAGACAGATGGTTACTTAAGGCAAAAACGAAAGTAGGGTGGTTGGTCGGGGTAGATGGGTAGGCGTATATCGTGAATATCTAGCAACCACAGGGTTGCGAGTTCACAAAAAGTAACAACTTTCCCACTACTTACTACTTTTTAGCTACTTTGCAACTACTTAGCCTGTTAGCTAACCCTTCCCCTAACCATAACCCTTTTAGCTAACCCTTCTCCTAACTTTAACCTTAAAACCCTTTAACCTAATTCCTAAACATAACCCTAACTTTAACCCTAACCCCTAGTCTAGCTAACATTAACCAGCTAACTAACGTTAGCCACCTAGCTAGAATTCGTAACATATCATACATTTTGCAAATTCCTAACATATAGTACTTTTCGCAAAGTCTTAATTTAACATATTGTACATTTTGCAAAGTCATAGCATACAATACGCATTGTAATCATAACATATACGAAATGGGTGATGGACATCCACAAATTAATACATACCATACGAAATGTAACATATCATACTAGATGGAGTGTCTCGGATTGCATACAGAATAATACAAAATGCTATGAGAACAGGTTAACCAGCCTAGCCAGCACAGATCAGTTCTCGAACAACCTATCAGTAGGCTACACTGACGAGTCACTTTATTGCCACTGGCAAGTCTCGACATGGGCTTCGAATCCGAGGAAAATGCAAACAAGCAGTGGCAACCTTTTTTTCAGGATGCCTGTTTTGCATATTATTTGGCATAATCAATCAAATATATTTATGAAGCCCTTGTCACATCAGCTGATGTCAGTGCTATACAGAAACCCAGCCTAAAACCCCAAACAGCAAGCAATGCAGATGTGAAGATGTCCTCTCTGCCTGTCTTGTTGTACATGGATCCTGTCTCACATGCATTAATTAAAACCCCTTAAGATGTCAGCTGCTCATTTTAAGAGATACACCACATAAACACTCAGCCATTTTCACTGGACTATCAAGCCCCTGTTGCTGCCAAATTTATCCTCACTAATACAGATGTGTTTCTTTTGAGCATTCCAGATTCAGCAGGTAGAAGACCTGCTTTATCAGGAGGATAATCTGGAATCTGGAAACACTGACAATGGGGTCATTGTTCCTGACATCCCATGCCCCCTGTCTACTGAGAACCTTGCTATGTTGCAACGTCAAGTGAACCCTTTTGAAAGGATAGCAGGCCCAGCTGTCAAAGTGAGAGAGTAGGCTAATATGGATAGAGCAGGTACTTTTGTGTAGTCTATTTCTTGTGAGGTTTTCTGTCCTCAGATGCAGAGAGCTGTGAAAGCCTGTCAGCAGATCAAGAGGTCCCAATGAATAGCAGTGGTTCTCAGTCCTGGTCCTGGGGACTCAAAGAGGTGCATATTTCTGTTTTTGCCTTAGCACTAATCAGCTGATTCAAATGATCAAGTCATCATCAAGTGGTATTTATGTATTCATTTGTGACGCTCTTCTTGATATGATACTGCTATTGTCACATGCTACACATGCTCATATCTATCCAATGTTATCATGATTTGTTATAAGGGATATTATACTTATATTATGCAGGAAGTATTATTAAAGAGATGCTTTACATTGAAATACAGATAGAGATGTAGTAGTCCCAGAGTTAATGATCCAAGTTCAGTTTTGCATTTCACCTCCTGATGATTATGATGACTGACCGTGTTAGAATAACAAAAACAAAGCTTAATCATGCTCTCTCTATCCATCTGTCTCTCGTCTGCAGGTATGTTTTGATGTGAGAGAGGAAGCCAGTCCCGTCATCTCCACCTTACCCGCTCTTAAGATAACCATCGGGCCGACTGAGAGCCCATGGCTGGTTAGGAGACACTGCTAGAGACACTATGTAATTGTGATGAACTGAGAGAATTAGGGTAGCACTGTAATTCATTAATCATATGCTGTCTTCTCTGCTCCTCTGTTTTACCTATTTCCTTTAATGTCTTCTACACCTCTCTCCCCACCTCCTCTTTCTTCCTCTTTTGTATAATGCACTTTTTTTTAAATGCAGGTGTTTCAGCCTAGCTCAGTGCTTTCTGTGGTGGTGGGGCAGCCAGCAGAAAATATGGAGCTTAGGGGTTGGTAATGTTCTCTAGTTGCACCGTGATTGTCTCAGTGTTCTGTCACGCATGGGGATGCTACGTCACCACAAATCTAAGGGTAGACCTCAAAAATTCACGCCCCTTGGGTGCTGCTATAGAGTTACATTAGAAGTGCCCATCCAAGAAGGCTCAAGGTCATTGGCCACAGATAAAATTACATCAAATCACATTATATCTGCAGTAGCTTTGATTGGACTGATCATGTCAACATCATACTTTCAAAATCTTAGCTAGCAGTCATCATCATGAATCAAGTCGACAATCTACTGGCAAATTATTTTTAATCCTTGTCATATGAAGAGAAATAATGAAGAGAAATTATAGATAAAATGTATCGGTGCTCATCGGCTATTGGAAACATTACATAAGTTGGAAATTGCAAATTCAACAATTAGTGGATTGGAAGGAATCAGTGACAGTGGCTAACTGCAAGCATTGCAAAGCAATCACTAGCTTGCTATTCAGTGGAGTGACTGTGTGGTCCCAAATCTGTGATTAAGTGTATTTTTCCCAAGTTTAAAATAATAAACATTCAACATTGGCCATGCTGTCAATGAAGTATGATTTGTGCCACACTCAAAACAACTGTTAACTCGGAACAGCGGAAACTTCACTTCAGTGAGTTCAAGACAACTAGGAATTCCGAAAAAAATGAGCTCTGACTGGGAAATATGTTTTGAACGGTCATTCAACTCGTCGGGAACTCGGGCCTCTTTCTAGAGCTACGACCTGAAGATCAATGACGTCATCATGATTCGACCTTGTTTTTTGTTTTTTTCCAGAGTTCCCAAATCCAGAGAATGCCAGACTTTAAAACCTCTTGACGCTAGGGGTCATATTTATTTTTATTATTTTAATAACGTTCCCAAGGTAAACTGACTATTTCTCAGGTCCAGATCGTAGAATATGCATATAATTTACAGTTTAGGATAGAAAACACTCGAAAGTTTCCAAAACTGTCAAAATATTGTCTGTGAGTATAACAAAACTGATTCTGCAGGCGAAAATCTGAGAAAATCTAACCCAGAAGTGATTTTTTTATTTTTTTATCTCTGTTTCCTGGCCCGTCTTTCTTCCATTTAAAGGGGTATCAACCAGATTCCTTTTCCACTGGCTTCCTCAGGCTGTAACCAGGCTTTAGACATAGTTTCAGGCTTTTATTTTGAAAAATTAGCGCGATTTTTCAAAACTAGTCAGGTGTCCTCTGATTAGTTCCTGCGCGTGAAAGGGTAGCTCTCCATTTCTTTTTCTCTCTTATTAAATAGGTTACGGTCTGGTTTAAATATTATCGATTATGTTTGTTAAAACCAACCTGAGGATTGATTATAAAAAACATTTGACATGTTTTTATGACCATTACGGATACTTTTTGGAATTTTCGTCGAACGGAACAAGGCTTTGGTTTTCTGAACATAACGTGCAACCCAAATGGCGTTTTTTTGTTATAAAAGTAATATTTATCTAACAAAAAGAACATTTGTTGTGTAACTGGGAGTCTCGTGAGTGCAAACATCCGAAGATTATCAAAGGTAAGCGATTAATTTTATTGCTTTTCTGACTTTCGTGACCAAGCTAACCAAGCTAATATAAGGCTAACTGTTCTAGCATTGATTGATACACTCACAAAAGCTTAGATTGCTTTCGCTGCAAAGCATTATTTTCAAAATCTGACACGATAGGTGGATTAACAACAAGCTAAGCTGTGTTTTGATATATTTCACTTGTGATTGCATGATTATAAATATTTGTAGTAATATTTTTGAATCTGATATGTTTGGGAATTGTCTTCTGTCTTTCAGGACCGGAACGAGGCTGTAGTTTTCTGAACATAACGCGCAACCCAAATGGCGTTTTTTTGTTTTAAAAGTAATATTTATCGAACAAAAATAAAATGTATTGTGTAACTGGGAGTCTCGTGAGTGCAAACATCCGAAGATTATCAAAGGTAAGCGATTACTTTTATTGCTTTTCTGACTTTCGTGACCATGCTAATTTGGGGCTAGCTGTTCTAGCATTAATTGATACACTCACAAAAGCTTGGATTTCTTTTTCTGTAAAGCATATTTTCAAAATCTGACACGATAGGTGGATTAACAACAAGCTAAGCTGTGTTTTGGTATATTTCACTTGTGATTGCATGATTATAAATATGTTTAGTAATATTTTGCGCCCTGCAATTCAGCGGTTGTTTAGGAAAATGGTCCCGTAAAAGGGATCCGTAGTGCAGAGAAGTTTTAATGACAAAATTTGCCCACAAAGGCCCACCGTGCCACCTTCCTGTTCAAGTGAGCACAGCACAACAAGGTGAGTACAAGAATGTCTTGTATGCTGCTGCATAAATGCCACGGATATATGTATACTGCAGCTAAGAAAGTAATACTAAGTGTATGTTGAGTAGTACGCCGTTAGTCCATGTGCCTCACCCTAATAATTTGGTCTATTTACGCCTCTTAATTTTGCCTACTGTTCTGTGGTGCACATGTAGCCTATAACCTGTTTTAGATAAATGCAATCATCAAATTTTCTAAGAGATTTCATTGCATTCACTGCTTATATGCCCGTTTTATTTATCCTACAGTTCTGACTTGGTGTACAGGGAGAACACTGTAAGAACAGCCCATGTTCAGAATTCTGTCGCTGTACATTTCAAAAGTGCTAAACAAACAGTTATATTGACTATGTCCATCCTAGCTTGCTCATTAATTTTCTTAATCGAAATTATGGATTGCCTCTTATCCGCTTGTCATCCCCTTATGCCATAGTTTGAACATCTGAATTGTCATTGGAAAACACATTTTTTTAAGCAAGTCAGCCATATCAGCTATGCTTTTTTAAAAGGCAGTAAATGAGGCTGAATGAACTGTTTCGCTGCCAGACAAGGCTCCGCTGATAGCCAGGTGTAGCAGTGATAAGGATTCACTCCATGGTGCTGAAAAGAAAGCTCTGAGGTTGGGACAGCTTTATGTAGGCCCTAAAAGTCTGTGGGCAACGTTTGTCACCGTTATAGTGCAATTAATGTATTGTTTAGTGTTGTGTTGTGACTTTGCTGTCACACCATCCCAACCGTGAAGCACGGGGGTGGCAGCATCATGTTGTGGGAGTGCTTTGCTGCAGGAGGGACTTGTGCACTTCACAACATAAATGGCAACATGAGGAAGGAAAATTATGTGGACATATTAAAGCAACATCTCAAGACATCAGTCAAGAAGTTAAAGCTTGGTCGCAATTGGGTCTTCCAAATGGACAATGACCCCAAGCATACTTCCAAAGTTGTGGCAAAATGGCTTAAGGACAACAAAGTCAAGGTATTGGAGTGGCCATCACAAAGCCCTGACCTCAATCCTAAAGAAAATTTGTAGGCAGAACTGAAAAAGCGTGTGCGAGCAAAGAGGCCTATTATTAAGGGAGAGTAATCAGGGTGGTGATGAAGTCCAGGTGTGCTTAACGATGGGGAGCAGGTGTGCACAATGATGGTTGCCAGGTGTGCGCAATGTGGGTTACCAGAACCGGTGGTTAGTAGACCAGCGACATCAAGCGCCGGAGGGATGGAGCAGGAGTTACAGTACTCCTCCACCCAACGCGAGGCTCCAGCAGCAGGACGACACCGGCCAGGAGTACGGCCCCAAGGGCGAGGTGCGGGCCGGTCCGGATGGCAGAGATGGAAATCCTGGATGATGTTGGGGTCCAGGATGTCCGCCACCGGGACCCAAGAACGCTCCTTAGGACGTACCCCTACCAGTCCACCAGGTACTGGAGCCGACTCCCCCTCTTTTACACCACTGCTACTCTCTGTTGTTATCATCTATGCATAGTCACTTTAATAACTCTACCTACATATACATATTACCTCAACCAACTGGTGCCCCCGCACATTGACTCTGTACCGGTACCCCCCCTGTATATAGTCTCGCTATTGTTATTTTACTGCTGCTCTTAATTACTTTTTACTTTTATTTCCTATTCTTATCCGTATTGATTAATGTGACGACTGCTGTTCATCGAATGATTAACCGTTTATAATTATGTGATGAAATTAATCAGGTAATCATTAACTCAGTAACCTGGGGCACCATGGGAAGAGTTTGTTTTTATTGAGTTTCCATTTCCCAAATTAACTCAAAGAATATCAGAATAACAATTTTGCAGCAATCGCTAATTAATTCATTTCCTCTACAGTCTCATCCTGAACGTCACATAATTCGGGAATCTTCACAAACCCGAGTCCCACTAAATTATTCCGTAACACACCAATTTAGTTGATTATTTATTTACTAACAAGCTAAAATTATAATATAAGATACACAAACACACATTCTAGGCAATTGATTAGAACTTAGTACAATGAAACAGGTCCCTAGCAGGCCAACACAATATGACACGTGTTACACAAAATGGGGATTTAAAAAGAGAGAGAAAAGGAGAGTGCACGAGAGAAAATCACACTTGGATACATTTGTAAACTATGCTTAGTTTAGCCCTAAGACCTTGCCCCGAACTGCGGCTCTTATGGGTCAGAATATAATTATGTAATTACTTGTCGAAGGTCTCCGATGGGGTGTCTCTTCGTGGACCGGGTTCGCCTTCTCCTCTGATGACGGCACTTCTTTGGTTCCCGGGTGTAACTCTCTGATTGTCCACACGATGTCAGTGTCCTTTCTCTTAGTGGTCTGTTTCCTCGCCCTTGTTCTGAAACGGGGTCTTCTGAGTACGGTCAGCCATGTAGCTCAGGTCTCCGGCGTAGGAATGAAAGCAGTGTAGACACACAATTCCTTGGAGAATGGTAACTGGGTGATCCTGCTTGAATTCACCATCTTAGACACATCTACTCATCAGTAGCATAGATTATTAAAAGGTTCCTTTTGTCTTCTTCAACCTCGTGTTACGTTTTGGGGTTGCGACTACCCGGACCTGGGCTGCAGATCATGGTCACCTAGTCTGCATGTAAATTCTTAACTCACATGTTTTATACCCTCGGGTCAGAAAGTGGCGTTTCTGTCTTTATGGCAAGTTCTCTGGGCGTAACTAGTTACGAGGCAAGGTCTGGATTTTACTCAGATCCAATTTCGACAACTAACTTCACATTTCATCTTTACAAAAACATTCTCTTTGATCTGGACATTTTCCACACAACGTACAGTATGCAAACATCAGAAACACATTATGAAAACTCTTCAAATTACAATGTTTTCGTTATAACATCGACATTTAACTTTTAATAACATAAAAACGACATTCCTTTTCATATCCTATCTATCGTCATTACCAACATTTTGGCTGACTAAATATATTGTCCCAAAGTACTGTTATTGTATGTTACTGTTCTGAGGTAGGTTCTCCATAGGCCCATCATACATTCCATTCCTCCACACTGAGAGGACAAAGGGATTTTGTCTGCTGCCTTAAGATTTACAATGGCCGTGAGGTGTCATAAAACCCCCCACCTGGAGGTGCTGGAGCCTCTCTATCTCACCCCCGCTGGTGGGTGTAAGAGATGTCTCTGTAGGACTGTGATCCACGGTAACCTGACCTGAACAGGCCAGTCATGACACAGGACAGGCAGAGCGGGAGGTTCCTGATGGAGAGCCAGACACCATCACCAGGATGAAACACGGGAGCCTCACTGCGGTGGAGGTCCACCTGATCTTTCTGACAGCGAACGACGCACTGGAGCCTCACGTGGGCAGCCTTCCACACCTCTGAAACCACTCGTCAACTGCAGCGCCAGGGTCTGGCTCGGAGCCAGGGCCAGCTGATATCCCAAGACGCACTGGAAGGGAGTCAGCACGATGGAAGAGTGACAAAGTGAATTCTGGGCGTATTCTGCTCAGGGAAGGAATCCCCAGCTCCTGGTTGGTCCTCTCCACCTGCCCGTTAGACTGAGGCCGGTACCTGGATGTGAGGCTGACCGTGGCCACCAGCTTTTCCGTAAAGGCTTCCGTAAACGCTTTCAAAACAATGTCCTCCAGCATCCTGGTCCCCAGGCGGTGATTCTCATCTTTGTCCAGGAGATGGTGAGGTTATGGAGTTGGAGCCACGGTAGGCCGAAGATTACTTTGTGTACGTGTGGGGTGATGATGAAGAAGGGAAGGCTTTCCTGGTGCTTGGGTCCCACGGTGATGGTGAGTGATGCTGTGACATGAGTATTGTTGCCGGATCCTAATGGTCACATGTCCAGAGCCCTCTCTGCCCTCTGGAGGATGATCGAAGACTGCCCTGAACAGAGCCATGAACTTCTCATAGGAACCCACTCCAACGTCCGTCCAGTCAGCAGGGAAATGACCGTGGCAAACTTCAACCGCTCGGGGGTGGGGGCTCTCACCTGATAGGCAAAATAGTGGGAGCATTGGAGTAGGAAGCCATGGAATTTTGATGGAGTACCATCATACTTCTCCGGAAGAGAAAGTCGGGCATCGCAGACCTGGGCGGACGGCTGGGTAAGCTGGGGGACGACCCGTGGTGGAGGCCCTTCGTCAGAGGTATGGAGAACCTCGCCGGTGGTGTCGAGGCGGTGGAGAACAAAAAGGGCCTCATTCATGGTGGTACCCAGTAGAGCCAGATGGTCGTGGTGTTGGTTGGGTAGATGACCCTGTTCCTCGACCGTCTGGAAGATGGTGTAATCATCTGCTGCTTCCATAATTTCTGAGGCAGTATTCTGTAACAACTATGTAGGGAGTCAGGAAGCAGGAGCAGATGGTGAGTTTAATAATAACGAACATAGAACGTTACAAAACAAGAGAAGCGTCTGGACATGTAAACAGAACCAATACTTCCTGATGACTGAGGGCTATATGAAGGGAGAGTAATCAGGATGGTGATGAAATCCAGGTGTGCTTAACGATGGGGTGTGCAATGATGGTTGCCAAGTGTGCGCAATATGGGTTGCCAGGACTGGTGGTTAGTAAACCGGCGACGTCGAGGGAGGGAGCAGGAGTGACACCTTTCCCACTCTATATTGCTATAGAATTTTCAGAAATGCCTTGGTATATGCAATTCCCAAACATTCTAAGAATTTATGAAAACTTTGGTTGAAAGTTATTCTTGAAAAGGGAGAAGCTAACAAATTAACATCTTCTTTGATAACACCTGCTGTAGTTGCTGCAAACTAGCCAACAACAAAAACTATCTAGCTAGACCAAAGGAAAACTACTGCTCGCTATTGCGCAGTGACCTGTTGGCCTTCAAGAAGAAGTTTCCATAAGTTTTTGTAAAAAAAGTCCCACCTATTAAGTTAAAATGTGATTGGTTGATTCCACTGTCACTCATAATTTTTTTCATAATACAGTTGAATGGCAGATGCCTTTATTAGCTTCTGATGGGCTAGCCTATAGCTGATTTAGCTAGCTAGACTTATCTCCCCAGATACCAGGAAAGAAAAATCCTGATTGGATATTTTTTTCCTCTTCAGTTTTAACCCTTTCCTTTCCAACATAAACTGAAGAGATTAAATGAGAACATCATTGAAAATAATAATATTGAAATTGGGGAGAAATAGTGGGTAAAAAAAAGTACAATAATATTATTATAATAATTTCATAAATCCTAGAAGGCCCATTGTTCCCCACTGTGTTTGGTTAGTGATCATTTGTAGAGTGGCTATTTTCACTCAGCGTGCATTTTTCACTATTCTGAATGTCTAAAGAATCCATATGTTGTTCTGAAATATGAACACAGAAATACTGGACATTTTGAACTCTTATGAGGGTAGTGATTTGATAAAATTACAATCATGGTCTTGAATTGGACTTGCATGTTTCTGGTCTCGGTCTTGACTCGGTCTCACCCCCCCCCCCCAGTCTTGGTCTTGAGTCTGACTCAATTTGCTCATGTCTTGGTCTTGAACACAACACTGATGTTGGCTATGTGTGCCATTTTAAAATGTATGTAGTTCTGTCCTTGAGCTGTTCTTGTTCATTAATGTTCTGTGTGATGTCATATTTCATGTTTTGTGTGGACCCCAGGAAAAGTAGCTGCTGCTTTCAAAAGAGCTAATGGGGATCCTATGAAAGCAATTAAGTGTGTCCTTCTCTTAGCAACCTCATTCTTTAACCCAACTCTTCTCGAGTAGTCCAACAAATGGTAGCTCTCTGAGAGGGCTATCCCTATGGTACAAATCTCATGAAGACTTTTGACGACAAGCCCAAAAATGTGATGGAGAAAATTGGGCTAGTGACTAAAATGCTGTGACAACCAAAATACAATAACACAATTACAAACATAGCAGTCGTATGTTTTTCAATAAAATGATTAGAAAACATCTACATAGGTTGTTTGATTAGTGACATTTACCACTAAACCCAACCCAATACCATTGCCATTAGAAAAAAACACTTGGGCTGGGTGATATGGACAAAATATTTTATCACAACATTTTTATAATTTTTGACGGTATGATGGTATTTGACAGTATTTTATGTGTTTTGAATAATAAAGGTTCTAGATATGCTTCATGAGTAGTTTTATACAGTTACATATTTTTCACAATTTTCATCCATTTCTGTATTTCCTTCACTCATTTGTTATAATTTCCACACTGTAAAACATTTGTTTTGTCTTTGTATGCCTCTATTTTGTGAAGTCACTTTTCCTCTATCAGAATAATTATTCTATTACCATGTATTTTCAATGGATTCAATGGCAGTTCTTACTTTCGCCACAAGGGGCATTGTGCTGATTTCTGGGGTGCTTTTGGCACCCTCACTGCCTCCCAGGCACTATTCATGCAGATAGGTTTAGTTATAAAAAACCTTGCTATTCATGTGTACACTCTTGTCAGCAAATTAGCATTTGTCAACTGTTAACAGTCTCTTACTGGCAGTAAGAACTGACGATTGCTATATTTTGGGGAGTTTCATCACGCAGTTATTACATTTATATTACATTTAACAAACCTAACATTGAAATACCATTATGTAAGGTTAAGTAAAAATCCAAACCGGTCTGTGCATCAATACCGGTATATAGTAAAATGCGATTTACCGCCCAGCCCTGCAAAACGCTATACAATGTGTATTCGGGACTTTTACAGTTGAAGACCCTTAGAAACCATAACATTGAAACCATTAGAACTGCTGTAGCCTAATGGTTTGCTTGTTCACAAGGAATGGTCTAACTAATACAAACCTTTATTGAAGGGAATAAACTACAAACACAGGGCCCGTTTCCTGGACACAGATTAAGCTTAAGAAAAGGACACTTTAGGTGTGTTTGAAATGCTTTTTTCATGGAGGGCTGGCTCGAATTGTAAGGATGACCACACCATTTATTTTTATCATGAGCAAAAGCTATTGGTTTTCTACCCAAAGTTGAAAAAGGGTCCATTTAATAAACACAAGAGACCAGCAAAATGAATCAAATGTGTTAGTAACAGCAGGAACAGCGTCTTCTAGTGGGCAACACCTGGTACTTTTACACTAATTTATGGGGGGAAATGCAAGCAACTTCAATGGCTAATTTATCTGAACAGCTGAATTTCTTTTCACTAAATTCACTGAAAATACATTACATAGTATGAATAAGCAATACTAGATTAGTAAATTGGCCTAGCCAGTCGAGCCAGCTATATAAACTTGTAATAATCATGGTTGAATTATCAACCGGGCACGCAGGGCATGTGCCCAGGGGCCCTGACCTCCAGGGGACGCCCATTGACTTTGTTAGTCACTCTCACTCAGATATTATATTAATATGCATAAGTCATGGCAAAAGGTGTAGAAATGCAGGAAATTTGCTTTAAAACTGCAAACATTTCTCCCAACCCCATGGCAAAATGTGTATAATTGCAGGAAATTACCTGTAAAACCGCAACAACAAAACTATCTGGAAAGCAAACTTATTTCCTAACAGATCCCTCTGTATGTATTAAATTATATTTTTTAAATCCCGGTGCTGAGTTAATGTGAGTTAATGTGTAATTGTATAGCTAATAGGCTATGTTTTTGTAGCTCAACTGAAGTGAATGAAGCTACAGCGGCCAAGGTGATAAGGGCTGGGTCATTTTTGCTTGTCTCTGCTGTTCTCCAAATAGATGAATGGATATAAACTGTTTTTCATATGTTTCTGTTTGGGTAACCTCCAAACCATAACCAAACTATAAACACTTTGTTTATGTTTAACGCATGAGAGAAAATGCACTTTATTATGTGAAAATGTTCAGCCATGAGTACTCCTTGTACATTAGGCATGACCCTGCATGCATGGTCACTAGTCTATTATCAAATGCACTGTGATGATAAAGAAACAACACTCCCATAACGATGCCTATGCAGGCTTAACTGCACAAATCAAGTCTCCCCCATGACATTATACCCAAAACTTTTTCTGGGATTGCATGACAGACGGACCTGCAATTTCAGATTTACTGCTGCACTCCTTTTTGTCATAAATGTATAAAATGTATAATCATTTTGTAGATGCTACCTCCCTTCGTCCCATCGTAACAAATCACCTAAAAAAGCCCCATAAGAAAATAACTAACTAACCTCGTTCAGCAGAAAGAGGCTTGAATTGGTCAGGGACATCCGAAATTCAGGGGAATCTTGGTCACCTCAGCCAACTTTAGTAAAGAAGATTGAGGGAAATTTCGGTCACCTCTGCCAACTTCAGTAAAAAATAAGCTACAGTTTGATGGCAACAACTAAGAAAGTAACTGTCTCCCCTCATCAATACATTTTCTCCCAGAATAACAGACAATGCATTAGAGGACATCCTTTGTAGGGGGAAATTAGTCTATACCGGTTCTAATTCCTCTATTCTTGTATATTGATGATTGAGTCATGATCAATGGTATTGTACAAAACCTGATCTGATGCACAGTTACATTACTTCTATGTCAATAAATAATGTAAGAAGTGCACTTTTCACATCGTCCTTAAGGATTCAATAGAGATGGATTCGGTCTCCGTTTACGAATGGGGTTCAATTCCATCTATAGGTGATATAGGGATCCTCTACAAATAGCCCACATCTACGTTCACATCAGTAGGGTACAATGCTCTCACGTCAATGCCAGGCAGGACACAAGGGCATTTAAATAGATTATATTTACTGTTATAATGTGTGAATGTGATTTCTTCTTCTGCAGTGGTGACTGATGTTCACCAAGGGAACTCCCCCCCCTGTCAGCTAGGGTATATTCTGGAACGCGCAACTCCTTTCAAGCCGAATGAATGACAGTCGCACATCATCATAGGCTACGGGTGCAACAGGAGCAGCGCATGTGTGATAACTGACAGTAGCCAATAACCTACATCATCACAAGTTACTGGTACATGTCCTGTAGGCTGTAGATACACCAAATGACAGGATAAGCAGACATTTCTCACCCCAGATATTTGATCAAAAGTCACTTTTTACTATAGGCTATAAATCATAGCTTAGGCTAGGTCTACTGTATAATAATAAAAAACATCTCTAATTTCAATAGTCCAAATGTTATTTTATGACTATTGGTGTAAGTAAACCCTACAGCAGCATTCACAGCATTGCCCTCATTCATCTCATAATGTAATCATAAGGATAGGATTAGATTGTGACAACATAATGCGTTATCATCACATCACTTTAACATCTATGGCTTGTTTCCTTTGATTTGCCTCTGTTGTGGACTCAATTATTGAAGATTTGCTAACTAAGCAAATTTATATCAGCAAGCTTCTTCTGCTGATATAAGTAGGCTATACATTAATTGGATAGTTTTAATGACAGAGCTTGGAGATTTTCTAATGGAATAAGCATTAGAGTTGCTTACAAATATAGATTTGAACTATAACTGAACATTATGTCGGAAACAAAATACTCTGCACATGCATCCACACAGACAAAGTCTAACTCAAATATTGCCACGGTATTTTAAGGTTTGTCCATACATCAGTTTCCCATCTGTTGTCTTGAAAGTAAAGAGTAAAGATGATGAATATGCAAATTGCACAAGCTGTTGTGTATGAATACCTCCTACATTGAAGAAGATACAGGATCTTACTGTTTCAAACAGAACCAGAACATCTCTGAACCACCTGCCGGTTGTCTACTTATTATTATTGTCATTTTGTATTTCTACACAGACAGACATGGCTTGAATAGAAAGGATGCTGATGTATTATATTGATGTGTTCTCTGTATGCAAGGAGGGAAAGAACAGTGTGTAACAGTGTCTTCTGACCAAAGTTAATGTGGGAGGAGGGGATGTGATACAGGTCGCCTCAGTTTTCACTGATCTAGCACTTTGTAGCAATCCTGCTACACTGTCCCTTTTCACACATGTATCGACCCATAAAGGCAGGTAATGTCAAACAGACAAGAACAAGTCCATTTGAATCTCTCTCTCTCAAGACATGTCCACATTCAATCTATATACTCTCGGATGTGCCAAGACTTCTGGCTAGAAAATAGATTATATTGGTGGGTTTTTCTTTGCATGTGAGCAATGTCTGACAAAGGCGCCCTCTATTGGAATTTATGGCTTATAACATGCAGAACCACAGCTCTGCTAAGTGGGTGGAATGCTGTGAATCTCAAAAGTCCCTACATTCCTTGCATACTCTCTCCTTGCCTACTCCTCAAAACACCAGAAAGAAGCGAGCATAGCATTTGAGCAGATCCGATCTGTGGAAGAGAGAAAGGGGATGAGAGGATGCCACTTTATACTATTGATTTACTCTGTGAGGAGCATTAGTTCATCATCAATGTTTTCTAGCTTGCCTAAACTCTGTTTTGGGTGCAATTTTCAAGTCCCTTCCATATGTATTTCAGTTCTTCTAATTATCTATGTTAATAAAGATCTTCTAAAACCCTTTATTCAAAATGGTTTATAAAATAGTTTAATTTGAATATCTGTTCATTTTGGATGTATTGTTTATTACAGATGTATTAACTGTTACACATTGGTTGAGCCAATGACAAGCACAGCCGAGCTCGTAACTGACATTTTCTGACTGTGAATATGCCTTGAAGCTACAAACCTATAGGTTCTGACTGTAATATGAGGTAGGGTAGGCCCATAATATATTAAGGACAATGACTGAGTCTTTTTCAGTGTACAATTGTACTCCTTCTCCCTGTATGTACACCAAACAATAACATAAGACACACTAGATGGTGTGGCAAGATCTCTTTAATTGTTCTGTAAGGCAACCACAAATTCCTTTGCAGAAACTCCCTATAGTGGAGTTATAATAGAACTTTTCAATAGAAACAATTCAATAGATTTCAATAGAACTTTTGTGAAAGAACAAGTACAAGGTGTTGAACTTAAACAGGTAGACTGACTTGAAAATAAAATGCAATTTAACTTGGACACGCCTACTCATTCAAGGGTTTTTCTTTATTTGTACCATTTTCTACATTTTAGAATAATAGTGAAAACATCAAAACTATGAAATAACACATATGGAATCAGTAACCAAAAAACAAATGAAAAATATATTTTATATGCAGGAGTGGCTTCGGGACAAGTTTCTCTCTTCTCTTCTTCAAAGTTGCCACCCTTTGCCTTGATGACAGCTTTGCACACTCTTGGCATTCTTTCAACCAGCTTCATGAGGTAGTCACCTGGAATGCATTTCAATTAACAGATTTGCCTTGTTAAAAGTTAATCTGTGGAATTTCTTTCCTTAGTGCGTTTGAGCCAATCAGTTGTGTTGTGACAAGGTAGAGCTGGTATACAGAAGATAGCCCTATTTTGGTAAAAGACCAAGTCCATATTATGGCAAGAACAGCTCAAATAAGCAAAGAGAAACGACAGTCCATAGTACTGTATGTGCTGTGCCTTCAGAAAGTATTCAGACCCCTTGACTTTTTCCACATTTTGTTACGTTACAGCCTTATTCTAAAATGGATGAAATAAAATAAAAATCCTCAGCAATCTACACACAGTACCCCATAATGACAAAGCGACAACAGGTTATTAGAAATGTTTGCAAATGTATGGAAACTTTACAACATAAATACCTTATTTACGTAAGTAAATACCTTATTCACGTAAGTCAGACCATTTGCTATGAGACTCGAAATTGAGCTCAGATGCATCCTGTTATCATCCTTGATATGTTTCTACAGCTTGATTGGAGTCCACCTGTGGTAAATTCAATTGATTGGACCTGATTTGGAAAGGCACACACCTGTCTATATAAGGTCCCACAATGGAAACCAAGCCATGAGGTTGAAGGAATTGTCCGCAGAGCTCCGAGACAGGATTGTGTCGAGGCACAGATCTGGGGAAGGGTTCCAAAAAATGTCTGCAACATTGAAGGTCCCCAAAAACACAGTGGCCTCCATCATTCTTAAATGGAAGCAGTTTGGAACCACCAAGACTCTTACTAAAGCTGGCCGTCCAGCTAAACTGAGCAATCGGGGGAGAAGGGCCGACCAAGAACCCAATGGTCACTCTGACAGAGCTCTGGAGTTCCTCTGTGGTGATGGCAGAACATTCCAGAAGAACAACCATCTCTGCAGCACTCCACCAAACAGGCCTTTATGGTAGAGTGGCCAGACAGAAGCCACTCCTCAGTAAAAGGCACATGACAGCTCGCTTGGAGGTTGCCTAAAGGCAGCAAAGACTCTGAGACCATGACAAACAAGATTCTCACTCTTTGGCCTGAATGCCAAGCATCGCGTCTGGATGAAACCTTGCACCAGCCCTACGGTGAAGCATGGTGGTGACAGCATCATTCTGAGGGGATGTTTTTCAGCGGCAGGGGCTGGGAATCTCGTCAGGATCGAGGCAAAGATGAACAGAGAAAAGTACAGAGAGTTCCTTGATGGAAACCTTCTCCAGAAAGCACAGGACCTCAGATTGGGGCGAAGGTTCACCTTCAACAGGACAACCACCCGAAGCACACAGCCAAGACAATGCAGGAGTGGCTTCGGGACAAGTTTCTGAATGTCCTTGAGTAGCCCAGCCAGAGCCCGGACTTGAACCTGATTGAACATCTCTGGAGAGACCTGAAAATAGCTGTGCAGCGACGCTCCTCATCCAACTGGACAGAGCTTGAGAGGATCTGCAGAGAAGAATGGAAGAAACTCCCCAAATACAGGTGTGCCAAGCTTGTAGCGTCATACCCAAGAAGACTCGAGGCTGTAATCACTGCCAAAGGTTTTTCAACAAAGTACTGAGTAAAGAGTCTGAATACTTAAATAAATGTGATATTTCGTTTTTAATTTTTATATTTATTTGCTACAATTTCTAAAAGTCTGTTTTTGCTTTGTCATTATGGGGTATTGTGTGTAGATTGACGAGGGAACAAAACAATGTAATCCATTTTAGAATAAGGCTGTAATGTAACAAAATGTGGAAAAAGTGAATGGGTCTGAACACTTTCCTGATGCACTGTATTTATTAGTCCGGTACCGGGTTACCTTCAGACCAGTCTTGTGAAACTTGTGGGCATCATAGTGCAAAACAACTGACATGTACGTATTTGTGCGAGTCTCAGAAATACCTTTTACATTGCAATTGTATTGTATACCCTAAATTTAAGTAAGTAACTATGTGTGTTTCCTATGAATTGCATTGAGTCAGGAATGTGTAAACTTTAGCCAAAAATGTTTGTATCTAAAAAGATATATGTTTTCCTTGGAATGACCCATATACCTTTGACGTGGTAAGGCCCTATTAACTTCCATACATTTTCCGGCCCGGTGCCAGGTTACATTCAGACGAGTCTTGTGAAGCTTGTGGGCTTCGTAGAGCAAAACAACCAACATGTACATGTTTGTGTGAGTTAGCTTTCCATAGCGGGGTCATAGTAGTTTCAAGCCCAAACCGTTCAGACTCTTCATACTTTTTCATGAGAAGACCGATTTTCAGGATGTCTCCTGGTCTCCTGACACCGGCGGATGCAGTGTATTGAGATGCACCTCATGCAAAAAAGTCTCTAGCTTAAAGGGGGCTGCACTTCCTGATTTAGCTTCGGTTTCAATACTCCTAATCAGGAAATGCAACAGAGAATGAGATTTGGGTCTCGGAAGCATGCTTTGATGTGGGTATCTTGTGTGTGTGTTCGAAAGTGGGAAGCGTTTGTACTTTCACTCTGCTAAAACAGTGCACAGTTACAGCCACTCAGCTTTCTAGATAACTTGAAACAGTCTAACCAGGTTCTGTGTTTGGAAGTAGCCTGGACTAACTAAAAAGTTAGCCAACTTCTTTTGCCAATTAACTTCAGCCGGCCCGTGGCTAAGTTGGTTTGACTTTGGATAGCCCAACTGTGGGGCTAGTTAGGGACGTCAATAAATGACACAATGTAAATGTGACAATATTTTCATGTTGCACACCTTTTAGTTGTCTCATTAAATGTTTCAATATTTGTATATCTGAATTTCTTCAATTTATAGTTGGTTTGAGGTTTTTAAGTCATTGAAATTTGGAGCTATTGGCATTTACAAAATATTGTCCCATGTACATTGTGTAATTTACTGATGGTCCCTAACTAGCCCCATAGGGTTATCGAATGTCAAACCAAATTGACCATGGGCATTATGATCAGGTCCCATGCAGCTGCGCTGCAAATGTATGATTACTTGGGTGCTGCCAGCTGTGGGCAGGATTGAAATAAACCCAACCCAAGGAAAACTGTTATGGTACCCTTCATTCTGTGACATACAATTTGTTTCTAATTATCTTGCAAATCTCAGTTTTGGACGACTGACTTTATAATCAAATTATTATTTACACTATTTACACTTCGTAGTCAATTTTGACATCAGAGTAAATGTTTCTGACTCATATCGATGCCACATAGGCCATTTTTAACTTCTTATGGCTGCAGGGGCAGTATTGAGTAGCTTGGATGAAAGGTGCACAGAGGTGCCCATAGTAAACGGCCTGCTCCTCAGTCATAGTTGCGAATATATGCATACTATTAGTATTATTATTAGTATTGGATAGAAAACACTCTGAAGTTTCTAAAACTGTTTGAATTATGTCTGTGAGTATAACAGAACTCATATGACAGGCAAAAACCTGAGAAGTTCCACTTCCTGTTTGGATTTTTTCTGAGGCTGGTAGATTTTCAACCAAACTCCCATTGAAATTACAGCGAGATATGGATGAGTTTTCACTTCCTACGGCTTCCACTAGATGTCAACAGTCAATAGAACTTTGTCTGATGACTCTACTGTGAAGGGGGCCGGAGGAGACAGGAATGAGTAACCACTGCCATGAGGTGACCATGCTTTGACCACACGCGTTCACGTGAGAGGCAGCTCCGTTCCATCGCTCATCTGAAGTCAATGTAATTCTCCGGTTGGAACGTTATTCAAGATGTATGTTAACAATATTCTAAAGATTGATTCAATACATCGTTTGACATGTTTCTACTGACTGTTACGGAACTTTTGGACATTTCGTCACGTTTTAGTGAACGCGCTTTGTGACTTTGGAATTGTTTACCAAACGCGTTAACTTCTTATGGCTGCAAGCCCGAAGCCGGGCACAATATGACAACAGCCACTTCAAGTGCAGGGCGCAAAATTCAAAATATATTTTTTTGAAATATTTAACTTTCACACATTAACAAGTCCAATACAGCATTTGAAAGATAAACATCTTGTGAATCCAGCCAACATGTCCGATTTTTAACGACAGCTTATCAGAAGGCAAATCCAGGTCCCTTCACGCGCTCTCCAGAAAACAGGAAACTGGTGACACGTCATACAAAGAGCATTTATTCGAGCCCAGATCAATTTATACACTCAATTTCTTCTCTCACTGCCTGTCGACATCTAGTGGAAGGCGTATGAAGTGCATGTATACTAATAAATATCAAGCACATTTATAGGCAGGCCCTAGAACAGAGCATCGATTTCAGATTTTCCCCTTCCTGTCAGGAAGTTTGCTGCAAAATGAGTTCTGTTTTACTCAAAGATATAATTCAAATGGTTTTAGAAAATAGAGAGTGTTTTCTATCCAATAGTAATAATAATATGCATATTGTACGAGCAAGAATTGAGTACGAGGCCGTTTGAAATGGGCACCTTTTATCCAGGCTACTCAATACTGCCCCTGCAGCCCAAAGAGGATAACTTGTATTATCATCTACATTTATGATGTGTATTTCTGTTGAAACAATGTGGCTATGCACTATCAATTGATGTTTTTGGAACTAGTGAATGTAACGCGCCAATGTAAACTCTGTTTTTTATATAAATATGAACTTTATCAAACAAAACATGCATGTATTGTGTAACATGAAGTCCTATGAGTGTCATCTGATGAAGATCATCAAAGGTTAGTGATTAATTTTAGCTATATTTCTGCTTTTTGTGACTGCTATCTTTCGCTGGAAAAATGGCTGTGCTTATTGTGGTTTGGTGTGACCTAACATAATCGTTTGTAGTGCTTTCGCTGAAAAGGATATTTGAAATCAGACACTTTGGTGGGATTAACAACAAGATTACCTTTAAAATGGTATAAGACACATGTATGTCTGAGGAATTTTAATTATGAGATTTCTGTTGTTTTGAATTTGGCGCCCTGCACTTTCACTGGCTGTTGTCATATCATCCCGTTACCGGGATTGCAGCCATAAGAAGGAGAAGTTGCTATATTTGTTCAGTCGCAATTCAAACCGACAGATTTTGATGGAATTTTTGTATTATACTAATTAGGTTTCCGCACGGGGGTGCGGACTTCAACTCTAGCGGTTCATAGGTCACCATTTCAGTTTTCTTACTTGGAACTGGGTGAAAAATTGTCTAGCGCCCTACCACTTATGTAATGTATCTGTGCATTACAAAAAAATAACAAATACATTGTTTTTATAGATTTTTTACAATTCACTTTTAGTCCATATCGCCCAGCTCTACTTCACAAGTCATATTCAGGCACAAATGTTTTTGTCTATGAGTGGGAGAATTAGCGAGTTTAGAAACTAGGTGCCGTCTAGTGCTCGTTCGTTCTCAGTTGAAGCGCTGACGACAGCGCAGCAAATGTGTACAACAGTCCCGACGCTCTGTCTACACTTTAAGAATCCTTGCTTGCGATACTGTTTTGGAAACCTTTGGAACATATATCCTTGAGAAAAGTATTTTATAAATACGAAAGGTAAAATTACTACACATCTTTTCAACACGATTCCCACACAGCCATATTTCTAGCGACCACCTCTAATTAGCTATCTAGCGTCTCAGAACACCCGTACTTTGGGAATGCCCCTCGTTCTGTGGTGATTGGCTTGTGTTTTGCTGTCAAAAGGAGGTCAAACCGACAAGCTCCAATAGATTCTCTGGAGAATTGCAACCAATAGCCTTCAACACACTCCTGACATCCTCTGTATTTTAATTTGCATATAAGCAATGGTACTTAATGCTACTTAGCTCTTCTGAGTCAGCCAGAAGTAAATCCACCTTATATTAATCCACTGTCTGTCATGTTTCTGGATGGCATCGTCGCTCCTTGAGCAGGGCTCCAGTGCGCACTGAGTGCACAGGCGTTATGGGCTCTCTAAAACCGGATCTAGAAAGATGCCAATGTCTACAAAACGGCGTATGCGAACGGGAATAGATTATGTTGAAAATAACGGGCATCCACCTTGGACACTGTCTCCAGTTCATTTATAAGCTCAGTGATCGATTCACCTTTTGTCACACCCTGGCCTTAGTTATCTTTGTTTTCATTGTTATTTTAGTTAGGTCAGGGTGTGACATGGGGAAGTTTGTGTGTTTTTGTATTGTCTAGGGCACAGGTGTCAAACTCATTCCACGGGGGGCCGAGTGTCTGCGGGTTTTCGCTCCTCCGTTGTACTTGATTGATGAATTAACATCACTAATTAGTTAGGAACTCCCCACACCTGGTTGTCTAGGGCTTTATTGAAAGGAAAAACCAAAAACCTGCAGACACTAGGCCCTCCGTGGAATGAGTTTGACACCCCTGGTCTAGGGTGTTGTATGGTTTAGGGGGTTAAATAGAGTAGATGTGTTAGTGTTCAGTGTAGGTGTCTAGGAAAGTCTATGGTTGCCTGAATTGGTTCTCAATCAGAGACAGCTGGTTATTGTTGTCTCTGATTGGGAGACATATTTAAGGCAGCCATAGGCTTTAGCTGTCTGTGGGTAATTGTCTATGTTGAACGTTTGTTTCTTGTCTGTGCACTAACGTTTGTAGCTTCACGGTCGTTTTGTTGTTTTGTTTTCAGTTTACGTATAGTGTTTGTTTTGTGTTTTCTCTCTCCTCTGAATAAAGAAGATGTATTTTTCACACGCTGCGCCTTGGTCCACTCTCTCACAGGAAGACGATCGTGACACCTTTAGATTGAGTATTTGGCTGCCAGAGCCAGGTTACCTCATGATATATAACATAATAACATGTACAGGTAACTGCCAAAATAAAGGAAACACAACCATAAGTGTCTTAATAGGGCTTTGGGCCACCACAAGCCAGAACAGCTTCAATGAGTCTTGGCTTAGATTCTACAAGTGGAGGGATGCGACACCATTCTTCTATGAGAAATTCCATAATTTTGTGTTTGTTGATGGTGGTGGAAAATGCTGTCTCAGGCGACACTCCAGAATCTCCCATAAGTTTTCAATTTTGTTGAGACCTGGTGACTGACACACACACACACACACACACACACACACACACACACACACACACACACACACACACACACACACACACACACACACACACACACACACACACACACACACACACACACACACACACACACACACACTAGTGATGACGGGTTGACTAATAACCCGGGGCGGGTGGGTTTAGGGTAATGTAATATTGTGTGGATGAAGGGGGTGTGTGGCAGGTGGGTTGAATAAAAATAAAACAATGCATTAAAAATCCATATATGTATCATTCTTGTGCAATCCATATCTATAGGTTACATTGAGGTTTTTTTCATTATGTTTATCTGCCATAAGTGCATAAGCCTAAGCTTTAGGACCTAACTGTACACGTGCCAATTACACGACAATCGCCAAATGATTTTGGGAACTTGGGCTGAAAAAGTTAATGTCGATCCACTGAGGCAAAAAGGGCAATGTCAGAGTTTATTTCAATAAGAGAAGAGCTGTGAAATGGAGAGTTGAAAATAAAGAGAAGAGTGCCAGAAGTGTAATGTTTGGGAAGTGGTAAAAGAGGATACCACTCGGCAAAAACTGGTTGAATCAATGTTATTACCACGTCATTTAAACTTGACTTTTTATTTTATTTCACCTTTATTTAACGAGGCAAGTCAGTTAAGAACAAATTCTTATGTACAATGATGGCCTACACTGGCCAAACTCTAACCCCGGACGACGCTGGTCATAACCATGTTATAATATGTCATAACAGCTGACATGACTTGTCATAACCTGTCATAATATGGTCATAACACTGTCATGACCCATATATTTACACCTGCTGTGACATATATTGCATTATTTTATGGCTGGTTATGACACCTACATAAGAGTGTCAAACCCCACATTTATTCAAATGTGTTTTTTTCTCTGCCAAGAAGTTTCCTTTCGTTTGAAAGTTTGTTTCTTAAGTCCTTTGTCGTTGCTGTGATTAATTATTTACAGTCCTGATTTTTTTCCATCATATTTTAAATAACTTGCAGAAAATATGACACTGTCAACAAGCATTAGGACCGTCCTGTGTCACTTTACTTGGACTAAGAAAATACACTTTATGACACTGCCAAGAAGCATTATGACCATCATAATCATATAAGCCAGATAGGCCTATCACGTACATGCCCTTATGTCAGTCATCAGTCAAATAGAGGGTGTCTTGTCCTACTCCTGAAATCTGCTCCTGCATTCATCCCAGTCATCAGCAACAGAGCATTGGGGGAGGTGCATGTCTGACATCAATTTGTGCACAATTACAATGCTAATTTAATATGGTCAATTTCAGAATATTGTATATAACATAGCCTTCTTGTCAACAGTATGTTTATGGTGTAATGGAATGTTTTGCATTGTGTGGGAGGTTTTGTGGGTTTTGACAGTCTTATGTAGGTGTCATAACCAGCCATAAAATAAGTACCGTGGTTGGTTTTGTGGGTTTTGACAGTCTTATGTAAGTGTCATAACAGCCATAAAAAAGTACAGTGGTAGGTCTTCTGGGTTTTGACAGTCTTATGTTATGTAGGTGTCATACCCAGCTATAAAATATGTACCGTGGTAGGTTTTCTGGATTTTGATAGTCTTACGTTATGTAGGTGTCATAACCAGCCATAAAATACTGCAATATATGTCACAATAGGTCTAAATATGTATTGTGACAGTGTTATGACCATATTATGACAAGTTATGTCAGCTGTTATGAGATATTATGACATGGCTCTGACCATGTCATAACGTGTTTTGACGCTGGGTGTCAAGTAATGTGTTACCGAAAACTGATTGGATTTGCAAAAAGTCACCAATGTAAGGGCATTTTGTCTTTTTTTTACCCAACTTTTAACCTAAATCAAATGACATGGTGAATTGTTTTGTTGATTTCACATTGAATTCATGTTAGTTGATAAAAACTAGATGTTGAACTGACGTCTATGCCCAATGGGGTGATAGCAGTGCCGGCTATGTTATGTGTGATTACTGTAAGGTACAAAAACAAGCAGGAGAGTGGAGTTTGCCGTTCAATGTGTGATTTGCATCGCTGGCGTTTAGCCTCCCCTCAGAGGACAGCTATTACAAGCCATCTAGTCATAAGTTAATTTGAAAGACAATAGCAAGGAATTTCTCTTATCTCAAATTCGGCCTGTCACCTTCCAGCTAACCACAGCCAGCCAAAGGCTGCAAGCTGTTTGGTTGTTTCTAAATAGCTTACATTTGTTGTGATTTTAATTTGATTTGATTCATTTGCCAATTTGAAAATGCAATACAACCACACATCAAAATAAAATAAAATAAAATGTTATTCCTCACACGCGTCGAATACAACAGGTGAATACAACCTTACAGTGAAATGCCCCCTTAACCAACAATGCAGTTTTAAGAAAATCTATATTTTTTAAAGTAAGAGATAAGAATAACAAATAATTAAAGAGCAGCCGTAAATAACAATAGCGGGGCTATATACAGGGGGTACCAGTACAGAGTCAATGTGCGGGGGCACCGGTGTCGAGGTAATTGAGGTAATATGTACATGTAGGTAGAGTTATTAAAGTCGCTATGCATAGATAATAACAGAGAGTAGTAGCAGCGTAGGAGAGGGTGGGGGGGAATGCAAATAGTCCGGGTTGCCATATGATTAGCTGTTCAGGAGTCTTATGGCTTGGGGGTAGAAGCTGTTTAGAAGCGTCTTGGACCTAGACTTGGACTCTGGTACAGCTTCCCGTGCGGTAGCAGAGAGAACAGTCTATGACTAGGGTGGCTGGAGTCTTTTACAATTTTTAGGGCCTTCCTCTGACACCGCCTGGTATAGAGGTACTGGATGGCAGGAAGCTTGGCCCCGGTGATGTACTGGGCCGTACGCACTACCCTCTGTAGTGCCTTGCGGTCGGAGGCCGAGCAGTTGCCATACCAGGCAGTGATGCAACCCATCAGGATGCTCTCGATGGTGCAGCTGTAAAACATTTTGAGGATCTGAGGACCTATGCCAAATCTTTTCAGTCTCCTAAGGGGGAATAGGTTTTGCCGTGGCCTCTTCATGACTGTCTTGGTGTTCTTGGACCATGTTAGTTTGTTGGTGGTGTGGACGCCAAGGAACTTGAAGCACTCAACCTGCTCCACTACAGCCCCGTCGATGAGAATGGTGGCGTGCTCGGTCCTCTTTTACCTGTAGTCCATGATCATCTCCTTTGTCTTGATCATGTTGAGGGAGAGGTTGTTGTCCTTGCACCACACGGTCGGGTCTCTGACCTCTTCCCTATAGGCTGTCTCATCGTTGTTGGTGATCAGGCCTACCACTGTTATGTCATCAGCAAACTTAATGATGGTGTTGGAGTCGTGCCTGGCTGTCCAGTCATGAGTGAACAGGGGGTACAGGAGGGGCCTGAGCATGCACCCCTGAGTGGCCCCCGTGTTGAGGATCAGCGTGGCAGATGTGTTGTTACCTACCCTTACCACCTGGAGGCGGCCCGTCAGGAAGTCCAGGATCCAGTTGCAGAGGGAGGTGTTTAGTCCCATGGTCCTTAGCTTAGTGATGAGCTTTGAGGGCACTATGGAGTTGAACGCTGAGCTGTAGTCAGTAAATAACATTCTCACATATGGTGGTCTGCTTGTAAAGTGTAAATGTGAAGTTATTGTTTCAAACAGGACCAGAAGTGAGACACTACAATGGGCAACAGTGCCAAGTTTGGGCCGCAGACATGAGGTAAGAACATACAGTAACCGTTAACAACTTAAATGTACATACTTATTGGAAATATCTGCCGTCTTTCTTTACAGACTGTCACAATAAATGTATATAAAATATAGGGGGTGGGGGAGGGAAATATGTGAACAGTGTGTAATTTATAATACTTCTCTTGCATTTTGTAGCTTAGGTTTCTGCCTGTAATGTGTAAGACCATGTGCGATTCAAATGTAACTCAATGTTCTTTGTTTGTGTATAGGAGCCATTCGAAAGAACCCAGGATGCCACTGATGAAGGGCTCCAGATTCAGGTCACCCTGAAAGAGGCCTCCGATTGTGAAGGGGAGAGGGATCCGCTTCAGTGAGGGTCAAAATCAAGTCTCCCTCTACCTGTCTCAAAGCCAGCCTCCTAAACCACAATGTTCCAACAGCTGAACCCTGGGCTGATTACTGCACCCTACCACACACTTACCATTTATTCATTTTCTGTACACAATGAAATCACTTTTGTCTACCTGACCAATGCAATTTTCCTGCACAGCAGGAAATGAAAACTTGTAGTATACTTTTTTTTAAAGTTTGTAATTTTTAAATTTCAGACTTGATTTGTCCTTACTAAACATACAGTATATCAACCCCTACAAAAATGTCTATTCATTATAATCGACATAATAATTTACAATTCCTGTTGCTGCATGATTATTTTCCTGCTGTAGCAAACTGGTTCAAATTAAGATCCTACGTCTGTAGGCTGCTTTTCTAAAATCGTATTTTATTTTATCCGCATGCCTCTTGTACTTGATTTGGTTTATTTAGTATGTTTATTAAAATGTTATATATTTGCAATGTCACTAATTTGATTACTTTCCTATGTTACTTTTGTCGCCATTGCACTGTGTGAGAAGCCTGCAAGTACATGAAAACAACATTTGATTTGACTGGAATGGATTTGTCATCACCAGTGGATCCAGGTGACCAGGACTGGCCCTCGATATCTGATATATTTTGCACACACATAATAATTTACAGTACTTTTCCACAAATCTTTTTCAAAGGCCCTCGACCACTCTGGAGGGACGCCCACATCCTGAGTGCTCGACCACTCTGGAGGGATGCCCACCTCCCGAGTGCTCATTGATAACTGGGAACATGTTGGGTCATTTCCACTGCTTCTAATTTCCGTATTAAACCGGTCAAACTGATGTCATTTGGAAATGCTGCTCTGAAAATCTTTCTGTTGATTTATTTCCATAGCATTTTGTCCCGTCCCTAAACATCTGCTGCGTGAGAGAAGCACTGATGAAAGAGAAAACGTTACTGGTGTCAACTAGATTGAAGCATTCATCGATTTATGACATTATTCTAGTGAGCAAGGGTTTATTTAGTCTTCTAGGGCAGTAATGACAGAAGAGAAGCTGCATGTATCTAATTATAGACAAGTTGTCTAACAAATAGCCTACAAAAATGTAGGAAATTATCATGCAGAAACATATCGAAATTAGACACAAAGAAAAAAAAAGAAATCCCGCACCCCCTGTCAAAAAATTGTTCCGCCGTCTCTGACTGCACAGCGCATTTCCTATCGGCCTATTTGCAGGTTAGGGTTGGGTGCAGGCAATTGCGGGCGGGTGCGGGTGAACAAACAGCTGACCCGCGCATCACTAACACACACACACACACACCCTTTAAACCCCCTATGATCATTTGAGACCTTCTTTCAAAGTCACTGAGATCTCTTCTTCTAGCCACGGTAGCCAAAATAATGAGCAACTGGGCATTTTTATCCACGATGTCACGCCCTGACCACATTTACATTTACATTTAAGTCATTTAGCAGACGCTCTTATCCAGAGCGACTTACAAATTGGTGCATTCACCTTATGATATCCAGTGGAACAACCACTTTACAATAGTGCATCTAAATCTTTTAAGGGGGGGGGGGGGGTTAGAAGGATTACATTATCCTATCCTAGGTATTCCTTAAAGAGGTGGGGTTTCAGGTGTCTCCGGAAGGTGGTGATTGACTCCGCTGACCTGGCGTCGTGAGGGAGTTTGTTCCACCATTGGGGTGCCAGAGCAGCGAACAGTTTGGACTGGGCTGAGCGGGAACTGTACTTCCTCAGAGGTAGGGAGGCGAGCAGGCCAGAGGTGGATGAACGCAGTGCCCTTGTTTGGGTGTAGGGCCTGATCAGAGCCTGAAGGTACGGAGGTGCCGTTCCCCTCACAGCTCTGTAGGCAAGCACCATGGTCTTGTAGCGGATGCGAGCTTCAACTGGAAGCCAGTGGAGAGAGCGGAGGAGCGGGGTGATGTGAGAGAACTATACATTAACGTAGTAGGCTAGCCTGCAGCCCTTAAAAACTTCTTAAGGCTAGGGGGCAGTATTTTAGTTTTTGGCTAAAAAACGTACCCATTTGAAACTGCCTATTTCTCAGCCCCCGAAACTAGAATATGCATATAATTGTCAGATTAGGATAGAAAACACTCTGAAGTTTCCAAAACGGTCAAAATTTTGTCTGTGAGTTAAACAGAACTGATATTGCAGGCTAAAACCTGAGGAAAATCCAATCAGGAAGTGCCCCTGTTTTTGAAATCTCTCTGTTCCTTATGCATCCCTAATGCCCATTTAAAGGGATATCAACCAGACTCCTTTTTCTATGGCTTCCCTAAGGTGTCAACAGCCTTTAGACATAGTTTCAGGCTTTTATTTTGAAGAATGAGCGTGAACGACCACATTGCGTAAGTGGATAGGTGGGGGCTCTCAGAGTGAGTTGTGCGCAAAAGAGAAAGGCGTCCATTGTTACTCCCGGTCCTAGTGAAAAGCCAACTGTCCCGGTTATGTCTGTGGACATTATGGATATAATTTGGAATTTTTGTCTGCGTTGTCGTGACCACTCTTTCCGGTGGATTCCTGGGCATAACGCACCAAACTAACGGAGGTATTTGGATATAAAAAATATCTTTACGGAACAGAAGGACCATTTGTTGTCTAACTGGGAGTCTCGTGAGTGAAAACATCCGAAGATCATCAAAGGTAAGCGATTCATTTTATTGCTTTTCTGATTTTCGTGACCAAGTTACCTGATGCTAAGTGTACTTATTGTTTTGTCGAGCGATCCATAAACTTACACAAACGCTTGTATTGCTTTCGCTGTAAAGCATAATTTCAAAATCTGAGACGACAGAGGGATTAACAAAAGGCTAAGCTGTGTTTTGCAATATTGCACTTGTGATTTCATGAATATGTATATTTTCTAGTAATATTATTTACTTGTGGCGCTATGCTATTCAGCGTTGCTGATGACAATTATCCCGGAACCCGGGATGGGTGGTTCAGAAAGGTTAACAGTACATCTTGGCTAGCTGCAGTCCACATTGCCACTCTCTTGAGCCCCCTTTGTCCTGATCTTGTCCACATTCTGATTGTGACTATATATAACCAACTCAGTGGCCTTGTGGTTAGAGTGTCTGCCCTGAGATTGGAACCAAAGACTGTAAAAATGGGACCCGATGCATCTCTGCTTGGCACTCAGCATTAAGGGCATTGATTGGGGATAAGGCCCTGCAGTATACTAGTGTCCTGTCTGGTGGGTGTACTTGTACATCAAACTGCCTCATGCTACAGAAACAGGAGAAATGCTCGTGCAAAGCGACTTACTTACTAAAGTCCTTGGACGCTAAAGTAGTAGGCTGCACTCCTTAATGGTATATCTTGGTTAGCTGCAGTCAACATTGTCACTCTCTTGAGCCCCCTTTGTCCTGATCTTGTCCACATTCTACATTGTGGCCACATTTTTTTAATAGGCGTGTAGAGATGATTCAAAGACACATTTCGATCTGATTGTGATGAAACCTTCCTGACCATTTCTGGAGGTAGTCTGGTGTGCATTGTGTCTGGATATCAATCAAGTGTAAACAGATCTCGATGGTTAAACCATTTAAATCATCATTATACTGGCCTCTAAAATCCTTGACAGGTAGTACCATTGACTTAAGGCATCAAATTGTCTTTAAATAAATATTATTTTGAAAGAATATCTGTCAAATATTTTGCATAGAGGGAGGCCCCAGCTAATCTTTTCCCAATGCGGACAGAGTGAACGGATAATAGACATATTTTATTAGAATGTGCAGACACAACATCAGCTTTTGATTGGATCATATTGATCAGATCATTAAAAAACATGTTAGCGCAAAGTATAAACAAGGCTTTGTAGGCCTAACTAACTTTTACGGACCTTTTTAGTAGTTCAGTAGTTCAATCTCCATCACATTCTTCATTGCTTGTCCCACTCAAAATAGCACTCATATTTGTGCAGTGGTGTAAAGTACTCAAGTGTAAAAACTTGAAAGTACTACTTAAGTCATTTTGGGGGGTATCTGAACTTTACTATTTAAATGTTTGAAAACGTGTACTTTTACCTCACTACATTCCAAAAGACAATTATGTACATTTTACTCCATACATTTTCCCTGACACCCAAAATTATTCGTTACATTTGGAATGTTTTTCAGGACAGGAAAATTGTCTAATTCACACACTTATCAAGAGAACATCCCTGGTCATCCCTACTGCCTCTGATCTAGTGGACTCACGAAACACATGCGTGTAAATTATGTCTGAGTGTTGGAGCATGCCCCTGGCTATCTATAAAAAAAATGAAAAAAAAAATAAACTATGCTTGGTTTGCTTAATATAAGGCATTTGAAATTATTTATACCTTTACTTACTTTTGATAGGCCTACGTAAGTATATTTGAGAAAATACATGTACTTTTGATACTTAAGTATATTTAAGTAGTATTTTACTGGGTGACTTTCACTTTTATTTTCTATTATGGTATCTTTGATTTTTCCCAAGTACTTTTTTCACCACTATTTGTGTTGCCATTTGTTGTCCTATTATTAGTTCATGAGAAGTACTTCCCTACACACACACACACACACTGGAGCTACCTCTAGGGGGCTTACTGAGTTCATGAGAATGTATGAGGGTGAGAGAGCGTTGAGAAGAGCAAAGCGCGAACGAGAGATTTGTACATTTGTAGCCATTCCCTTCGATTGTCGCCTACACACGTCGATTGATAAACGTTTTCATCTGAAACGAGAAGACAGCGAAGTATGTCTACCAACACAGAGGGAGAAAAGTAGTCCACATTGCGCGCTATTCGAAGGGTGTCAGTCAATGTGGTAAGTACAAGCCCTCCCGCTGTCCTAGGCTTCTGGCCAACTGTTTTGTAGGCTACAGCAACGCTACAATAGTAGCAAGTCGACAATTATCAGTGTAGTTATAGAAAACAGTAGTGCTACAAAATGTCAACAGTACATCCGAGGTTACAATGTTGAGAGTCGGCCTCTTAAGGCAAAGTGTTGCAGTAGCCTGTAGCCTAGTCTCAAGGTGGCATGTTATGTTATGCAGGTATTTGCAATGAATTTGCACAGTATTTGCATTGTTTTACTTGGCACTATCGACCATGTAGCTAGTAACATGCCTATAGGCTATGTGTAAGCTTCATACATTTGTTGAGGCCTTTACTAAATAAGGAGACATTCTAGGTGCATTTACAAGAAGGGACTTACCAAGAAGAACCCGGTTTAGGACATGTATCATGTTCTCTCACCATAAAAATATGCTTGAAGGTGCATCACGGTATCATGACTTTGCCAATACTGTAGGCCAGGGATCATTAACAAGATTTTCTTGAGTGGATGGTCGGGGGTCCGGAACATAATTATAAATCATTTGTAGACTGCAAATTGACCTCAGGAAGCACAAACATGTATTTGGCTAAAACATCACAATTTCAAACCTTGTTTACATTTGTATACGATCAGGTGTCTCTCTATAATGCGTGGGAATAATTGGGAACAGATTTCCTAAATTAAAATGACTTGGAGCTGATTTTCTGGTGTTTTTTAAAGTATGATGTACAACAATGAAAATTGTAAAAAAAAAAAATATATATAAATATTGTTATTTTGCTCAGGCCGCCAGTTAGGGAACCCTGCTATATTACTTGTCTAGAGTTTATCAGAGAAGTTGGTAGAGAGATTTTAAACGATTAACGTTACTTCTGACCTAAATTCTGGCATCGAATGGTACGGCTATAGGGTCTTAAATAGATAACAAACGTGTCAGTGCAAGGAAACAGACACCCCGTTATATAGGCCTAAGCAATGTTTGAGAAGTATAGGATACTTGCCGTAACTGCAACGAAATGTCAGCAGTCTGGCAGGGTAAAGGCTGGTTAACATAGGCTACACATACACACGGTGCGTCCGATGTAATCAGTGTGTTCGGCTGGCCTTCTTGCAACCAAATAGGCTATATGCAGATAGTTGGTTGCCTGTCTCATATCATAGAGGCCTATTTATCGCAAACATCCTGAGAATGATGTGGTCTTTAGTCCTGCATATAGATAATATACATTCAAACTCAATTTATACCCTATATATATTAATTTACAACGTTGACAACTGTTTTCCCGGTTTATCCCGAGTCAGTAAGAATAGAAATACGTATTTATTTTTATGATATCTCGAGCGGATGCATGCATGCGCTGTTCTGTTTGTGTTACATAACCGCTGCATGCTGCTGTGTGCTCGTGCTGTGTGTCTGACCGGCGGTGCATGCACCAGAGGTGAATACATGCTTGATTACCAGTCTGACCTAGAGGAGCATTGAATAATCTATTAGTGCATAGATCAGATGCTTTTATCTGCGAATCAAGACCTATATATGTCATTTGCATATCGTGCTATTTGCTGTTTTAATATTTGTATTTAAAATAGAATATCCGACGTTCCAATCATCAACTCAATGTTAATATTTGTCCTTAAACCTGCTTTGACATTAATGGAGAGATATTGTGGTATGGTTATAGGGGGAAAGGAAAATAAAAAGAGAAACCACTTATTATAGGTGAAATTTTAGTAATGATAAAATAAGTAAAGGTAGGCTACATGTTTTGGAAATTACATTATTAAAGAATACACTAAATACAATCTAGGCTACTGTATGTCAGACAGAAGAAAGACTATGTTGTGTATTGGCAGAATGGCAGTACAGATTTTAACTAACTGTATTTGAAATAACAAACCACAGAACAGGATTCTCTGTTTGCCAGCCCCTCAGTTAGTTCCAAAGGTTTATTTTATGAAGCAACTTCTATCAATAGCTACTGCTCTTGATTAGAAAAAAAGGCATGCCAGGCATTGAATAGATTCAAATAGATTGAATAGATTCAAAAATAATATAATCGATTATTTTGTCTATTTTGATAAATGTACATTTGTTTTCTGCCACAACAACCCCCCCCCCCCCACACACACACACACACACCAGGGTTTGACATTAACTTTTTTGCCAAGTCACTTGTCCCCCCCAAAAAGGTATGTAACACTATGGGCCAAAAAGGTGACTTAAAAGTGTGTCATATGAGGCAAGGAACCACTTTACAAACCCCCCAAAATTATTATGATTATTAGGCCTATTACCATACAGAGAATCAGACAAAAAATGTAGGCTACTCTCTGCCTATTGACTTCTTTGCATATTCAAGCCTGTCTAAAAATACAACACTGTCCCTTTAAGGCTGTCCTGGAGGATGGTTGGCTACCCTTCATAGGCTATAAAAAGTAGCAAAATTACAACCAAATACTTTTTGTCCTTATAAAATAATTTCCTCATTCAATGGGTCAGAGAACAATTGGCTAAAGTAGACTACTTCAAAGCAAGATAAATAACTAAGACATGTTTATCTATAACCTTGTTTGGCTAAAATATTCAGGTTAGGCTATTCTAAGAATATATTTAAAGTTGTCAGAATGACATGATCAATGTTGAATAGAGGGGAATCCCAGCTGTTCGACAGCTTCAGATTTATTTTCTGAGTTCCCAATATTGGTCACTGAGAGACGGTTTACCGGAAGCACCCTTTCATCAGCTGTGTGTCACAATTTGCGCTTAAGCCGGGGGAAAGTTTTTAGGAAATTTGATATGACAATTAGATTTAATACATGACAAAAGTTAACTACCGAGATACAGTGCCTTCAGAAAGTATTCACACCCCTTGACTTTTTCCACATTTTGTTGTGTTACAGCCTGAATTTAAAATGGATTAAATTGAGAGATTGTGTCAGCTACACACACTGGCCTACACACACTGGCCTACACACACTGGCCTACACACACTGGCCTATACACACTGGCCTACACACGTGATTTTTGAATGACTACTTCATCTCTTTACCCCACACATACAATTATCTGTATGGTCAGATTCAACTAAAAAGACCAGGGAGGTTTTCCAATGCCTCACAAAGAAAGTATTGGTACATTTTTTTTATGGTGAAGTTATTAATTATACCAATAGTGACTTTAAAATGATGGTGAAGCGTGATTCCTCACTCCAGAGAATGCGTTTCCACTGCCCCAGAGTCCAATGTGTGCCAGCTTTCCATTACTCCAGCCGACGCTTGGCATTGCGCATGTTGATCTTAGGCTTGTGTGCGGCTGCTCGACCATGGAAACCCATTTCATGAAGCTCCCAACGAACAGTTCTTGTGCTGACTTTGCTTTCAGAGGTAGTTTGGTACTTGGTAATGAGTGTTGCAACTGAGGACAGACAATTTTTACGCACTTCAGCACTTGGCAGTCCTGTTCTGTGAGCTTGTGTGGCCTACCACTTTGCGTCTGAGCCTTTGTTGCTCCTAGATGTTTGTAATTCACAATAACAGCACTTAAAGTCACACAGCTCTTCAGTACGGCCATTCTACTGCCAATTTTTTTTTATACCGTTTTGTAAAAACCTGGCAAGTCAGTTAAGAACAAATTCATATTTGCAGTGACGGCCTACCTGGGAACAGTGGGTTAACTGCCTTGTTCAGGGGCAGAAAGACAGATTTTTACCTTTTCAGCTCGGGGATTCGATCCAGCATCCTTTCGGTTACTGGCCCAACGTTTTAACCACTAGGCTACCTACCTGCCCCACCCATATGGAGATTACATGGCTGTGTGCTCGATTTTCATACACCTGTCAGCAACGAATGTGACTGAAATAGCCAAATCCACTAATTTGAAGGGGTGTCCACATACTTTTGTTTGTATAGTATATATTAATTTTGTCCAACATTTTTTGTTTGTTGTTCTCCTGGACAAGCGCTAATGTCGAGGCACACGCACGCAGAAACACTGCATCTCTGTATTATTTTTCCTCCATGTTGTTGTTCTACAGATTCTCCCTGACTGAGAGATTTTGTCTTTATTAAGTTTAGAGGTTATATACCTATGTCCTTGACGTGTGCTGAAAGCAGCCGGAAGCCAGCCTAGGCCCTTGTCAAAAGTAGCGCACTATATAGGGAATAGGGTGTCATTTGGGATACAAGCAGTCAGTCATCAGGGCTAATGGGGGAGAGGAAACATGCACAATTTAATCTGGATTGGAGGGCTCTTCATCTCTGTGTGCGTGTGGCATGTGTGTGTGTTTCATCTGTGATGACTGCTAACTGCCCACTCATAGGAGCTTTGTTGTCTAATAGGGCAAACCCAACTCTTCCCCGATGTTATGTGGAGATTGATATAATGTAATTAGCTAGCTAACCTCTCTCTCTGTCTCTGTAAGTCTATGGGACTAGTGGAGGTTAGTTGGAGGCATTATACCAATAGCAGCTGGTGAGAGTTGAATTACATTATACAAATTTACAATTGTCTGGGTTTTCCAGTTGTTGTTGTTGTTATTTACCTAAATAAGGCATGATATAAATGTTAACGTAATCCATACAGCACTATAACTGTATAGGCCAAGTGTATTTGGAATGCAAGGAACCATATTGAAATCCAGAAATATACATACAGTATATCTGTATCAGGTGTCCAATCAGAACACATCTTTTGACCAAATGGGAAAATAGTAGATAATCCTCTATGAAAACCAATTACCTCATGTCTCTATCGTAATACATTAATAAGTTAATGGAGTTTTTTACCCTTGCAGGGTGGCCAGAATTTGGGTGACTAAATCAATGGCCAGAGAAAAAAAGTGGTACAAAATGTGGAACATCTTGTCAGCTAGGCTGAATTCTGTGAAAAATTAAGGTTACTGGGTACCAGACAGGCTCACTTTCCCGTTGAACTCGTCATCTTTTTTCTCGATTCCGCAGGACATAAAACAATATAGAGGTAAGATGGAAATCGATTATGAGACGTGACGTAGTATGTTTAAAAATTCCTGTTATTTTTCAACAATTTCTCACAAAAACAAGTGTCTCAGTAAAATGTCAATGGCGCACTGAGCGTATGCCAAGCTTTCATTACAAATCAAATCAAAGTTTATTGGTCACATACACAGATTTGCATTCAGGTGCAGAGAAATGCTTGTGTTTTTAACTCCAACAGTGCAGTAATACCTTAGCAATACAAAACAATACACACATAATCCAAAAAGTAAAAAGAAAGAAATTAAGAAATATCAGAACAAATCCAATTTGCAAAAATGTGTATACTTGTAGTTATATAGGATGAGCCATGACTAGAATACACTTTATACGTATAAAGTGGGTAAAACAGTATAAACATTATTAAAGTGACCACTCTATGGTGCAGGGTAGAGTACCAGGTGGTATCCGGCTAGTGACAGTGTCTGAGGTTTAGGTACTGGGCGGAGGCCGGCTAGTGGTGACTGTTTAACAGTCTGATGGCCTGGAGATAGAAGCTGTTTATCAGTCTCTCGGTCCCAGCTTTGCTGCAGCTGTACTGTCTCCAGGTGGCTGGGGATCCTTTGATCTTCTTGGCCTTCCTGTGACACAGGGTGCTGTAGCTGTCCTGGAGGGCAGGCGGTGTGCCCCTGATTATGCGGTGGGCTGACCGCCGTCTGGAGAGTCCTGTTGTTGCGGACGGTGCAATTGCCGTACCAGGCGGTGATACAGCCCAACAGGATGCTCTCAATAATGCATCTGTACAAGTTTGTGAGGGTCTTAGGGGCCAAGATTAATTTCTTCAGCCTGCTGAGGTTGAAGAGGGGCTATTGCACCTTCACCACACTGTCTGTGTGAAGGGACCATTTCAGGTAGTCAGTGATGTGCACGCTGAGGAACTTCAAGCTTTTGACCCTCTCCACTCCCGCTCCGTCGATGTGGTTGGGGGTGTGCTCTCTCTGTCTTCTCTAGTCCACATTGAGGGAGAGCTTATTGTCCTGGCACCACTCCGCCAAGGCACTCACCTCCTCTCCGTAGGCTGTCTCATCGCTGTTGGTAATCAAGCCTACCACTGTTGTGTCGTCAGTAACTTGATGATTGAGTTGGAGACGTGCGTGTCCACGCAGTCATGGCTGAACCGGGAGTATAAGAGGGTGCTGAGCACTCACCCCTGTGGGGCCCCCGTGTTGAGGACCAGCGTGGGGGAGGTGTTGTTGCCTACCTTCACCACTTGGGGTCGGCCAGTCAGGATGTCAATGACCCAGTTGCACAGAGAGGGATTCAGACCCAGGGCCCTGAGCTTAGTGATGAGCTTGGAGGGCACTATGGTGTTGAAGGCTGAGCTGTAGTTCGAGCATTCTCACATAGCTATTCCTGTTGTCCAGGCAAACTGTAATGGGTCTAGGGTGTCAGGTAAAATGGAGGTGATATGGTCCTTAGCTAGCCTCTCACAGCACTTCATGATTATAGAAATGAGTGCTACAGGACAATATTCATTTAGTTCAGTTACCTTCGCTTTCTTGGGTACAGGAACAATGGTGGACTTCTTGAAGCAAGTGGGGACAACACATTGGGATAGTGAGAGATTGAATATGCCTGTAAATACTCTGCGCATGCTCTGAGGATGCGGCTTGGCCAGCAGCCTTGGGAGGGTTAACAAGCTTAAATCTCTTACTCAAGTCGGCCTTTTACATTTAATTAAGCTCGTCATGCTTTAGCTTTTTTGCGATCTTTTGAAGACTACCACCACCACAAAATGTGAAATCCTCAAAGTTGTTCCTGAAAAACCTGCACCACTATGTCAACAGAGCTCGGTGCTTTTTAGCGGATGTATTAGGTTACGAAGTCTGACTTTTGCGATATAATGTTAACTATGTGTTAGAGAAAGACCCCACTGAACGATTCAGAACAGGAATAATCATGTTTGTCTGGTAAAAAGTATTTTATAAGTAAAATGTCATCACCAAAGTGCGTTTTCACCCACTCTGGGCAGAGAGGGTGGCCACCCTAATCTGTATACAAAATTGTGCACCGAAAGTGTAAGACGTCAGTGATAGGGCAGTCACACTTGAGTATTAGTAAAGAAAACATAAGGACATGTGAAGGCCCTCTCTCTGGGTGAAACTGCCATAGTGTAGGGTTGGGGATTGGGGGAGGAATAGAAAAGGGTGGTGGTGACAAAGAAGAGAATGCAGGACTATACATGTACGTTGACAATTTAGCTCATCTGTTGTTGATTAGAACAAACACACTGCCACATTTTTGAGTTAGAGTTGTGTATTGTCTGGCTGCACACGCTATCCTCACATTTAGGCTACAGTCAACAACTGAACAACATACAACTGAAAACCCTTTCGTAATAAGTAGCTCTTATACCTGTGTTGTAATTTCACTAACAACATGGATTACCATGTTACATTTTACTTTATTAAATGCATTTGAATTGCATAGTAATGGAGGTTGTGTTTCAGGAAATCATGTTAGACACTGTGGTTGTTTGACAGAGGTGGGCGGCTCCAAGGCAGACATACACACCTCCTGAATCCTATATTTCCCTGACCAGTCTGACTCTGAGCCCGCTGTGTTGTGATGGGACCTGTGACCTAAATGTGATAAATGAGTGGTGTTTGACACTGTAATTCTTTGACAGTAGTGGGCCACTCCAAGGCAGACACACTCCTCCTATGTGTCCTTGTCCAGTCCTTGTGTGAGCTGATCTGGGACCAGTGGGATAAATGAGTGGCCTGGCTGAGGATCGCAGCGTTGGCACACACCACAAAGCCTACACAGGTGAGGGAACCGGACTCTCAGACCTCGCATGAACCTTTTTACTTTGTAAGAAGCATAGGAGGACTTGTGCTCTTTTACGGAGTCAAGTAAATCAAGTGATTTTCACAGAAGCTGTACTATGGATGTGTATGAAGATGCTAGGAATGAACTGAATGATAAACAGTTGAGCCCTGTGTTTGTTTCTACTTTATAATTTGATCGTTTGTCAACCATATTGAAACCATGATCAAAAAACAGTGTTATTTCATGTCCGTCCCTAACTGTGTGTTATTGTAGTCCTGCTAACCCCCGTCTGTCTCTGACTGTGTACTGAGGTCTCTTGGTCTAATCCCTGTCTATCTGTCCCTGCTATCTCCCCCCAGTAGGATGTCGTGGGTCCGAGGCTTCTTCGTAGCCAAAGTGGACGAACGAAAGACCGCGTGGGGGGAGCGCAATGGCAGAAAGTCCAACAAGCGGAAGAACGGTTGCTCAGGGTCATCTCTCTGCAAGCCCCGCTGCATGAGCTGCCTGCGGGACGGTGAGGACCTGGATCCCACCCCTCCCACCCCCCAGCACTACCACCGTGGAGGAGGGGGGTCCGGCCCCAGCGGAGGGGGTAACTTTGGGATGCGCTGTGGCTGGCAGGAGGACCACTATGGGAAACGGACTGGGGCGGCGGGAGACCTGGGGTTGAAGGCCGTGGATCTGGGGTTCGATGATGGAGACCTGACAGGGAGGAAAGGTCCAGGGGAAGAGGATTTGGGGGAAGGAACGGGGGAGGACGGAGGAACATGCAAAGCCTTCACAGCCGCGGAGTGCTGGATGCGCGTCGTACGAGTTTTCCAGTCGAAAAAGTTCACGTCGGCGAAACTGGAACGTCTGTACCAGCGCTACTTCTTCAGGCTCAACCAGAGCTCTCTGACTATGCTGATGGGTGTCCTTGTCATAGTCTGCGGCGTCATGCTAGCCTTCCACTGTGTCCACGCTCCGCCCGACGTAGCCTACGCCTCGGTGCTCTCCGTGGCCATGGCCCTCTTCCTGTCCATGATGGTGGTGTGTAACAGGAACGGCTTCCACCAGGACTACATGTGGATCGTCAGCTACTTGGTGATCGGGGTGCTGCTGGTGGTCCAGGTGTTCGGGGTGTTGATGGTTGCCCCCCGAAGCGCCTCTGAGGGGATCTGGTGGTCCGTGTTCTTTATATACATAATCTATACGCTGTTGCCAGTGAGGATGAGAGCTGCAGTGCTGAGTGGAGGGGTACTGTCTACCATACACCTCATCACCGCATGGCAACTCAACCAGGACGATGTTTTCCTATGGAAACAGGTAGGGCTCTACAGTCAACATGATATGATCCCATACAACTTTATTGGAAATGGGTAGGATTATACAATCAACACTTTTTAATACAATGCAATTAATCTTATTCAGCTGGTGGCCATCTTGAAACACAGTCTAACTTTATTATGCGTCATGGGGAAATTCACTTGCCATTTCCACACTTGCAGTAATGTAGTAAAGTGTTGACGTTACATGGCTTTACACTCTATTCAGCAAGTTTTGTTGAGCAGTATCTGTATGATTTTGATGACAATAATCAACTTTGTCTGTGCGTTGGTTGAAATTGTGCATTGCTTTATTGAGAATAGCTTGAAGACCGGAGGGGTATACTACGATTCAAGCTAGACCTACTGAGGGTTTTCTAGAGCTATCCAGCGTCAGTAAGCTTCACATTCCTGCTCAGGCGTCAACTGTATCGTCAACTGACTGTGGATATTGCTTGTCCGCCTGCTGCTAACTCTAGCAGGATTGTAACTGCGCGTGCATGTGGCACATGGCTAGTCGAACGCCGAACTCTTCATTGAGAAACATCAATCCGTCCATCCATCCACTGAAATTCAACAGGCTATGGTGTGAAATGGGCTTTTAGAAGTGCCATATTTATTTGATTGCTTATCGTTAATGCCGACTTTGTGCATTGATGAGCACACCAAACACCTTTTTCCCCACTCTTATCACTAGAATAATTTTATTAAGTCATATAAAAGTTTTACTGTGCTTGAAGTTTCAATTGCATTCTGTCATTACTGAATGTGTAATGTGATTGGTATTTTAATAACTACTATTTTCTACCACACAAAAAACCATTTGATGGATAAAATATTTAGTCCGTTTTATTTAAATCAAGGGGATGATGGCGCGATCTTTGCGATAGGGACGGAATCTGATTTCATTGTGCCTCAACTCGCGACTCAGACTCTTCATTCAGGATAAATGGAGTTCTGAAGCATTCGGTGCCATAGAAATTTACCTGGCTAAAAGGTGAGCCATTTTCGTGGTACCAGTTATCCCGAGTTAAACTCAGTTGACCAAAATTACCTTGCTAACTCCACAAACCAGGTAAGTAGAATATGGCTCGGCTCATGTATCTGACACTGTGGTAACTATATGTAAAAAAAAATTACAGTGGCAAGAAAAAGTATGTGAACTCTTTGGAAATACCTGGGTTTCTGCATAAATTGGTCATAAAATTTGATCTGATCATCTTAGTCACAACAATAGACAACCACAGTCTGCTTAAACTAATAACACACAAACAATTATACGTTTTCATGTCTTTATTGAACACACCGTGTAAACATTCACAGTGCAGGGTGGGAAAAGTATGTGAACCCTCCGATTTAATAACTGGTTGACCCTCCTTTGGAAGCAATAACCTCAACCAAGCGTTTTCTGTAGTTGTGGATCAGACCTGCACAACGGTCAGGAGGAATTTTGGACCATTCCTCTTTACAAAACTGTTTCAGCAATATTCCTGGGATGTCTGGGGTGAACTGCTGTCTTGAGGTCATGCCACAGCATCTCAATCGGATTGAGGTCAGGACTGACTGGGCCACTTCAGAAGGTGTATTTTCTTCTGCTGAAACCATTCTGTTGTTGATTTACTTCTGTGTTTTGGGTCGTTGTCCTGTTGCATCACCCAACTTCTGTTGAGCTTCAATTGGCAGACAGGTAGCCTAACATTCTCCTGCAAAATGTCTTGGTAAACTTGGGAATTCATTTTTCCATTGATGATAGCAAGCTGTTCAGGCCCTGAGGCAGCAAAGCAGCCCCAAACCATGATGCTCTCTCCACCATACTTTACAGTTGGGATGAGGTTTTGATGTTGGTGTGCTGTGCCTTTTTTATCCACACATAGTGTTGTGTGTTCCTTCCAAACAACTCAACTGTAGTTTCATCTGTCCACAGAATAGTTTGCCAGTAGCGCAGAACATCCAGGTGCACTTTTGCAAACTTCAGACGTGCAGCAATGTTTTTTTCTGGACAGCAGTGGCTTCCGTGGTGTCCTCCCATGAACACCATTCTTGTTTAGTGTTTTACGTATTGTAGACTCGTCAACAGAGACGTTATCGTGTTCCAGAGATTTCTGTAAGTCTTTAGCTGACACTTCTTCTTAACCTCATTGAGCATTCTGCAGTCATCTTTGCAGGACGGACACTCCTAGGGAGAGTAGCAACAGTGCTGAACTTTCTCCATTTATAGACACTTTGTCTTACCATGGACTGATGAACATCAAGGCTTTTAGAGATACCTTTGTAACCTTTTCCAGCTTTATGCAAGTCAACAATTCTTAATCTTAGGTCTACTGAGATCTCTTTTGTTCGAGGCAAAGGATGCACATCAGGCAGTGCTTCTTGGGAATAGCAAACTCAAAGTTTGTGAGTAAAAAAAAAGAATGCATAGGTCAGGGTAGCTCTAACCAACGTTTCCAATCTCGTCTCATTGATTGGACTCCATGTTAGCTGACTCCTGACTCCAATTAACCCAGAGGTTCACATACTTCTTCCAACCTACACTGTGAATGTTTACATGATGTATTCAATATAGACAAGAAAAATACAATAACTTGTGTGTTATTAGTTTACGCACACTATGCTTGTCTATTGTTGTGACTTAGATGAAGATCAGATCACATTTGAGGACCAATTTATGCATATATCCACGTCATTCCAAAAGCTCTGCATACTTTTTCTTGCCACTGTACGTTTAACTTTAAAAAAAACAATGCATGACCATGCATGGAGTCTTGCTCAATCCAAATTCTTGCTAGATCGAGTGTAGCTAAACGTCAATGAACGTTTCAGGGAACACACTTTTGGCATGAGAAGAAAGATACAAAATCACTCCACCTCTTCCTTCTTAGCCCCTATTTATCCTTTTACAATCAGGCCCCACTACACACGACTATCCATGACCTGAAGCAACCTACTTTTTCTTCCCTCTGCATGAATATAATATAGGATAAATTGTGTACGGACTCCATATTTCACACATACACACACCCACACTCCTTTCACCATTCTCCCATGGTGTGGTGTCAAAGGTGCCTTACTAAAAGTAGATGGGACCGTGAAGTGTTGGCCGCCTTAAAATGTTATTTTTAATGAAGCTTTGTGTGCGTGCGTGTGTGTTTTCAGCTTCAGGGCGACGATCAGAAGCTCCTTTGGAGTTTGTAGAAGGTCATTTGGGTTGAATGTTTAGCTGTTTTGCAGGAATATCATGATAATATAATCCAGTAGCATTCATATTCAAGCCTCAATTCACTGAGACAAGGACGCCATTGTGGTTTTGTGTAAGGGGTGGGGGAATATTTTGCGGATGGTGGCGTTGGGGAGGATTCTGATAGTCCACTGGACTTGACAAAGGAACATAACTGAATATCCATTGCTTGAAAATAGAGGAAGAGATTGACCCAAACTTTTTTTTTTCTTACTAGATTTATGCATTATTTTATCATAATGAATGATTATTGCATATAAACTGCCTATAAACATTATTACATAGTTTGCTAAACTTTACTTACTAATGTTGATAAATACATGAACACGTCATGTCAAATTGTTGACATTACTTTATAAACAGTCTATAAGCAAACACTTCAGATCAAGAGTTCTTGACAAATTGCCAGTAGCAGTAGATTCTGCTGTACACAGAGTCTATCAAAACATATCGATTTATAATTATGATACTATTTGGTATGACATGATACAGATGTGAGATCCTAATTTGATCACTCTTTTGTTGCTGAGAATGTTCCTGGAAAGCAGGAAATTCAAACTGGTATTGTATTTGAGTTTTAAAAAGGCTTCTGAAGTTAGTCATTTCCACTTTGAAATGTCCGACTCGATTTGCCCTAATGAAAAATGTATTAACCCATACAAAAATGTACATTTAATTATAATCCACATAATAATTGACATTTCCTGTTGCTGCAGGATTCTTTTCCTGCTGTAGTAAATTGTCTCAAATGTAAGATCCTACATCTGTAGATACAACCACTCTGAATGGGAACGTATTGACATGGTATAGTTTACTACTGGTTCAGTGGTCTGGTGCTTTGCTTGTCCACTCCCCACTCCCTCCCTAGACAGACACCAAATCCCAAATCAACCCTTTAGCGTTCAACTCAATTATTGATATGTACACTGGTTGACCGATAGGGGGCGCTATGTTGAAGCCACTATGTCTCCATGTTGGCACTCCGCCACCATTGCTAAAAATATATTTTGGAAGCTATAGAAATGTATTTATTAATGTCTACATACATTTTGGGGGTGACGTTTATTCTATTACAGACACTTTAATGCATACTTTTCAATTATATTATGTGAGTTAAAGAGTAACATTCAAAAACATTTTCCTTAAAGTATAATTTTTTTGATGACTAGTGTTACTGTCCCCACTACAACAAAAAAAGACGTGATTTTGTCCTTGAAGCACTGTAGAATTCCGTTCATTCCTATGGAGGACTGCTTTTACTGGGGAGTGCCAATATGTCTGACCGGTTCTCAATGGCCAATAAATAGCATCAGCAATCTAGTGTTTTATATACAGTGCCTTCAGAAAGTATTCATACCCCTTGACTTTTTCCATATTTTGTTGTTACAGCCTGAATTCAAAATTGATTAAATATGTTATTTTCTCACGCATCTACACATAGTACCCCATATTGATGACCTGAAAACATGTTTTTAGAAGGGGAAAAATGACACTCCAAATTGAGCTCAGGTTGCATCCATTTTCCTATCATTCTCCCTGAGATCTCACTACAACTTGATTGGAGTCCACCTGTGGCCAATTCAATTGTCTGGACATTATTTAGAAAGATACACACCTGTCAATATAAGGTCCCACAGTTGACTGTGCATGTCAGAGCAGAAACTATACCATTAAGTTCAAGGAACTGTCCATAGATCTCCAAGATTGTGATGAGGAATATATCTGGGGAAGGGTATAAAACAATTTCTAGTGTGTTGGACCCAAGAGCACAGTGGTCTCCATCATTGGAAAATTGAAAAAATATGGAACTACCCAGACTCTGCCTAGAGCTGGCCAACCGGGCAAGAAGGACCTTGGTCAGGGAGGTGACCAAGAACCCAATGACCACTCTGACAGAACTACAGAGTTCCTTGGCTGAGATGGAAGAACCTGCCAGAAGGACAATAGTCTCTACAACACCAATCTGGGCTTTATGGGATAGTGGCTAGACAGAAGCCACTCCTGAGAAAAAGGCACATGACAGCACCCCTGGAGTCTGCAAAAAGGCAGGTAAAAGACTAAGAGCATAAAGTAAAAGATTCTGTGGTTTGGAGAGACAAAATGTTTAACTCATTGGCCTGAATGCAAAGCGCAATGTCTGGAGAACCAGGCACAGCTCATCACCCGTCTAACACCATCCCTACCGTGAAGCATGGTGGTGGCAGCATCATGCTGTGGGGATGCTTTTCAGCAGCAGGGACTGGAAGACTGGTAAGGATATAGAGAACTTTGAATGGAGCCAAATACAGGCAAATTCTTGTTGAGAACCTGCTTCAGAGTGCAAACAATTTTAGACTGGGGTGAAGATTTATGTTCCAACAGGACAATGACCCCAAGCATACAGCCAAAGCAGTGCTGGAATGGCTTCAGGACAAGAATGTGAAAGTCCTTGAGTGGCCCAGCCAAAGCCCAGACTTGAATCCCATTGAAAATATGTGGAAAGACTTGAAGATTGCTGTTCACCGCCGCTCCCCATCTAACTTAACAAAGCTTGAGAAAATCTGCAAGGAAGAATGGGAGAAAATCCCCAAATCCAAATGTGCAATGCTGATATAGACATACCCAAGCCGACTCAAAGCTGTAATCGCTGCCAAAGGTGCTTCTGCAAAGTATTGACTCAGAAGTGTGAATACTTATGCAAATGAGGTATTTCATTTTCAATTAGTTTTCACTTTATCATTATGGGGTATAGTGTGTAGATGGGTAAGAAAACAAATATTACATTAATTTTGAATTCGGGCTGTAACACAACAAAATGTGGAATAAGTCAGGGTATTAATACTTTCTGAAGGCACTGTACATCATTGATTCAACCACTAGCGCCTACCCCCTAGGTACTTGTGGAGATCTGGGAGGATTGGATAGATGAAGTACTGTATTCTGGAAATATAAAGCTTCAATTTGCCTTCTGATTGCTGCCATATTGCAGACACCTATCCAATCCTGTCAGATCTCCACGTGCCTATGGGGGTAGGGGCTGGGGGTCGATTTGGGATCCAAGGAGTGTGTGTCTGTGGGCTCAGTGGTTGGCTGTGTGAGGCTCGCTGCCTGATTGGTTTTGGCAGAGAAGGGTGGCTGGCCAGCCTGGTCTGGTGATCATGGCCTCCTGATAGACTGTGAACTGGCTTGGGGCTGTAGGGACTGGTCATGCATGGGTGTTAACAGGCCCGGGGGAATGTTCTGGCAGGGACTCTGCCTGTGTCCCTATATAGTGTGCCATTTGGTGCGCAGGGACAGGGTTTCTCTCCCTTTCTCCATCCCATCCATGGGAATAAGTTCCAGTCCCATGAGCAATCAATGACTGGGACATAAGCTCTAGTGGTGGGAGGGAGGGAGGACACTGCTGTAGTGCTCCTTCCTCTAGTTCTCTGACATTCTTGAGTTACATAAAGTAAATAATATCTAAAAGGTTTTATGTGACTTTATTAAAATTGAAAAAAATGAGCGCGATGATGATTGTACGTACTCCCTTTGATTCAGTGGTGAATGATAGTAGTGTGCACAATTGTTCACCCTCTCTGGGGAACAATCTGCCAGTCAGTCTCTGTCTGTATTTGCCACCAGTGATTTTGTGAATGTACAGTAGAGCCCCATTCAGTTTAGCCAGCCCAGAGGGATGGAGGGAGGGAGGCTGGGAGGCCCTTGGCATCACATGGCCAGACATCCCTAATCTGGGAAACTCTTCTCCTCTTCTGAGACCTCTCTCTCTCTCCACACACACACACAAACCTCTCTCCCCCTTCTATGTTTTTCGCTTTTCCCCTTACTTGAATTTTCCCTCTGGAAATGGACATGATGTATCAGGGACTTAGAGAGACTGTTGATAGGAGGGACAAAAAAGAGACTCGGAGAGGGTGGTGACAGAGATGGAGAGTGTGTGAAATAGCACCAGGCTGACTCATCCAGCTGAAAAACGACAGCACATATATCTTTTCATTCTGTGTGTGTGTGTCACACGATTCTATTCTCCACAAAGACTGCCTTAACATAGAGTGGCCTTTTATTTCTTGCTCGGCTGAGAATGAGATTGAGCTGACGGAACTTCTGATGATTATTTCCAATAGATCTCTGTGTCCCGTTCTCTGTTCTGGGCTTGCCTCGCTCGGTCTGGGCTACATCTTGATTCACCCTGGCTGAGCTCTGGCCTGGCTGGCACTCTGATGAAAGCAGACCGATGAAGATTGATAGATAACCGGCTCTCTCTCTCTCTCTCTCTCTCTCTCTCTCTCGAGACACTTATTCTGTCCCTTGATGTCAGTCTTGGTTTTCTCTCAGTCACAGAGCTGGATGAGAAGGTCCTCATTCACACTTTGGGCCATATAAGAGCTGAGGTTCAGAGGTTCTGGTGCTCTGGAAAAGAACTATTTTTTAGAGAGAGTGGAGGGACCAGAAACAGGAAACTTTACTCTCATGCAAAACAACGGTTGCTAGTAATGGAGACCACAGAAGCAAGGCCATGGGCTGAAAAGCTTTGGCTGAAACTAATACATGGACATTTCATCATAATTGACATACCAATTCTCTAGGGGGCGGACTCTTTAGAGAGATTGGAGAGATCAGAAACGGGACACTTTAGTGCCATTCAACAAATGCAGACCACAAAATGAAGGTTACACGCTGAATAGTTGTGGGTAACAATTGTTTGAAGTGTAAAACTTGAATGGATATTAATCATATCTACGTAGCTACTATTTGTCTGTGCGTTTCTCACCAAATGATATTGACCTGACCAGTGAGGACGCATGGAGGGAAAAAGAAGCTGAATGTGAGGCATGTGACTGTGGTAAAGCCTTTGCTTACACATATCCTTCCTCATCTATAGGCCTACATCTGATTTAATCTCATTACATCACACCTAAGCCCTACATGCATGTCAGTATTAAAGATGGCACATGACGTCATGGATATTTAATTTATTATTGTTTTAGGTCACCTGCACCCGTCATGTGTCCCAGAACCATAAGCCGTGTCCCAAATGGCAGCCCAGGGGCTGTTGTCAAAACAAGTGCACTAAATAGTAGTGCTGGGAATTGCCAGGGACCTTACAATACAATATTATCACCATTCTTAGGTGCCGATACGATATGTATTGCGATTCTCACAATTCTATATGTATTGTGTTTTTATATTTTTATGTTCCAAACATATTGCTCACTATGTGTCTGCTGCAGACACAAAATAGAGCATGAGAAGTGTTTTTTTGATCAGTCAGGGAAATAAATTTGTTGAAAACATGTTTGCTCACTATATAAAAAGAAGATGGGGAACAAGTTGTAGAATGAAAATACCGGAGTATTTGCGCAGGTACTGCCGACTAGCGCTAGCCAACGCTACCTACAGGAGCCCCCCCCCCCCCCCCCCAAAAAAAATATATGTATATAATATATACACTATCGTTCAAAAGTTTGGGGTCAATTAGAAATGTCCTTGTTTTTGAAAGAAAAGCAAGGTTTTTTTGCCCATTTAAAATAACATCAAATTAATCAGAAATACAGTGTAGACATTGTTAATGTTGTAAATGACTATTGTAGCTGGCAACGGCTGATTTTGAATGGAATATCTACATAGGCGTACAGAGGCCCATTATCAGCAACCATCACTCCTGTGTTCCAATGGCACGTTGTTAGCTAATCCAAGTTTATCATTTTAAAAGGCTAATTGATCATTAGAAAACCCTTTTGCAATTATGTTAGCACAGCTGAAAACTGTTGTTCTGATTTAAAGAAGCAATAAAACTGTCCGCCTTTAGACTAGTTGAGTATCTGGAGAATCAGCATTTGTGGGTTCGATTACAGCCTCAAAATGGCCAGAAACTAAGCACTTTCTTCTGAAACTCGTCAGTCTATTCTTGTTCTGAGAAATGAAGGCTATTCCATTCGAGAAATCGCTGATAATGGGCCTCTGTACGCCTATGTAGATATTCAATTTAAAAAGTTCCAGCTACAATAGTCATTTACAACATTAACAATGTCTACACTGTATTTATGATCAATTTTATGTTAATTTAATGTACAAAAAATGTGCTTTTCTTTAAAAACCAGGAAATGTTTGAGTGACCCCAAACTTTTGAACGGTAGTATATACATACGCCTTCAGAAAGAATTAAAAATTGATTGAATATAATTCATTATCTCGCCATCTACCCACAATACCCATAACAACAGTGAAAATATGTTTTTAGAAAATGAAATGCAGAAATATATAATTTACATTAGTATTCACACCCCTTTGCTTCTACACTACAAATTGAGCTCAGGTGCATCCAATTTCCTTTGATCCAATTCAATTGTTTGGACATAATTTCCGACATAGAGTTGCGACTAGCCATGTATCTGTGGAAAGGTATAAAACAATTTTTAGCGTGTTGAACATTTGTAAGAGCAGAGTGGTCTCCATCATTGGGAAATTGAAAAAATATGGAACTATGGATTCTGCCTAGAGCTGACTGCCTGACCAAACTGAGCAACTGGACAAGAAGGACCTTGGTCAGGGAGGTGTTCCTTGGCTGAGATGGGAGAACCTGCCAGAAGGACAACAGTCTCTACAGCACTTCACCAATCTGGGCTTTATGTGAAAATGGACCGATGGGAGCCACAGCTGACAAAAAGGCACATGATCGCATGCCTGGAGTTTGTAAAAAAGCATATGAAAGACTGAGATCATAAGGCAAAAGACTATGTGATCTAAAGAGACATAAATGTAACTCTTTGGCCTGAATGCAAAGTTATATGTCCGGAGAAAACCAGGCACAGCTCATCACCCGTCTAACACTGTCCCTACTGCGAAGCATGGGGTTTGCAGCCTCAATGCTATGGGGATGATTTACATACATACAGCCAAAGCAACGCTGGAATGGCTTCAGAACAGGAATGTGAAAGTCCTTGAGTGGCCCAGCCAAAGCCCAGACTTGAAAATCTGTAGAAAGACTTGAAGATTGCTGTTCACCACCGCTACCCATCTAGCTTAACAGAACTTTGGAATATCTGCAAGCAAGAATAGATTGTTGCGTATAAAAATCAGTGCGTGATGACATAGTGCACACAAAAGTAACTTTTTCGCTTACGTTTTCATGTACTGAATAAAATCTAAAGTTCAATGCGTTTCCATTATTGCATTTTCAACCGTTCTGATACTGTTCTCAAACTGTTGTGTTGAATTCTTGGCACGTGCGCTCTAGTCAACAGCTCGCAGATAAAGTGTGGGTAGACTGTATGGCTAGGCTAGCCTGTCTAGGATCAGCGTGGCGCTAGCGGCACACCCCCCCCCCCCCACTGAAAAACCAGTGCCGCGAAATTCAAAAAAATATTTTTTTAAAATATTTAACTTTCACACATTAAAGTCCAATACAGCTAATGAAAGACACAGATCTTGTGAATCCAGTCAACATTTCCGATTTTTAAAATGTTTTACAGGGAAGACACAATATGTAAAGATGTACATCTATTACCTAAAAACACATTAGCATAATCCACCATCTTTTATTTGTCCACCAACACCAGTAGCCATCACCAATTCGGCTAAACTAAGATATTTATAGCCCCTAACCAACAAAAAAACTCATTAGATGACAGTCTGATAACATATTTATGGTATGGGATAGGTTTTGTTAGAAAAAAGTGCATATTTCAGGTAGATGGCATAGTTTACAATTGCACCCACCATCACAAATGGACTAGAATAATTACAATGAGCAACGTGTTTACCTAACTACTAATCATCAAACATTTCGTAAAAATACACAGCATACACGAATCGAAAGACACAGATCCTGTGAATACAGACAATATTTCAGATTTTCTAAGTGTCTTACAGCGAAAACACAATAAATCGTTATATTAGCTTAGCACATAGCAATTAGCAGCCCAGCATTGATTCTAGCCAAAGTGAGCGATAAAAGTCAACATCGCCAAAAGATATTAATTTTTTCACTAACCTTCTCAGAATTCTTCCGATGACACTCCTGTAACATCACATTACAACATGCATATACAGTTTGATCGAAAATGTTTATATTTAGCCACCAAAATCATGGTTAGACAATGTGAAATGTAGACAAGCTGGTAAAGAAAAAGTCCTTGCGCCACTTAGACAGTGATCTACTCTTATACATAAATACTCATAAACGTGACTAAAAAATATAGGGTGGACAGGGATTGATAGACAATTTAATTCTTAATACAATTGCGTTATTACATTTTTTAATTTATCCTTACTTTTCAATACAGTTTGCGCCAAGCGAAGCTACGTCAAAAAACATGGCGTCCTAAGCCACTAAAATGTTTCGACAGAAACACGATTTATCATAATAAAAATGTCCTACCTTGAGCTGTTCTTCCATCAGTATCTTGGGCAAAGGATCCTTTCTTGGGAGAAATCGTCTTTTGGTGGAAAGCTGTCCTCTTGCCATGTGGAAATGTCAACTGCGTTCGGGATGAACTGAAAAGCGTGCCCAACTTTTCACATCGTTGCAAAAATAAATGTCCCAAAATCGCACTAAACGGATATAAATTGCTATAAAACGCTTTAAATTAACTACCTTATGATGTTTTTAACTCCTATAACGAGTGAAAAGATGACCGGAGAAATATAACAGGCTAAACTAACGCTTGGAACAGGTGCGCGCCGGTGTCCTCTAGGCTCATGACGCAGCTCCCAAAGAATGACTAGCTTCAGGGTTTTTTCATTTGTAGGGCCTGTGAACGCGCAATCGACCCCGTTGGAATCGTCATCACGTAAAGGCATCCAGGGGAAGACGTAAGAAGTGTCCGTATAGTCATAGCAACGACAGTGCCCTTATAACTGACTTCAGAAGAGTGGCCAACATTTCTCAAATCTGACTCCATGTCAGGGAAATTGCTGTAGAATGGGCTCTGTTCCACTTAGAGACAAAATTTCAACTCCTATAGAAACTATAGACTGTTTTCTATCCAATAATAATAATAATATGCATATTGTACGATCAAGGATTTTGTGGGAAGCCGTTTAGAAAATTAGCCAAATTAGCATAAATAGTCTAAACAGCGCCCCCATCCCCAACAGGCTAGCCTACATAATGACAATATTTGTATTTGTCAAACGGAAGTCAAGCATCGATCATCATGACACCAGAATAAGACCCTCAATATTTATTGGAAAGGCGCTTCAAGCTCATCACCGTGCACTTTCACCACGCTCTGAAGTTCATAATTTATTTCAACTGTAGCCTATAAACTGCATGGTTTCCTGAGTCGTAGTGGGAGGACCACACACCATGTCATCGCGTGACTCCAAGTTTACTTCGATATGATGGTTATTATATCAATATTTGCACATCAAGGTGTTTCCACTGCCATTTCTCGCATAATACATTTTACCGACACAAAAAGATCCACCATGTCGAATGACCAAATGATCTGTCGGCATTTATACAATTTTACTTTTCAAAGAGTGTTGCATTATGGAGATAAAAATAGTCCGACTTGTGCCTACAGTACATGTCGACTGCATGAAATGTACAAAAATCATGTTATCAAAGGTCATGACGTTTCGACTGCAAGTTTCTGCTGTTGCTCTTCAACTTCATCCTGCAGCCATCGCCTGCATTGTGAGAGGCTCTATTGTAAACCAATCATTAGACTGTTTTTGTTTGACCCATGCAAAGGTGACCAAAGACATGACTGAAACAGTAACCAATTTTGCCCTATTTCTGTCAGCTGTCGTGATTTAAAAAAATACGGTATGACTTTACTTGCATAAAAACTATGGATGGAAATGTGGTTATAGATAGAGATATATATGGCTCTGATGTGGCCTGGTCATTGTGAGTGTATGTGGGGATTTTTGAGTATTGACTGCTGTGGTCTTGCCTGGCCTGGTGGCTGGCGCCGTGTGCTCAAACTGTGGCTGGGACAGATAGGCGCACGAACGCACACTCCTCGCTCAGACAGACCGACACCGCAGAGACCAACCAGCTCTGAGGGAATAACTCATGAAGTGGACCACCTGTCCCCTTGGCTGTTTGTTGTGTCATTGTCCCTAGTGACAGTGGTAAAACAAGACATATCCAAACCAGGAGTACATCCAAATCAGGAGTACAGTACATATGGCCAACTTTTATAAAGTTAGAAAGTGGACCGATCGTTTTTGTTTTGATTCTCAAAGAAAAATCCTGGCAGTTGGACACACTGGATATATTGACGATGGTGTTTTATATTGAGGTTTTATGGATTATTGTGATATATTGCATCAGTTATTGCTTAGCTGTAGCTATTCTCCATGTTGCTGTGGTGACACAGTTTACTACATTAGTAATAACGTGAACTTAATTAGAGTCTATGTCCGCGCCCCATGGAAATCTAATTAGCATAATAAAAACATCCCAATGAGAAATCTGAGTTGTTTTTTTTTGCATTTGATGCATCCGCCAATGTTGCACTTCTGCATCTACAGTGAAAGGTGACAGAGCTAGAGTGGTGTTTTTCAGACCATCCCGAAAATCGGTCTTCTCACAAAATTGTCTGTAGCATCCGAACAGTTTGGGCCACACACTAATATGACCCCTCTGTGGAAAGGTGAGACTCTCACGAACACCTACATGTATGTTGCTCTAGGACCACCTCACAAGACTCGTCTGATGGGCCCCCGATGTTTTATCAAATCATTCTTCATTTTTTTTATATAGTTCAAGGGGTCTTACATTTCAAAATCAAATAGCTAAATGATCCTTGGTATGACTTTCTTTAAAACCTTTCCATATAGCTTAGTAGAACCCCCCCCCCCCGGCTTAGACAGGGCTTAGTCTCTAGAGCGTTTTAAGCACTATGGAGTAGTCTATATAGAATATATATTTAGATATAAATGTATTAATCTCAACCCTCATTCTGTACTGACCTTTCCTTCAACTCACTTACTCATATGTGTTGCACTGGCAGGTGCATATGGTAGCAACAGTTGCTAGACACTACTTAGGAACAGTAAGAGGAACTACAGAATTCACATGGCAGTCCGTGGTAGTACTAGAGTACAGACAGTGAAATATATTGGCACCCTTGCCCTTTTTTAATGGAGTGCAACGGAGCAGGATGTTCTGTTCTGGTTGATTTGTTATCATTTTACCCTGTAGGCACCTAAACATTTTCACAGGTAGATAAATTACACAGTAAACAAGATCACTTTCCTCTTGACATATTAATCAGATTTTTTAGTTCAGACCATTTTTTTGACTTTGTGAAAAATCTCGATTTCAGTTTAGTTTTTGTTGTTGTTGGTCCTGTGCAATTGTAAAACAAACCAATATCCACCTTTTTATTACATTTTTATTTAAATTTCAAATTATTTTAGAAGATATTGTGCAAGGGTGCCAATATATTTGACTGCACATATAGACCAGGATTTGTGTCTGCAGTTTGTTTAGACCTGGAGTTGCTGCTAGTGGAAAAACCTGTTTCTGTGGAATTAGTTTGTTGTGTAGTCACTCAACTTGCTGTCTGCAGGTCAACCCAGTGGAAAGATAATATACTGATCCTCCTGGTGCACATTAGCACACCTGGATTCAAATACTGTTCAAAACATTTCAAATACTTTAGCTGTGTTCTATTGAGCTTGCCTGTTGAATGGAACCCACTAGAAAAGTCCCAACAGTTCAAACTCTGCCCACCTGGTACTCCAGGCAGTCTAAAGCAAATGCTTAACGGATTTGAAAGATTTTGAATAGTATGTACACCCAGTACTGCACACCAGTGGTGAACAAGATACCAATCAATGAGTTGTCACAGTCTGAGAGGTGTACATAATGCATTTGGGGCAGAACTCTTTCCTTACGTAAGAAAACGGCCTGACAACCAACCACCAGCCATCACCACACTATCTACCTTAACCTTAGACTGATTATCCACACTTTTTGCTCAGAACATACCTCACTTCTGCTTGTATTGCTCGCACTGTGAGGTAAGTGTTAGGTAGACCATAGAATTAGTAGAACGGGGACCCATTCAAGTAAATTATGCCATAATGGGTGGACTGGTACTTTTATTCATTCTAATTGTATGAGGGAGACCGATCTGTGACGCATGGCCCACTGACATTTACCCCAGTCAGAGGGAATGAGGGCAGCCTCACAGAGTTAGCCGTTAGCATGCACAGGAGAGCTTAATTTCCATTAAATGCAGATCAATATTGTTTTGCTCACTCCTCTGGTCTTCAGGGTCCTACTGGGCCCTTTGTGCTATGGGATCATTGATTAACCCAGCAAACTGGTACCCATTTTACACTATCGTACTGAACCAGACCGAACTGCGTTGGCTTGGATATTGTATTTTCCAGCAACTGGTGGATGCGTAACCAGGCCAGCTTAGTAGAGCTTGGTTTGGCTCAGTAAAGTGGACTGTGTGATCTGTCTCTCTCTCTGTCCCTAACACAGTACAGCAGACTTGGCTAATGGCGGTGAGAATTCTTCGTCAGATTTCACGGGCGCCAAACAAGTCCATAGGGAAAGACAAACCCTGGAGGCCTACAATACACTGGCTCAGATTATGGAAACGCAGGAGCCCAGCTGTGTGTGTGTGAGAGAGAGAGAGATGCACGCACACACACACGTGTGACTCATCCTGTCATTGTGTTACAGCCTAGAAGGGTGATACTACAGTGATACAACACTGGATAACTCGACAGTACACCATACTAGTGGGTGGGAGGAGTTCCAAATAGCACCCTATTCCCTATTTAGTGCTCTGGTCAAAAGTAGTGCACCATATAGGGAATCTGGTCAAAAGTAGGGAATAGGGTGTCACTTGGGACATACCACAGGATAAGCGATAACATAAATATTGCACATAAAATAACACCACTGATGAGACTTAAGAATAGTAATTTGAGTGAGGATAGGCTAACACTGCTGAAACTTCTAATAACAGACACCAGACCTGGGTTCAAGTAGTATTTTTGTAGTTTTGGGGTGGACCACATTTGAGGTTATAGGTAAAATCTTCAAATTCATATATTCAGTTCATATAACATTTTCATTGATTCTTTTCCATATTTTTCTTTTACCTTTGGACAACATGTTATTTATTTGTTTACATAATTCAAAGTAATGCTCATTTTGCTCATATATGACTCACCACCTGGATTTGGTATTATGTAGCAAAATTTTAAATTGTGTTCTTTACATTGGTTAAAAGTAGAGACTCAGAGCTACAAAATTGTATATCATACACTGCATATTTGAGGAACAATGCGAAAGTCATTCTGCTTCGAAAGTTGATAAACTTGTAAACTCACTTTTGAGAAATGGCCTTTGAATGTTTTGGTATCTAGTGAAGAGCTCTTCTTTGTCTACACCCATTCAGCATCGTTCACACCCTCTTAAGCTTTAGCTCCACCCATCTCGTTTCGCTCTCAGAGCATTCAGACCGCACACTTGATCCTCTGGCCGATGATTTGTTTACCTACGGATAAACAGCCTAACCAGCTCTGCTGGCAACAATTTCATTACGCTTTTTTGCCGACGTTTACTGACACTGGCCATATTCAACGAGTGTTGTACACTTTAGCTTAAGACATGTAGCTAGCTAGCTAGGTAAACAACATGTAAGATCACACACGTTAGCTAACGAGCCAGCTAGCTAACGTTGGCAAGTTAAACAACAATGAACATAGTGCCAAATCATGTCGTTACTACTCTGCATGAATCTGCTGGGTGCTAACCAACCAGGTTCAATGTTAGCTAGCTCTAACGAGCAAGGCAAACGGTTCTGGGATATGAATAATAACGTCATACACGTAACGTTAGCTAGGTAGCCACCCAGATAACATTAGCTAGCTAGCTAACAGTACACTTTAGCTTGAAATTAAAACACTTTCTGTAAAAATTTGAAATTATAATATCTGAAAATGTAGCTAACTAGAATATTTTACCCGTATACATCATCATGCATGATGGACGCGTCTCCCTGTCACGGATACCATGCCACAGTTGCCCTTAGTTTGGAGATGTAATCCGGAGACAGGTGTTTTCTCCATCTCTTTAGCTATCATACTCTAATTCCACTGATTTCAAAACTCGATCCTCCAGAAAGTGGAGAGCAACACTACACGATACATTTTTTTTTTTTTAAAGCTGCGTTCGACAGGATTACCAACACAGACTGACCAGCTCAAATAGACAGAAGCCTGCTATATGGCAGACCAAACCGAACTCCTCTCTTGGTATGTCCATCCCACTCATTATCTCAGCCAATCATGGCTAGTGGGAAGGTTGCTGTTCTTTTCTGTGGCTTAACCAACAAGGCTCATAAATAAATAAAAATATGTCTATTTACAGATGGCATACAAGTTTGTTATTAAGGCACATGAAAGTTCACATGTTCCAGAAGGCATTTCTGCAAAAAAAAACAGCATTTAGATTTTTTTTAAACACTTCAAATGGCTCTCCTGTGAACCCGTGACATACGCCTAGTTTCCTGAAACGGGTCACATATTAAGTAATAGTACATTCAGTATTAAAAGGAAAATAAACAAAAAATTGGTACTCCACCCTCAACCCTACCCACTCAACATGTCTCCATCCAGAGCAGATGTAGATGGCTAGAAGGTGGCTAGAAAAAACTCCCTAAAAAGGCAGGAACATATGAAGGAACCAGGCTCTGCGGGGGGGCCAGGGTCAAAACAGCAGGCCCGGGACAAGATAACGTGTCCGGGTTCCATAGCATGCTAACTGGCTGTGCGGTTATGGAACTCTAACCTGTTCACCGGTCGTGCTACCTTGTCCCGGACCTGCTGTTTAGACTCTCTCTCTCGACCTCTGAATGTTCGGCAATGAAAAGCCAACTAACATCTACTCCTGAGGTGCTGACCTGAAGAACAGTAGAAACTGGGTCAGCACCATGACTAGGTGGACTGGGGACAGGGATAGCCAGGAGTCGAAAGCCAGGTTGGGCGGTATCCACATTTTCATACCGTCGTACTGTTTCTGTACCATACCGGGGTATACGGTATTACCAGAAGTGCACACAAGGGGCACTGTTTAATTTTTTTTTTTTAAACATACAAAACAATTTAGGCCAGGGTTGACCTGGTCTTGGTGAGCTGGCCAGGCAGAGACAGCAAGGGGGGTTCGTCACTCCAGTGCCGTGCCGTTGACCTTGCATCCCTGGGCCAGACTACAATCATAGGACCTACTGACGAGATGAGTCTTCAGTAAAGAGTTAAAGGTTGAGACCGAGTCTGCTTCGCTCACGTGGATCGGCAGACCATTCCATAAAAATTGAGCTCTATAGGTTAAAGCCTTGCCTCCAGCTGTTTGCTTAGACATTCTAGGACCGAATCAGAGATTGGTACAGTAGAACCAAGTCAATGTAATTCTTAGTAGATTAGCAGTAAAACCTTGAAATCAGCCCTAGCCTTAATAGGAAACCAGTGTAAAGAGGCTAGCACTGGACTAATATGATCTTTTTTTTTTTGGTTCTAGTCAAGATTCTAGCAGCATTATTTAGCACTACCTGAAGTTTATTTAGTGCCTTATCTTGGTAGCCGGAGAGTAGAGCATTGCAGTAGTCTAATCTTGAAGTGCCCTACACCCAAACAAGGGCACTGCGTTCATCCACCTCTGGCCTGCTCGCCTCCCTACCACTGAGGAAGTACAGTTCCCGCTCAGCCCAGTCAAAACTGTTCGCTGCTCTGGCACCCCAATGGTGGAACAAACTCCCTCACGACGCCAGGACAGCGGAGTCAATCACCACCTTCCGGAGACACCTGAAACCCCACCTCTTCAAGGAATACCTAGGATAGGATAAAGCAATCCTTCTGCCCCCCCCCCCCCTTAAAAGATTTAGATGCACTATTGTAAAGTGGCTGTTCCACTGGATGTCATTAGGTGAATGCACCAATTTGTAAGTCGCTCTGGAAAAGAGCGTCTGCTAAATGACTTAAATGTAAATGTAAAACATGGATTAGCTTTTGTGGATCATTTTTAGACAGAAAGTTTCAGATTTTTGCAATGTTATGAATATGGAAAAAAGCTGTTCTTTAAATATTTTTTATGTTCCTAAAAAGAGATATCAGGGTCTAGAGTAACGCCTAGGTCCTTCAGTTTAATTTGAGACGACTGTAATTTTGGGGCTTCACTATGTTTCATCGAAATGTATAGCTGTGTGTCGTCTGCATAGCAGTGAAAGTTGACATTGTGTTTCCGAATTACATCAGCTAGAGGTAGCATACATAGTGAAAACAATAGTGGTCCTAGAACCGAACCTTGAGGAACACCGACACTTACCATTGATTTGTCAGAGGACAAACCATCCACAGAGATTAACTGATATCTTTCTGACAGATAAGATCTATACCAGGCAAGAACTTGTCCACATAGACCAATTAGGGTTTCCAATCTCTCCAAAATAATGTGGTGACCGATGGTGTCGAAAGCGGCACTAAGGAGAACGAGGACAGACGTAGAGCCTTGGTCTGATGCCATCAAAAGGTAATTTACCACCTTCCCGTGTGGTCTCATTACTATGATGGGGTCTAGAACCAGACTGTAGCATTTCGTATACATTGTTTGTCTTCAGGAAGGCAGTGAGTTGCAGATCAACTGCTTTTTCTAAAATATTTGAGAGGAATGGGAGATATGATTATAGGCTGATAGCCAAACTTTGACCCAGATTTTTCAAAACTATTTCGGGAGAGGCTTTATTACTGCCACTTTTAATGATTTCGGTAGACATCCAGAGGATAGGGAGCCAAAAGAGGGCCAAACACAGGAAATAGCTATTTTCCAACCCCTTTAAGACATCCAGGTTGCTTGTCAACTCGGAAAACGTTTACATCACTGTATATTTGGCCAGGCTTCAATTGATCCTTTACTAGCACCATTCATTCTCACTGTCGATAGTTATGTTCTAACTTCTAATAGTAACTGTATCCATTGGTGATTTGGGAGAGAGTGAGGGGATTGCCATCTAAGAGCCAGCATAATTGTTTGCGGCAGTGCTGCCTGCCAACAGTTATCGTCTCTGATTGAGAGATTCAAGGAGCTCACGTTGGTAAGTAACATAGTAGATGCAAAGCATTGAATATTTACATTCATGCACTTCTAAATTAATTTTGTAGCTTTGTCCCAGGAGCATTTAACTGCAGGGCAATCCAACATCATATGAAAGAATGTGCCTACCTGATTTATGGGACACGGTGAACAGTTGGGAGCCAATTTCATCATAAAATGTTTCCTTGGTGTTAAATACAGTCTGTGAACAAACTTAAAATGTATAAATTAATGGTTGAGTTTACGGGATGCCAAGGTCATATTTTTTAATATTCTGTTCCAATTAAAGGGTTGTTCATATTCAATTAGATCTGTGGAACATACTTTTTTAATGGCTAGCTCAGAATATGAGCTTTCATTTTTGTTATTTTATATATATTATAGAAATCAGTCCTTTCGGAAGCCCAGATAATTTATTTATAAGTCACATCATTGTATGGTTTGGTAGTTGGGTTTACCAAGGGATTCCATAGGCCAGCATAGCTGACAAAAATTGTTGTTAATATAGACAAAATGAGTTGCCTGGTAATCTGTGTGTGTCTTTCAAATCTTGAAATGTTCTCAAACAATTACTGTCCATGATATCAGAAAGGATACAAATTCTACATTTTGACCATTGGGGGGATGCAAAAGGCCGCCCTCCAGATCGCAAGGCATTATTGTGAAATACTGGAGCATGCCATTTTGATTCCCAGTTACATTGTTTTTCAAAATTGTACCAAATAGTAATTGTGTGAGCAATAATAGGACCAAAGAGTAGTTTGCATTGTTTAAGGGAGATATCAGTCACCACTTCTTCCAGAGTAATATGCCATGTTTCTCTATACTCAGCCAGGGAGCGGAAGAATCATGTTTCAGTCATTTTAAGATAGGGGGAAAATGCACTGTTGTATTCGGTGCACGTGACAAATAAACTTTGATTTGATTGCTATGTCTTTCCCTCTTTGTAAGTTTGGTAACTTTATCCGGGATTGCTTACTTGCCATATACATTTTAAAGCGTATACATGAATTTGATCCCTACTGCCAGAAGGGGGACCCCAGGGAAGTATTGAACTACAGAAATTCAGCCGTGGCAGTATATTTATTTTGACTACAGATATTCTTCCTGTTACAGCAATTGGTATGTTAGTCCATCTACTGAGGTCGGATTGAATTGATTTGAGCGTTCTGTTAATGTCTGCCAATGGTTTTATCTAAGGAAGGATATACAGTGCATTCGGAAAGTATTCAGACCCCTTGACTTTTCCCACATTTTGTTACGTTACAGCCTTATTCTAAAATGAATTAAATAGTTTTTTTTTTACCTCATTGCAAATATATAGTTGAAGTCGGAAGTTACCATACACCTGAGCCAAATACATTTGAACTCAGTTTTTCACAATTCCTGACATTTAAGCCTAGTAAAAATTCCCTATCTTAGGCCAGTTGGGATCACCACCTTATTGCAAGAATGTGAAATGTCAGAATAATAGTAGAGAGAATGATTTATTTCAGCTTTTATTTATTTTATCACATTCCCAGTGGGTCAGAAGTTTACGTACACTCAATTAGTATTTGGTAGCATTGCCTTCAAATTGTTGAACTTGGGTCAAATGTTTCGGGTAGCCTTCCACAAGCTTCCCACAATAAGTTGGGTCAATTTTGGCCCATTCCTCCTGACAGAGCTGGTGTAACTGAGTCAGGTTTGTAAGCCTCCTTGCTCTCACATGCTTTTTCAGTTCTGCCCACAAATTTTCTATAGGATTGAGGTCAGGGCTTTGTGATGGCCACTCCAATACCTTGACTTTGTTGTCTTTAAGCCATTTGCCACAACTTTGGAAGTATGCTTGGGGTCATTGTCCATTTGGAAGACCCATTTGTGACCAAGCTTTAGCTTCCTGACTGATGTCTTGATGTTGCTTCAATATATCCACTTAATCTTGGTGTTCTTCGGCTTGCAAGCACCACCCATTTTCCTTCAAACATAACGATGGTCATTATGGCCAAACAGTTCTATTTTTGTTTCATCAGACCAGAGGACATTTCTCCAAAAAGTACAATCTTTGTCCCCATGTGCAGTTGCAAACCGTAGACTGGCTTTTTTTATGGCGGTTTTGGAGCAGTGGCTTCTTCCTTGCTGAGCGGCCTTTCAGGTTATGTTGATATAGGACTCGTTTTACTGTGGATATAGATACTTTTGTACCGGTTTCCTCCAGCATCTTCACAAGGTCCTTTGCTGTTGTTCTGGGATTGATTTGCACTTTTCGCAACAAAGTACGTTCATCTCTAGGAGAGAGAACACATCTCCTTCCTGAGCGGTATGACTGCTGCGTGGTCCGATGGTGTTTATACTTGCGTACCTTTGTTTGTACAGATGGACGTGGTACCTTCAGGCATTTGGAAATTGCTCCCAAGGATGAACCAGACTTGTGGAGGTCTACAATTTTTTTTCTGAAGTCTTGGCTGATTTCTTTGATTTTGCCATGACGTCAAGCAAAGAGGCACTTAGTTTGAAGGTAGGCATTGATATACATACACAGGTACACCTCCAATTGACTCAAATTATGTCAATTAGCCTATCAGAAGCTAAAGCCATGACACCATTTTCTGGAATTTTCCAAGCTGTTTAAAGCCACAGTCAACTTAGTGTATGTAAACTTCTGACCAACTGGAGTTGTGGCACAGTGCATTATAAGTGAAATAATCTGTCTGTAAACAGTTGTTGGAAAAATTACTTGTGTCTTGCATAAAGTAGATGTCCTCACCGATTTGCCAAAACGAAGTATATGTAAACTTCCGACTTCAACTGTAACCTCTCTACTGTTATAGCCTCGCTACTGTTATTTTTCTGTTTTTTTACTGTTGTTTTTATTTCTTTACTTGTCTATTGTTCACCTAATACCTTTTTTTTTACTTAGAAATTGCACCGTTGGTTAGAGCCTGTAAGTAAGCATTTCACTGTAAGGTCTACACCTGTTGTATTCGGCGCACGTGACAAATAAACTTTGATTTGATTTTCATTATGGATGCATTTAAACAAAGTGATTCTGCCTTCTTGGTTTTCAACTTTACCCAAGATGGTGATTTTTAGTTTCTTATGCATTTAGTTTTGTTCGGGGCTGATGAAAAAGCAGTCCGTTTGTACAAATGGTTCTCTATTCTATGTGTGTCGTTTTGGAGAATTGCTATATCAACATGGTTTCTTGCTAGGTTATCAAGACAGCTGGAATGTTTAATGGGACAGTTTAGGTCTTTCAAATTCCAGGAGAAAATACCTAGCGGTGCCATTGTTTTGAAAATAATGTATTATTATTGATGTAATTGTTATCTTCAGTGTTAATAAGCCCATGGATGTGAAACAAAAAGCAGGACCCACAGGGAAACCCCCCACCCCATTGGTCATTCCCCACCCCATTGGTCATTCCCCACCCTATTGGTCCCCCATGTAACGGTGAGTGGCAGCTTTACATATAAAATCTCTTAAGCAGCATATTTTGGGAGGGGGTCTTAAGGTATTGAGAAAGAAAGAAAGCAAAACATAAAATAAGTACCAGTAACCATTTTACCCTTTCAGACATTTAAATGTAATTTTGCAGACTTGATGAGTTAGAGTGGGGGAAAAGGGAAAAAAGTTTGCTAAATATAACAGAAATGCAAGTCTAAACAGGCTTGATCCATTATCCATTATCCTCATTATTATTAGCAACATTGTCTAAATTTCTTTTAAACATAATGTACCCTCAATTTGTATTAAGCATGTACTGTATGTGCTCTATACTATGTAAACAATTTTATATGAAAAGGGTATGTGCAAGAAATGTAGTCTATAATCTAGATCTTCACAATAATTAATCAAGTCCTCCCTGGAAGCTAAATTCAGCAGTGTAAAGAAAAGAAAGTAGTATTTGTTTTCTTTCAAATACTTTCAATAGTCTTGATTGAGCTTGGCTGGTGTAATGAAACCAGTAGAACACTCCCTTAAGTGCAAACCCGTCCCATCTGGCACTTCAGGCAAGCTAAAGCAATGCTCCACTTATTTGAACGATTTTGAATAGTATTTGAACCCAGGTCTGACGGACACTGCACTAAAGACCGGTCCAGGCCCCTGTACTAAAGTAAATAGAGGGATTTAGATGAGAATGGCAGTGGGAGACTGAGCTCCATTAGCGCTGTGTTAACTGTTGATCCACATCCTCCATCATGGAACGCCAAGCTCCAAGGCTCTTTTTCAAATGGCAACCTATTCCCTATATAGTGCTCTACTTTTGGCCGGAGCCTGTCGGCCAACAGGATGGACCCTGATAAAAAGTAATGCACTATATAAGGATAAGGGTACCATTTGAGATGCTAAGTCCCAAGGCTTTTGAAGATAGTTTTCACTTTAGTCTCCTGCTGTGTTCCATCCGGATCTGTCTGTGGTGATTATAGTGAGGGTGAATCAATGGCACTGACCTTCTTGTCAAATGTCACTCTGACTGACTGTGGCTAAACTACCCAGTCTGCAATGGCACCCTATTCTCTATGTAGTGCATTACCTTTGACCGGGGCCTATAGGGCTCTGGTCAAAAGTAGGACACTAAAATAAGGAAGAGGGTGACACTTTTGGATGTAGCCCTATCCTCTTACAGGCAGGAGCCATCCCCAATAATGACCTCACTTGATAGTGTTGCGTGCCTTGCTTGGGCCCCTGGGTTTGGAACATCAACAACTGTCATCTTTGTCATGACGAAAACAAACAAGTCTCTTGGTCTATGTTGACAAACAGACGTTAGGGTTAGGGTCAGTTGTCCTTTAACGACACTAGTGTCATGATATCATCGGTCTTGTTCTGGTTTAATCCAGATTAGCCAGGCTTTCATTGCTTGTTACCCCTTTCAAAACGCTCCAGCCCAGAGCCTTCCACTCTCAAACAGACCATTGTTGGAATCGTCCCCTAATTCATAATAATTGTGTTTTTATCCGCACTTCTAAGTCATTTTACAATTTATTGAAAAGAGAACTGCTTATTGACTGCTTATTAAGTATTTTCTCTCGACAGACAGGTTGCCTCCCACAATGTACCAATGCTCCAGCTTACGCATCTATAGTAGGGTTGGGCGGTATCCAGATGTTCATATCGTCATTCCGTCCTTCTCTCACCCCGGGATTTACGGTATTACCGGCTTAGTACACAAGGGGGCGCAAACAAAAACCTGCAAAAAAGCCCATTGGACGTCTATTATCATAATGCTAACAAAATTAGCACAAGTAATGGCGAATTTCTATGGAAGCTGCTAGCTAAATATGCTAACGAGCGCAAACGAAAATAAACAAATTACAAAGACAGACAGTCCAGCTCATGAAGTTATACATATATATGTTGGAGCTACCGAATGTCATTTTGGTGAGTTTGGACATTTTACAAGCTAATGTGAACGAGAGACATTGTGCAAATGAACAAAGTTTTGACACATGCAGTACGGGCTTTCCAGCAGCAGGTCTACACGCTGTGTCTGTGTAGAGTCTGGAGTCGCTAGGGCAATGGGCCAGCCTGCTCGGAGAAGAGGGGGGAGGAGCTGACGGGCTGAAAACGGAGAGGGGGAAAAAAATGCAAGGAAATCAAGAAAGCAGTGGCAGCTGTACTAATAACTCATCCAAAGGGCTTTGACTTCTCAAATATGGCAGAAAGCTAACACAATGTGATGCCCCGTCACCTTATTAATTCAGCCACATACACTACATGACCAAAAGTATGTGGACACCTGCTCGTCGAACATCTCATTCCAAAATCATGATCATTAATATTTAGTTTGTCACCCCTTTGCTGCTATAACAGCTTCCACTCTTCTGGGGAAGGCTATCCACTAGATGTTGGAACATTGCTGCTGGGACTTGCTTCCATTCAGCCACGAGCATTAGTGAGGTCAGGCACGGATGTTGGGCGATTAGGCTTGGCTCACAGTCAGCGTTCCAATTCATCCCAAAGGTGTTCGATAGGGTTGAGGCCAGGGCTCTGTGCAGGCCAGTCAAGTTCTTCCACATTGATCTCGACAAACCATTTCTGTATGGACCTCGCTTTGTGCACCGGGGCATCGTCATGCTGAAACAGGATAGGGCCTTCCCCAAACTGTTGCCACAAAGTTGGAATCCCAGAATCGTCTAGAATTAGTCCATCGAACTGCAGGATTGTGAAGTGTAATTCATCACTCCAGAGAACATGTTTTCACTGCTCCAGAGACCAATGGCGGCGAGCTTTACACCACTCCAGCCAACGCTTCTTATTGCTCATGGTGATCTTAGGCTTGTGTGTGGCTGCTCAGCCATGGAAACCCCTTTCATGAAGCTCCCGACTAACAGTTATTTTGGTGACGTTGCTTCCAGAGGCAGTTTGACACTTGGTAGTGAGTGTTGCAACCGATGACAGACGATATTTAGCACTTTTAGCACTCAACGGCCCAGTTCTGTGAGCTTGTGTGGCCTACCATTGCTGCTCTTAGACCTTCTCACAATAGCAGCACTTACAGTTGTTCGGGCAGCTCTAGCAGGGCAGAATTTTGACAAACTGACTTGTTGGAAAGGTGGCATCCTATGACGGTGTCACGTTGAAAGTCATTGGGCTCTTCAGTAAGGCCATTCTACTGCCAATGATTGTCTATGGAGATTGCATGGCTGTGTGCTCGATTTTATGCAATGGGTGTGGCTGAAATAACTGAATCAACTAATTTGAAGGAGTGTCCACATACTTTTGTATATATAGTGTATGTGTTGCCACCCTAGGGTGAGCACTACTCATAAAGCAAATTTAGAACTTTTATTATTCAAAAACATAAAATACCGTCATAATGTCCAATATATATATATTTTAAATACCGTGATATGATATTTTGGCAATATCGCACAGCCCTACTTAAAATGTAGGCAACTGCTATTGAAAAAGCCAAATCCTTGGAGCATTGTGGTCTGGCTGGTCCGGGACATTGTACGGTTCAAGGTCAAGCTCGCCTATGACAGTGAATAGAACAGAGAATCTAATCACTAATCAGGTCTGTCAGGATAATTATTGAAAGCTTGTTTTCTGCCATCTGTACAGAACTGCAATTGCAGCTGAACCCTGAGCTCAGTGTGTCCGCTCGTGTGCATGCACGTAATTGCTTTCGTGCATGTGTTAATGCTGAGCAACTAGTGCTTTTTTAGGACTGTTCGGTTTTGGTTCGATTATTAAAAATAATCACGGTTTTCGGTTTCGACTATTATTTTTTTTTAAATTAAATGCACTATGCATTATGTGAGTTGAATGCTGTAACAACACAGACTAAAACATTTTCGGCTGCCGTTAAGGCGGCGGTAGTGTCACACGCACAGTAGTTTTCATTTTTGTCACTGGCATTTCCAGCCCTAATGCCAGGTTCAGCAATGTACCTGTCAAACATCCGCACACTTGCGCTCAGATTGGATGGGTTGGAAATATTTTAGGCGTGTCCTTAACGTGATCCAAAGTGCTAATTTCAGGTAGCGCTGGTCGGGATATTTAAGACCAACCAAAACCTGGTTTTAGCGGTAACACAGTTGGTAATGGCATGAATTGTGACAGTTGAAACTTTGCCTATCCAGCCGTTACGCACACTGCCCATATGCGCATGAAACAAGAGTAGCCTAATGTATCTATGTATTGTAGGCGGACCCACATTATTTTAGCCATGCAGGTCCCGTTTTGGACGTGCGTAAAACCATGATGTAGGCTACGTGTCCATGCCCATCATGAATTTAGAGATGATAACCTCGTCGAATACCGGTAAACCTCGTATTTAGAAGTTATCTATAACCTGTAACAATTACTTGTATTCCGTTTCATATGTTCCAAACCCAAAGCAAAGCCCCCCCCCCCCCCCCTTGGGCTTTCTGTAACGAAGGCTAGTTCAACTGCAATGCGTGTCTTTTTTTTATCCAGGCGATTTTATGATATCATTACATTTTGTACATTTATTTATTACAACAAAAAACTGATTTGGTTGTAATACAATTTAAGGGAAACACGCAATCTTATTCGAATGATTCACCTTCCTGGTTTTATGATTAAAGCGTCCGTTGCGCACACGCAATGTAACTTCTGTAGACGTGTGAATGGATCTGATCTGTAAAATGGTTCCGATTATCTTCGTAAAACATAGGCCTGTTAGGGAGCAGTTTAACGGTGAGTGGCCATTCTCCCTTTCTCTTTACATTGGATCTTTGTCCAGCTACTGTGAAACGTTTGCATGTGCGTAAAACCCTCCATAGTCTGCGTTGTTTTAATATTATATGCCCACGGGCAGAAATGATGGTGCCTGTAAATTCAATAATGAATTTAATCTTGCTTATTGACAATGTTTGGCATGTCCCTGCTCCGTCATAATGCAATGTACTGTAGTCATAGCCTCTCTTATCAGTGTGAAAGCTATTGAAGCCATGCAATTACTTAGAACAATGTGGATTGCAAATGGGTTCAAGTTAACGTATTTATCAAAGATATGTCTACATTAGATGTAGTTTCTGTAAGCCATTTAACAAACTATAACAGACCAACATTGAAGTTGATTCCAAGGTAATACATAAAAGACCGTAAATACACAAGGGAGGGTCAAGCCTCGACACACCCATAACTCGTTTTTTCATCAAAACCCATCCCTTTCACGCCAATGGCAGCAAGTGCGCCAATAATTATAATAGTGAAAATAACATTTCTGAAATACTCCTGAACCTATAGGGCTAACGCCTGTTGTTTATATTTACCATTGTTTATATTTACCATTGGATTATGGCCATTGTAGTTTTCTGGGTAAACTATGTAGAATATTGGCCTATTGGAAACTTCAACTCCCTACTACATCGCACAGTTCGGGCTTGATCTGATTTGACTTCAGATAAACTGTGCAATGTGCGCATTGAGCTCACAGGAAAAAAATGGAGTCCAATAATTGAACCGACATCGGTCAATTACTGTAATTTCGGTTAATCGCTCAGCACAGTAGGGTTAGGGTTAGGAATTAACTTCTACATAAAGAGTCCACACACAGCATGATGCCACAGCTGTGAGGGGAAAATTACACATCAGATATTTCCCTCTTTAGGTTCTGCAAGAGTTGCAACTTGCACAGATTGGAGTTTTTGCTTTATGGGCAATTCCACAGTAATGAAATTGTGCTGAGACTCAGATTTTTCACTTAAAATGTATGCCTAAAAACCCCCCATTGATTTCAAAGTTTAACAAACCATACAACTCCATGTACAAGGACTACTAAGATTCAAAGATGGCTGCTGAAATAATGGGGTGTTAGCTATGAAATGACAACTTGAGTTTGAAAAAATCTCTTTTGGTTATTGAAACTACAGTAAATCCAAGTGTATTTACACCCAGTAACAGAATTGCGGTAAGATAATTAAATCATAGGTCCCAGATCTGTACTACACAGAAATGCATAATTATGGATATGAATGTCAATCTAATCAAATCAAATTGTATTTGTCACATGCGCTGAATACCAAAGTGAAATGCTTACTTACAAGCCCTTAACCAACAATTTAGTTTTAAGAAAAAATAAGTGTTATGTAAAAAATAACAGTAACAAATAATTAAAGAGCAGCAGTAAAAATAACAATAGCAAGGCTATATACAGGGGGTTCCGGGACAAAGTCAATGTGCGGGGGCACCCGTTAGTTGAGGTACTATGTACATGTAGGTATTGTTAAAGTGACTATGCATAGTTAATAAACATAGAGTAGCAGCAGTGTAAAAGTGGGGGTCAATGCAAATAGTCTGGGTAGCAATTTGATTAGCTGTTCAGGAGTCTTATGGCTTGGGGGTAGAAGCTTTGAAGAAGTCTTTTGGACTTGTTTATGCATCCTAAATATGTGTACAAAAGTAGAAATATGCAATATCCTGCATTTTTGGTTTTTATTCTACACCAGTGGTGTAAAAAGTACCCAATTGTCATACTTGAGTAAAAGTAAAGATACTTTATTAGAAAATGACTCAAGTGAAAGTCACCCAGTAAAATACTACTTGAGTAAAAGTCTAAAAGTATTTGGTTTTAAATATACTTATGTATCAAAAGTAAATGTCATTGCTAAAATATACTTAAGAATCAAAAGTAAAAGTATAAATAATTTAAAATTCCTTATATTAAGCAAACCAGACTGCATCATTTATTTTTTATTTTTTTACGTATAGACATGGTCACACCAACACTCAGACATCATTTTCAAACAAAGCATGTCTTTAGCCAGATCAGAGGCAGTAGGGATGACCTGGGATGTTCTCTTGATAAATGTTTGAATAGGAAAAATGTTCTGTCCTGCTAAGCATTCAAAATGTAAATAGCACCTTTTAGGTGTCAGGAAAAACGTAAGGAGTAAAAAGTACATCATTTTCTTTAGGAATGTAGTGAATAACAATAAAAGTTGTCAAATATGAATAGTAAAGTAGAGATACCCCATAAAACGACTTAAGTAGTACTTTAAAGTATTTTTACTTAAGTACTTTACACCACTGTTCTACACAATGGCTATTATTTTATTGAGCTCTGCCACTAAACAAGATCAAATTTGGACATCAAAGTACAGCACAGTAGAGCTCAGTAGAGTTCAGCACAGTAGAGTATAATTCAGTACAGTACTACATTAGTGTACTCAACTCTGGTGTGCTCTACTGTGTACTGTACTGAACTCTACTCCTTTATTCTACTCTACTGTACTGAGAGAGTGAAGGGGAGCCCGCTGGGCAAAAACTGGTTAAATCAACATTGTTTCCACGTCATTTAAACCCCCAAAAATCATTGTGATGACGTTGAATCAATGTGGAAAACTGATTGGATTTGCAAAAAGTCGTCATCGGAAAGGCATTTCGTATTTTTGGCACAACTTTTTACCTAAATCCAATGACGTGGTCATAGTGATTTTTGTTGTTGTTGAATTCACGTTAGTTGAAAACTCGACCAAATGCAAAACAAAACTAGATGTTGAACTGATGTCTGTGCCCAGTGGGGAGGGATTATCCAGACTTTTTGCGCTCTTGCTTTGAGTACCAGACGACAGAAAGAGAAAGAAAAACAGTTATCAGCTGAATATAAGAATGCCAGTGGAGGACAGTAGCAGGTGACCCAACTGTGGTGTGTGACTTCTATGATTCCCTATTGTAGCCAATTCAATTGCAGAAATTCCTTTACCGATAAAACTAATTGGTGGGGGTGGGGGGATTCTGTTACTTATTAAATCACTTCATAATTACACTGAACAAAAATATAAATGAAACATGTAAAGTCCCATGTTTCATGAGCCAAAATGAAAGATTCCAGAAATGTTCCATACGCACCAAAATAAAATTTCTCTCAAAGTTTGTGCACACATTTGTTTACATCCCTGTTAGTGAGCATTTTGTCCTTTGTCAAGACAATCCATCCACCTGACAGGTGTGGCATATCAAGAAGCTGATTAAACCGCATGATCATTACACAGGTGCATCTTGTGTTGGGGACAATAAGGCCACAACACAATGTCGCGGATGTCTCAAGTTTTGAGGGCGTGTGCACTGGCACGCTGACTGCAGGAATGTACACCAGAGCTGTTGCCAGAGAATATAATGTTAATTTCTCCACCATAAGCCACCTCCAACATCATTTTAGAGAATTTGGCAGTTCATCCAACAGGTCTCACAACCGCAGACCACATGTACACACCAGCCCAGGACCTCCACATCTGGCTTCTTCACCTGTGGGATTGTTTGAGGGGGAGGGGTTGTGAGGAGTAATTCTGTCTGTAATAAAGCCTTTTTGTGGGGAAAAACTAATTCTGATTGGCCTGGCCTGGCCTGGCTCCCCAGTGGGTCGGTCAGGCTATCTGCACCTCTGTCCAGTCATGTGCAATCCATAGATTAGAGCCTAATGAATTTATTTAAATTGACTGATTTCCTTATATGAACTGTAACTCAGCAAATTATTTGAAATTGTTGGATGTTGCGTATTATATTTTTGTTCAGTATAATAAACAAAAAACACTTAACTAATATGTGTCTATTATTTGGTAGGGGTCTTACTTCGCATTGTGTTTTGAGGGATTATCGTCATGGCTTTGTACATCCCGCCCCAAGCTGTCACCAAAAATGCTCTCAAAGGTCTTCATTGGACCCTGAACAAACTGGAGACCACATACCCGGAGGCAGCGTTCG